>NW_027192527.1:3487934-3695510 GCF_041956765.1 Thermoascus crustaceus | reverse complement strand
CTTCGTTCTGTGATCACGATTGAGCCTGCAGAAAGTTACTATATGTCTTAGCTGAAAAGAAAAAGTATCCCTGGTTCTATTTCCCATAGCTAAATATTTGGTTTTCTTTTTGTTTACCTGCGCGAGCCAGAGGTATTGACAAGTACTGTGGCAGACCCCGGAAGGATTCCTAGTAATAGGGATGTTAGTTTGATGCTGCCCTCTAACTGCACTGCCAGAATACTCGCCTAGTTTCCTTGATGGAGTAGGACTTGGGTGCCCACCATGACCATTTAACAGGCAACGTTCAAGGCGGCATCAAAAACTAACCTCTGCAAGTGGACCATATTAGGTGGAATCCTTCCGAGGTCTACCACAGTACTGCTCTTCATGTAGCAACATCGAGAGTCGACACCAGGGATTGACCGGGTTCAGATCATGCACGTGCAGAACATTGAAGATTCTGCATAGAGATGCACCCCATATTTCAGGGTTCAAACCTGGCAAATCAACCCTGAAAGTCACGACCCCTTCATCAACTCCAACCACGAGATTTTAGCGCACCTGTCAATATTACCCTTTGACATTTGAGTCTCGAGAACGAGAAACCACATTGGCACCATACCATGCCTTGAAAATTTAGGTAAAAATACTGGCCGGCTACATAATTTTCGCCGTTGGCAAGAATCCAACATGAACCTGAGCTCCCCCTCCCCTTCCCTCAATAAGGCCGGACGGAGCACGAGCTCCCGCACGTTCGTTCGAGGCTTAGATAGAACCCTGAAACCTTGAAACCTTGGAATACGTTTATACTTTCCAGATCTAGACTGGTCGAGCTCAACGGCCAACTTCAATCCGTCTTTAGTGCGGAGTACCTACCTAGTACTGTGCCTTGTAACGGCCTCATCGAGATCGTGTCTCTGGAAGGGGGGCTTAGCAAATACGGAGTAAGTACCTAACTCCATACATAGACTCTGGTCCGTGCCGCACGTTTCGGAGAATTACTCCGTGGTATTAGCGCCTAAAGATTTAGCTGAGGGGCGCGGGGGAGAAATACTAACTAGTTGTTTCACTTACAGACGTTACCGGCCTTCATTTGTAGACCTATATCAGTAAGAAGGCAAGCGCTCTGTACCTAGTATTTGACAAGAACAAGAATTACGAAAAACAACATTATTGATCGGATGGTCCGGTACGGTGGATACATAATATCTCTCAATCCCAGGCTCCCATCCAGGCGGCAACATCATTATTATTATTATTATCCCGTAGCAGGTAGGAGGATGGGGGGCGGCTGCTCTCTGCATACGGCCCGGATGATATGCAAGGGCCCAGATATTATGACAGGTCTTGGGTCGGGGCTACGAATGCACGTCAGGGCTTCCAGTTTCCGCTAACCTGGGCCTGGGCCATACCTAACTTAGCCCACCTGGGACCTGTCGGACTGGACCTCAGGTTCAAGTTGGATTGCAATTTTTGCAGCCCCGGATCTTGGTCGACTTCCATGGCGAATAATATCGCCTAGCCTTCTCAATACTCAACTCCAGGAGGTCCAGGGGTGGCGGAGAGAGAGGGGGAAAGGTGGTCAGGGCTTAATGAACCAGTCAGGTTGCAGGGAAACGTCTTAGCAGGCCTGCAGCAGAACGAGTCGGGCAGTGAGCGATGGCCAAGGGGGAGGCAGGGGTTGGATTATCGACGTACTGGACTGTACGATCCATGTCAAAAGACAAGGCATTGAAGGCCCCCGGTTGGGTTACCAACCGAGAAACCATGTCCCCCTTCTAACTACGGACAAGCGGTCGATTTTAAGAGCACGAAAAAAATATGACAGCTCACAAAATGTGTTCTCTCCGGGGTATGGTGGATATATGTGCCACAAGCTATGATTTCCCCAGCCGCCACACATGAAGCCCTCCAATAATAATAAGCGGGCACATTCATTCACCACAAGCGTCCGTTCAGACCGGGGTACGGTTTAAGGCTAACGCTCTGTTTCGTCCCTTTTCCACTACTGCGAACACATGGCATGGCATAGTAGCTCTCCATACTAGTGGGGATCAGAGCCTATGATGTCAACATCTGGTTTTCAGCGGCTGTATGCAGGGAAACGACTTCAGCCGACTCCATACTACCAACATCCGCGAAGTTGGAAATTTCATAGATGCCTCGTTAGGGCGCAGTGTATATCTTCAGATACTTTGTATTCTCGACAACGACCATCACGTCGGCCTTGGGGCTGAACTGATAGACGTCCTACAGTCATTACACACGGAACTTTAGAACGTCACCCAAGTGTTTCGGAAGATCTTGTGCCCGTTGCCACACTGTATTATTATTAGAGAGAGAGAGACGACTTACCATCATTAGACGCAGCGGAACTGTCAAATACTACCGTGCCGTACTAGCCTAGCAACCTCAGTGGCCGAACGGTGATGGCGTCCCAAGCTGCAAGTGTGCCCGCGCTTGATCTAGTGCCAGAACATGGGTCCGCTTTAGTTTCCATCAAAGCTCACTGAGCAGCCAGATTGGGCTTGAAAAGGGATCGCGGGGGCAATGGCGGATTTCATGTGCATCGTGGCTAGCGTTCTTCTTAATATGGGGAATTTAATCAAACAGAGAATATGACAGGCGCCATGGGGAAAGCAGTCCATAGTAGGAGAAGCTGATTGTGTTTGGGGCAAGTCCTGCGTACATACGGAGCAACTCTGTAGCAAAAGGTTAGATAGAGACGCATCTGCCGGTTAAAGATCACTGGATTAGTAAACTCGCGTGCCTCTGTCCCAGAACCAGACAGGAACCACATATGACGTATCTCCTGTAGACTGTTTACCAAGCTGTGAAGAGACAGGAAAAACTGTCAGAGAGGGGTGACTGCAAGGAAGGCTACTATCCGGCAGCACCCGTACGCAATTAGCCACAGCTCCCAAGTCCAAAAGCAGGCGATGTGAAAAGGGGCTTGAGCCGCTCCGCAAATTAAATCGGAACACCGTATTCCGCTATGGGTGACGGGATAAGCCAAGAAGAAAAATTCTGACCTGACATGCATACGCAGCGGGATGACATGGGCGGCGCAACGATGTGATAAATGAGGGTGGTGGCGAGAATAACGGCAATTGACTCTTTGCTTGGAGTCAAAATGGCACTGATAACAAGTCATTTTCGGAACCTTGCCGGATATGCTTCTGCGATATAACCCGATCGCATGCTGCCGTCTTTATCCGCGATGCATATGGGCAAGGATAGGGAAGGCAAAAAGTGAACTTGCGAGATGAAACCATACCTGCCATACTGACGATAATCTATCTGCCTAGGCCGTTTCTGTACTGTCCCATGCTTCCATGCTTCATTCACAGGTCGATACCCACCCATGGTTCCATGTGGAGTTGTAGGATTATCGATCGGGTGCTTGACTCGTATCTGTAAATAGAGCGACCGTTTGCTGGACGGGGCTATATCCATGGAAGCTCACTGACATTGTATGATGTGGACTCGGTACTGATGGTAGAACAGCTGCTGGAAACCCGTGGAAACACAGATTTCCTTTCCCGTGCAGCGTTCCCGTCTTCTTCAGTCGAGCTGCCCGGGTTCCTTGGCCAGCATCCGTCCGTCATGAAGTCGATGCCGGCAGGATATTCGAATCGTGTCCTCGCGGGCTGGCCATCTATCGCCAGATGCTTGTGAAAGTGGACACCAGGGAGCACGGCCATCTCCATCGGTCAGGCTAAGACCTCTTGAGGAGAAGGACGATGAAACTAGTGCTGCAGCCGAACGGCAAAAGGAAAGACGGCGGCGGCCCCAGAGGAAGCGCGAGCGCGAGCGTTCGAAGACCGCCGAAGCTAACTTGGGATCAGCAAGGACCCACGGGCGCGACAGGGTCGAGATGAGGCCGTGGAAATGGCAGAGAGCTTGAGAAGACGCCAGAAAAGTCGGGTCAGGCCGTAGACGGAGATGGTCATCTACGTAACCACTCCAGCGCGTGCTTGGCGCCAGCCGCCACCAGCACCAGCCTTCCACGCAGCAGCATGCCGTCCTGAGCAACCGGCCAAGAGACCAGTCCGTGTAGCTGTAGAGTCGAAAGAAGAGAAGAGTCAAGAGAGTCAGTCTGTCTAAAACCCAGGGGCCCATCGGGGACGCCCAACGGACCAGCGCCGGAACAGCCACCGACCAGGCCGTCGACGCAGGCGAGCCTTACCCACCGCTGCTGCAGCACTGTACCTCTCCCCCATCGCCTGACAACCGCTCCAAGGTTTCTCTTCTGCGCTCTTGGATCAACCACTTCTCCTCCCTCCCACCTGTCTGTTATTCTACCATCTCTACCCTCCTCGTCGACCCGTTCTCTCCTTTCTCCCTACCTTCCTTGCGCTCCTTGTATCGGGCGTCTGCTCTGCTTTTTTCTTTCGCCAGGCGCGGTGCCCCTCCAAGTGTTAGCGTCATATATTCCAAGACGACGCTCGTCGACCGCTCCGCGTCCATTCTGACTCTCCCCGTCGTATCCCATCTTCTGGACGCTCCGTCAGGGCTCAACTGTGTTGGTCCTGCGGCTATTCGCTCCCGATCCTTCTCCTGTCCGCGAATCCGACTTCGCAGAGCGACTCGTGGACCCGTGGACTTTTCGAGCACGGTCGATTCTCTCCCCGATACAATAGCAGGTCTATCTCCCTGAGACCATCTGCGGTTGCCGCTAGTTGGCACCTGCTTCTACACGGTTGCTCGCAGCATTTCAATGTCCACTGCGTGAGCTGCAGTTGGAGAGTAATGTCGGTCCTGTTGTGGACGTCTGCAGAGTTCCCATTTCCCTAACCCGGCGTGGGTTCCGGTCCCATTGGTGGGAATATAAGTCCAAAGAGGATGCAGAGAAAGAAAAATAGGGGGAATTCGTGAGATACTATAACAATATGAAGTCTTGGGAACGGCCGTCCCGAAGAGAGGAGCCGGAGAACCTGATGTCACTCAACGACCCGCGTTCGCAGGCGAGCACATCAGGTTTCGTCGGCCAGGCTGCCGATGGCATCTCTCAGAATGGCCTGGATGAAGCCGTGGATCCGTTAGAGCCATCAGACTCTACTGATGTCTCACAGTCCGCCGTTAAGCAGTCCAGCCCCAGGAGCAAGCCGCCTGGCTTGGACGCGCACGACAGCCAATCGTCCGTTAGCCATCCACACCACCACACCTATCACCTCCCATATCACTCTTCCAATCCATCTAGAGCGTCTTCTGCGAAGACGTCCTCGAGCTCATTACAGGCGTTGAATGAAGATACTGTCATTGATGCCCGCTCTGAACCTATCGTACGTAACCCTGCTGTACAGAGGGTAGCCCGGCAATCTGTACAGCTTCCCGAGCCTCCCGCATCCTCAACACAGTCCGCGAACACATCGAATGACCTTCCAGTCTATCCCGATCAGTCGTATGCTTCGTTGCAATCCCAGGTGCACCCGACATACCAGCCGCATCTGCGCTCTCGAAGCTCTTACCCATCTCATGCGGATCCGTCGTCGAGATGTCCTCAATATCGTGGGGGAGCTCGCACTGCGGGAAATACTCCTGTTTCCAGCCCTGGCCTGTTCTCGGTGAGAACTTCCAGGTCTACCCCTCCTATAGGGTCCGACGATGAGGGCCGTCTTGGCAGTCCCTATCTACACCCCACGCATCTTCAACCACCCAAAGAGTAAGTGTCGCATCAATCTACTGTCCGCCATATAATGGCCCATGTCCATTGCGAGATGCGCTGACACGGTCTTTCAGGACACATACGGTTGAGGTGGACCGCGACGCGCATACCGGCAATAAGCTCATCAATGAATATGAGATACTGGAAGAACTAGGGCGCGGCGAGCATGGAAAAGTTAAACTGGGGCGCCATGTGGTCACGAAGCAACAGGTTGCCATCAAGATTGTGCAGCGTTACTCCAAACGGCGTCGCTTGGGTAAGCTAGGCAACCCAGAAGATAAAGTTAAGAAAGAGGTTGCCATTCTCAAAAAGGCACGACACCCAAACGTCGTCAGTCTTTTGGAGGTTATCGACGACCCGAACCGCCAAAAGGTCTATATCGTTCTCGAATATGTTGAGAATGGTGAGATAGTCTGGCGGAAAAAGGGATTGAGAGAGATCGTGTACGTCGATAAGCGCAGGATTGAGCGGGAAAAGAGGGGAATTCCTGATTCTCCGTCTTTCATAGAAGAGAGCCAGCAATATGTCAGAACTGCCCAGATTCAGCGTCGCCAAAGAGAAAAAGCTCGGGAAAAGCGCCAGGCACAGGCGCGGGCCATGCAAGAACAGACCATCCCGGCTTGGAGCTTAGAACACGGAGGAATTTCAGACGATGAGGATGACCTCGGACCGGAGTTGTCGATTGCACGACATTCGAATTCAAGTCGCACTGTCGTGAACCAGGACAACTCCGATGTCCAGTCGTCCCCAAGTCACTCTTTCAGTTCAGCAGCATCTGACTTTGAACGTCGGATGCGGGAATCAAGCTTGGCCGCTATTGAAGGCAGCATGTACGGCCCTTATGCATCCGACTACCCTTATGAACGGCGCTTCAGCAGTGCCTCCAGCAATTTTGGCTACGCATCATCTGAACCAGAATGGCTTTCTGATGATGACGACATGTCTTATGTCCCTTGCCTGACTATTTCTGAAGCGCGTAACGCATTTAGAGATTCTGTTCTTGGGCTGGAATACCTTCACTATCAAGGAATCATCCACCGTGATATTAAGCCGGCGAATCTTCTGGTAACTGGCAATCATCGCGTGAAGATATCCGATTTTGGAGTGTCGTATCTCGGACGGCCGATCAGAGATGACGAAGAGGAGCAAGTGACGGAAACCGATGCCGCTGAACTTGATGACGCACGAGAGCTGTCGAAAACTGTTGGCACTCCGGCTTTTTACGCGCCAGAGCTATGCTACACGGGTGACTTCCTGAATTGCCCTGAGAAAGCCCCAAAAATAACCGGCGCTATTGATGTCTGGTCTCTTGGTGTGACGCTCTACGGAATGATATTTGGACGACTGCCATTCGTGTCTGACGACGAGTTCAGTATGTTCCAGACTATAGTGAAGAATGAAGTCTTTATTCCCCGGAAGCGTCTAAAGCCTGTTGAAGACGACGCTTCGTCCACTCGTTCTCATCGTGTTATGAACAGCAACAAACGGTTGGATGACGAACTTGTCTACGAAGATATTGATGACGAACTTTATGATCTTCTACGACGGTTATTGACGAAGGATCCTAGCAAGCGCATCACTCTCAAGGAGATCAAGCATCACCCCTGGGTCCTCCGTGGCCTACCGAACCCCAAAGCATGGATTGAAGAGACCGACCCAGGCTACCAGAGCAAGGGCAAGAAGATTGAGGTTTCGAATGAAGAGGTCACCAGTGCCGTCAGCAAGGTGCCCTTTATCCAACGTGTCCGATCAAATGTGGCTAAGTGGTCTGGTTATATCGTTGGGAGATCTAGAGAAGGTCGCAAACGCGCACCTAGTAATGCTGCATCTGTTGACACGGCAAACTCGGCTTCAACGTCGAGCGGTACCTCCCTTTGGAGAGATTTCCGGGAAGGCCGTCGAGGTAGTTTACGGGGGGATGAAGATATCCACCGATCATCCAGAGTCGGCCGGGAAGGCGAGCACCCCCTCTCTCAAAGCGTCACCGCGAGTCCGGAACCTCGAGAGAATCGCGGTTCATATTTCAACAACCAAGACCCGCGGTTGGAGTCGACTCCCTCATCCGCCCGGACTCCCCGCCCTGACCCACCGCAACGTGCCATTTCCTCTCTATCCAGCGCGGATTCTACAAAAACGGTAAGACCATCTAATCCAGAAACTACCCCTTCGGCACAGCAACGTGCAGCCACACCGACGCTTGTCGAAGTCCTCGGTGCATCTAGCATCGGAGGTATCTTTAGCGGGGCTGGTCGTCGGCTGGCTAGAGGCCTCCAAAGTGGCGAGTGGCGCAGTAGTGAAAGGTCGCAATCCACAGACAGAGCGTCTGTGGAGGGAGACGGACGTTCTGAGCCCAGCCTTGCGTTGAGTGTAACTTCTGCCACAGGCGAAATGCAGTCTCCTGGTCTCTGGCGGCCGGAGGCACAATCTCCAGCACAGTCTGAGAGACTTGGCTACTCAAATTCACCTGGACCAGGACATCGCCGTCAAAGATCTTCCCAACTCACATGCGAATCAACTGCCGAATCCTTCAAACTCGCAAGAGAGGCATTGCTGCGTCAAAAGAAGCAAGAAGAGGAACCTGATGCTGATGATTACCTCACGACGTCCAGGGCAGGAAGCGAGACATTCTCAAACGGCTATCCCCTAGAGCATGATGGACAGTATCACAATGGCGGCCTTACTACATCACCTCCTTCTGCGGCCACTATCTCATCTTCTTCTGCAGATGATTTCACCAGCGGAATGTCTCAGAGTGCCTCCCACCCTAGCATCCCATCAGTCGTCTCGGGCGCTTCTTCTCTTTCCGGCGATGGCTTCTATGCCTATTTCAAGGATCGAGAAAAGGAGATTGAACCGTCTGCTCAAGTACCTCCCATGCTTCGGACTGGAGATACGGTCAAAGTTGCAAGCCAGCGCCCACATGAAGATGATGAGGCAAGGTATTACTGCGACGATGAAGAAGAGGATGATTCTGATGACGAGGGACTCGTCATCGGCAAGAAACCAGCTCCCTGCAGTGATGGAAGAAAAGCGAAAATGTAAGATGCCTTGCCTTGGACATATACACCTTAATCAGGCGTTATGCAGGCGCATGGCATGCCCGGTCATTCCGTGCAACGCCTCGACATCTCTGCCGTGGGTCATAAGCTGAGCAGTGTGGACAGCTAATGTCCATTTTCTTCATTTGCGGGCATAGAAACTCCCGCGACAACAACAGGTGCTATAGTACCGCCGTTGGTTGTTGTGGAAGATCTCCTGATAGTGTGTGGTTATTGCAACCACACATCTATGGCTATCTTCGTGAGGCAGACAAACAGTCTTCTATATTGCTGCGCTGGAGGCCCGCACTATTGCGTGCATTTACAGGTTGAAAGCGTCCAGTTCTCTGTTGAATTACTACATGCAGTTGGCAGGCATTTGATTCACATAGTTGGGCATCCATCCATTCATACTTCAGGGAGGCAGGTCTTGCTTTTTCCTTCTGGGTTCTGATTTGTCCTGATGTGTACATCGGTTTACCACCTACTGTTGTGCTCTCATGCGTCGGGAGGTCGCACGATTTCGCCGATGTTTTGCAGATTCTTTGACTTACACATTTCAGGCGCTACGTTCATGGGACCCTCAAGAGCATTTAGATTTTACAGGGCTATATTTTGTTTCGCTTGTGTATATACTTTTTCATTCGTCATGCGTCTGTGCCCTTTGCTTCTGTTCAACTGTTGAGGCGTTGGATATTGTTTTTTTCTGTTTGTTTATGCTTCAGGAGCAGGTGGTTTTTTCTACTTTTCACTCAAGATCTGATCATTTCGCACCTTTTTTTCTCTTGTCATTGATTGTGGTGGTGATTGTTCCCATCCGCCATGTTTGAAAACCTACATATATGTAATTCGATCTAGGCTTCGATCGGGTTGGGTTTGGATCAATTGGGCATCTTGTTCACCGTAAGATCTATGCATGTGCATGGTTCTGGCTTGCACTTTTGAGATGATGATGGATTATGAATGGGATCAAGGGACACTTAGCTTCAACTGCAGACATTGGGAAATTACATGTGGAATGGAGAGGTGAGGAAAAATAAGTTATCTTACTACCTTTTGCCTTCAACAATTGCAAAAGTGGCTTCTCTCTTAATTTGTTTTCCTTGTGATCGTAGATGTCTTACGACCCGTACTAGAAATGCAGCCTCGAATGGATCTCAACTCTACTGAATTGATATCCATCTGTATAACCGTAGGGTCCAAAATTTGCCGGCTTTTGTCATTTGTTCCTCCACCAATACGAAGCCGAGGTCTGGACTAGCTCTGCAACTTATGGATAGAACCGCGCATACGAAATGCGGGGTCCCCGTCAATATGCTATTGACAATGTAGGCATCATGGAGTTCATCAGCACACCGCGTAGTACGGCTACGATGAGATGAGATGCAGGCGACTTAGTCAATCCCTAACCTGAAAGGAATAGTACTTGCTTGTTTCAAGGATTCTGTTCTACTGTTCCCATCAAGTGTGTCGTCTTTTGCCAATCGACAACTTTTCGCTTTTTCGCCTTTTCGCAGGCTCCTGATAGTACTAATACATAGAAGTTCCAAAATTACCTCTATCTACAATGCTCCTTGCCACGACCTTCACCTACTTCTTACTCTCCCCCCTCACAGCTGCCAGGCTCCTCTACCGCGGTGCAGACATCTCCTCTCTTCTCGTTGTTGAGGACGCAGGCGTGTCGTACAAGAGCCTCCACGGCCAAGTACAGCCATTCGAAACGATCCTCGCTGAAAATGGTATCAATTCCATCCGGCAGCGACTGTGGGTGGATCCGGAAGATGGGATCTATGGACTGGAGTACAACCTGGCGCTAGCGACGAGGGTGGTTAAGGCGGGGATGAGCGTGTATCTGGATATGCATTTTAGTGATACGTGGGCGGATCCGGGGCATCAGGTAGGTAGTCTAATGCGTATTTCTATAGAATACCTTGAAGGATGAACTGACGCAGATGGATGTAACGTACATAGATAACCCCAACAGCCTGGTCAACAACCGACATCGACACCCTAACAAGGCAACTATACAACTACACCCTGACTGTATGCAACGCCTTCGCTGCGCACCAGATCCCGCTCGAGATCATCTCTATCGGGAACGAAATCCGCAACGGCCTTCTCTGGCCGTTAGGTTCGACGGACAATTACGACCATATCTCCCATCTCCTCCACTCCGCCGCCCGGGGAGTAAAGGATTCCGCTTTCTTCTATCTCACATCTCTAAAGAAGCCACAGATCATGATCCATCTCGACAATGGCTGGGACTGGGCCGCGCAGTCACACTTCTATCACTCCGTCCTCTTCGCCACCACCAAAGCCCAAGGCCAAGGCTCAGGCTCCCTGGTGGACTCGGACTTCGACCTGATGGGAGTATCATTCTACCCCTTCTACGGGCCCAACGCAACCCTCTCCGCGCTTCGAGCGACTCTGTCCAAGATGGTCACGACGTATAAGAAGCCCGTCGTGGTCGTCGAGACGGATTGGCCCGTGTCGTGCCCTGAGCCGGAGGATCTGTTCCCAAAGGATCTTGAATCCATTCCTTTATCGGTAGACGGGCAGGTGAGGTTTCTGAGGGATGTCAAGGATGTTGTTGCTAACTTGGAGAAAGAAGGAGAGGAGGGAATGGGGTTGGGGATTTATTACTGGGAGCCCGGGTGGGTTGGGAATGCGGCGCTGGGGTCGAGCTGTGAGGATACTTTGATGGTGGAGTCTGATGGGCGGGTTCGGGGGAGTGTGCGAGTTTTTGATCAGATGTAGAGCTGCAATGAGGTTTTGTGCTTAAGTTGTTCCGGTCAGTAGTGGATATGATATTTTTCGACTCGCTTCTTTCTACCCTGGGATCTCGGGACTCGAATTACCGCTGTCCAAAGGCCGGGGGGGGAAAAGATAGTAAGACAGAAGGGGCAGCGATGAAGGTGGTAGATTATGTGGGTACCATCAAATCCCTGCCTGGTGAGGTGAAGTGCTCGTTTCCATAACCCGATCTTGGTGATGTTTGCTGTTCTTACGACAGGGATAGTCGCAGGCATTGTCTGTTTTGCCAATTCCCCTTTGTCCCGACCGAGTTTTCCTTCCACCTGGATGTCTGTCCATCTTACCAAGTCTCTATATCTGTTATCCTGACAATGGATCCCAGAAAGGAGCAAGAATATTCGCTCCTCCCGGTTGATGATAACCCACCATCCCACCACCATTCTGAAGACTCCTTGGTCGATGGTACAGCACGCCAATATGCAACATTATCGAAAAGGACGGCAGTCTTGGGCGCGAGTCTTTTGGCTTTCTCTGTGATGCTCAACGCGATACTTGTGATTCTGTATTTTGGGGCGAAAGACTATACGTTCTACAATGCACCTTCGAAATATGGTTTGGATTTTTTTTAACAGACCCCTCCTGCTTTCTGAAATTAACATGATCCTTTCATAGCTGGCCTGTTCTATGACAACCCCACCGTCTTCAACTGGACTTCTGAATACGGTCCTTCCTCTACAAACCAGAAACGGCAGGATGAGTTATGGGAAGCGTATCCTATTAGTCCCGGCATGATTGCCCTTCCCGACGAGTTTACGCGCTCTAAAAATTTGCGAACATCCCAAAGATTTCCATGGGACAAGAGTCGGGGTATTTATCTGATCAATGGCTACCACAAGTTGCACTGCTTGGTAAGAAGCTCAATCCTAAGAATGGGGAGGGAATTGCCTTTCTTCTTCTAATAATGAGCCCTACTGACACGATTATGGGTCACACAGAAGAAGATCCGGCGCTGGATCATGGCGACAGAACGAGGCTCCAACCGAATCGATGAACTCGAGCACATCCAGCACTGTCTCGACTCCCTGCGCCAGGACATCCTGTGCGAAGCCGATGATACGCCGCTTTACACCACGCCTGGCCCTGACAAGAATGTCGGCATGGATGAGGTACGGCAATGCCGCAGCTGGAGCAAGCTGGAAGCGTGGGCCAGGTCGCGATCAGCCTGCTTCGGCTACGTCAACGAGACCGGTGACGAAAGTGGCGGGATTCAGTACTATAAATATTGTCCACGGGGCTCACCTTTTGCGCCTACTATGCGAAAGTACTTTGGATATGATGATGATTATTTCGAAGAACCCGTCGAGCAGGTGCCACCTTATTGAGATAAATATTTTGCGGGTACGTTACCCTAGGTAGTTGATGGATCCTTCGTTCAAAAGCTAGTCAACACCATTTATTTAGTCAGTCCTTTTCTGTTGGGAATATGGGAGAAGGTTTCAGTTTACTCTTGGGCCTGTAATATGGTGGATTAGGCAGTAGCAAGATTAAGTATATTGCACAAGCATACTTGGTTTTTTCGAATTCATTGTTTTCTATGGCATTATTGTTAAAGTTCAGCTTTGTCTCTGGTTTCGATTAGGTACTACAAGTTTAAACCCATCTTTTTCTCCTGCAGGCATACATAAAAGACGGAATAGCACGCTAATTCTAGCTTATTCTATCCGAACCTCGATACTGAACATAATGGAGCACAACTATTATTGGGAAATTCGCCAATGATGATAATATTTTGTTCAGTAATGACAGACTCCAGTACAAACTTCTCTTGCGAGACACAGCACCATTCAATAGGCCATTCAACCTTTGGCTAATACAATCTGGAAACAGTAATCCAAACGGCTAGTAATAAAGGAATGTGGTCTTTCTGGACCCTAATAATCCTCTTGGTCCCGTCTCAGGGCGCTCGTCGATTGTGGGGTCTAACTGTGCTCGTATAAAAAGTTGATTTTGGTAGTAGACATGCTGCGACCTCGTCATCGATGCGGATTAAGTAAGGTTGTTGTATGATTTATGAGGAGATGTGTTGAAGGAGTCTACTTCCCTCTGCAAGACATATCCGAGGGCTTCTAGAAGACTTCGCCTGGACTGAGTTCGCTCTCGGTGTTGCTCGGGACATCGTGTTGTTGAACGTCTCTTGCGGCGACATTAGGTATACCGGCAGCGATGGCGTAGACGCTACTGACCAGCCCGAGTACGATGTAACTTAGGAGGCGCATGGTGGGTGTCTTTTGGTAATAATTTGATTTGGATTTGGAGATTGTTGGCTCGAAATAAAGAAGTGGTTTTGAAAAAAGGCGGATGCTTTGGCTTAGACCGAGTGTCCAACTGGAAAGGAGTAGGATCACAGACAGACCTAGTACCAACTACAGAGTTATCCAAGAGCATCCTCTAAATAGGTTCATATAAAAGCCACCAGACAGTCCAGTTCTCGCTATTGGACTGCTTTTCGTAATATCGCAATCCCCGATGTTTGCTACCGTCTACCTGTTATCATGCATGTACTGTACTACACTAGGTACGCTTTTGGAACTACTAGGTACTACGTAGGTAGTTAGCAATCATACCAATTTTGACTACTCCATAATCTGCCTTCTCATTTGACTGTCGAAGAACGGGTTTTGGGGGCCAAGGACCAGCATTGTCTGTGGCCACACGTCGCTTACGCTGGTGCATCGACTTGAAGGCAGTAGTTAACCATTCTGTGTAACAGACTTGGGTTCCCTTGCTTTCTATACCAAGCACGAAATGGCGGTCAAGTAGAAGCAACTGTCGCACTCAAGCGAAGCCTCCTGCTTTTTCGGCCTTGATAATGTCGTAATGCCTGAGGATATGTAGACAAGAAAGGCTACATTACTCGAATATGCTAAGTAGTTTGAATTTGGAACAATTAAGGCTCAAAAGGTGCTTATCAACTTTACTGATACTTGCCTACTCCACTTAAGCTTGTACTGTAGGGTTGACAAGGAGCCCAAAGAACATTGGAACTCGGCTATCTAGGATGGGCTGGGAACAGCTGTGGGCCCGAAGCAGCAGTATCGGCGGCTGCCAGCATACTGTAAGAACTTTGCATAGAAAGACTCAAAAAAAGTTTGCAGCTGAGGGGATACAAGTATAGAGCCGTTCAACAAAGGTCTTGTCCCGGATGCCCTTTATTTTGGTCACTCTTTGATGTTGCTCTTCTGGTGTCTTGACGCTACTATACAAGATAGAGTCTACGACTTGTGATGGACTTCTTTTCAAGCAGCACTGCATACTTAATTGTTTAGTGCTGTTCAAATGCAAGCCCCCATGTTCACGCATCCATGTGGCAGTCTATAAATGGCTGGCTGTAGTCTACACAGCATTGCAGGGCCAAAGAGTGGCAGATGGTTAGCCCCAGACCTATGCGTCGTCACTTTATAGACCATCTCTTTGTCTGCTCAGCGATTGACAGGGAGGTTACACAATTTTTTAACGACCGCTGAGCCTCCTGACGTTGCAATTCCTTCTGCATACAATAGGGGGCCTAAACTGTTCGACAATATTCCCCACACGTATTTCTTCTATTACTCCTTAAGCTTTGGTAAAAGCCCTTGTCAGGCTTGCACCGAAGGCCATATTCTGGCTCCAGTGATACAGACAAGTTATTGTATGTCTATAAATGGGAGAAACGCCGATTTCAGCCTGCAAGAACAATAATCTCCCCCTTCTGTCTAGCAGAACTTGCAATGGCGGCAGTCACCGTAGAAACCGCCTCCGCAGAGCGTCAACTTGCTCGTATCAAGTACGTCGAACCCGATGTCACAGCGGACCCTTGGAAATGCGATTTTTATGCCCTCCCACCACCAAAGTCCATCGTCCAGGCGGAGGTAGTCTTGCACGACCTCCGTCCAGAGATCTTCACCGAGTCCTCGCCGTATAAGCTTGAGACCCATGCCTTTACCGCCGTCAAGCACAAGTCCGCCCTTCTGGCTCCCCAATACACAGTTGACAGCTTCATGGACGCTACGCTCTTCAGAAGTATCTACCTGCCGGAAGTCTACGACATCGTGAAGGCAGCAACCGGTGCACGCAAGGTCTTCGCACTGAACTGTGCGGTGCGCAGTGGTCCTGCCATCTCAAACCCGGTTCAGAAAGACTCCAACGGGTGCGGCTATGGGGTCAAGCTCGATATAAGCGACATCGACTTCACCAGGCCCTCGCATCCACATGAGGATCAGCAGGTCGGCCCTGCACGCGACATGCACATTGATTACTCCCCCGATGGCGCGGGGAAGATGATCCGCTATCACCGGAACGAGCTCGCCGAGGAAGCAAAGGACATTATCGCTGCCGAGGATGCTGCGGTGACACCAAACGAAGAGCCAACGGAGGCACGTCGCTACGCTATGTATAGCGTATGGCGTCCGCTGAAGACGGTGAGACGCGACCCGATTGCGGTGTTGCATCCAGCGTCATACGATGCGGACAAGGAACTCGTTGAGTACGTCAACAAGCAACCGGGCCAAAATGGACCCTATATCTGCGGAATCCATATGTTGAAAGGCGATAACGCGGACTCACATAGATGGTGCTGGATCAGTGAGCAAAAGAATGACGAGGTCCTTTTGATTCAGTTCTTTGACAGTCATGCAAGCAAGGAAGGGAGACCTGTTGGAACGCCTCATGGTAGCCCTGACCTCTTGGGTGTAGAGCATGAAGAATGGAGACAGAGTGTTGAAGTTCGGGTGGTTGCATTTTGGTGACAAAATCAACTATAAATAGGTTTACCGTCTCTGGATACCTAAAATAACTAGTATTGATAGCACTTTTTGAGCAAACATAGCTCAACTTTCAGCCCAGAGCTCAGTGGTTCATTACCGCTCATTTTCTGTGTCCTGAGTTCCCGACAGAACTGGAGAACAAGCGGCTAAAGACCAAGGATGCCCTCGTACAACCATGCAGCATGGAGTTTAAAAGCTGCAAGCTGGCTGACAGACGCAGGGTTATAGGCGAGGGCACCCAGCTGAACCACCCCAGGAGGCGAGTTGACACCATAACTCTGCCACATATGGTCCTGCGGCTTTTGTTGATTGCTCAAAAGCAAGTCACAAGCTTACTCAGATCCCTTTTCAGTCCTCATGCAGCCTGCAATGCGAAATCCCGACTCCTACCCTCATCCCCCACCTTTTCTCCAGCTGAAGTTCCAGAAATGGGTAGTATAATTCCGAAACGTATTCCCTGGTTTGTATTACAATCCAAACTGCTGTGAAGTCTCAGATTTTTCTTTTGGGATTGTTGGTATCGCTGGCTTCTCCTCAGGGAGGTGTCAGCTCATGAGGGCCTTCGTAGGCTTCCACCATTAATAATGTCCGTAAGTCCTCCTCGGCCTTACACTTTACACAGCAATCGTTCTCTTAACAGGCTATTTTGTGACAATGAGCCTAGTTAACGAAACAAGTGCACTTGCCATTGGAATACTCTTCATTGTTCTCGGTATCTTGGCGGTATCGGCTCGTTTCAGCATCAGATGGAGCAGGGAACAAAATATCGGTATTGACGACTGGCTATGTCTTCCAGCTTTGGTCAGATTGATCAAACCCTTTTTGGCAAGGAGTGTCTGATACTGACTTTCTGTAGGCGTCTGTAATCGGCTGCTGTGTCGTGATGATTATAGGTACCTAGTTATTTCCCGCCCCTTCCCAGGCACCATGTCTAAGGATATGGACCTTAGGGGCTGCAACACACACTATAAGAGGTCCTTCGCTTCAAGACCCAGGTCCAGCATTTATAACAGATAAAAGCCCTGATCAGACCAGGTTAGAGAAGGTATCTCAAGTATCCCGGCTTCTTCAGCGATATATCCTTGCTTGGCCCCTTTGCTTATGCTCCACTTCAGTTGGAAATTTCTCTCTTTCTCATACAAGTCTTGGGGCTTGCATGTATCAAGCTCTCAATCCTGTTCTTCTATCGACGTCTCTTCGTGGGGCAGGCCTTCAATATTGTAAGTTGGGTACTCATCGGAGTCGTAGTGGCATGGGGGTTTGCCTTTATCGTGGCCCAGTTCGCGGCATGCGGCACCAACTTTGATGCATATTTTGGATCGCTTGCGGATCTTAAGGAGAACTGCAGCCATACCTTTCCGTTCTACATCACCCTCACTGTCACGGATGTCACGGTCGATCTTATGATATTGATAATGCCTATACCTCACGTAAGATATTCCTCAGGTTTTACAATTTGCCATGCCTGGTGGACTGCAACTGACATATTCCAAGATTTGGGCATTGCAAATGTCATTGCAACGGAAGCTCGCTGTACTAGCCGTTCTGTTAGTAGGATCGCTGTTAGTATACAAATTTTCTCTATACCAGATGTGCTTTCTATACTGACATGACGGTTAGAGCCATCGCTTGCGGTATCACTCGGATGGTCTACTATATTCTGTCTTTAGCTCCAGGATGTAAGCTGCACTATCTATCGCTTGTGGGCTAGATCGGGCATCAAACTGACCCGATTAAAAAGTAACCACATCTGGAAAAATTGCGGAATACAACAGCACCGATACCATGGGTTCGTTCTGTCATCCTTCGCACCCTTGTCAGAGAATACTAAGCTGAACTGATCGCAGGAGTCGTGAGTTGCCTGATGTTCTGGACTGTTCTTGAGGTTGGCGTCGCGATGGTTGCGGCCTGCCTTCCGCTCATGCGCCCTCTCTTCCGAGGCTGGTCCCTCAAGAGTATCTTTCACAGAATCCATTCAGTCATCAGCTTGCGGTCCATGTGCGGTTCTACCAGGTTCACCTATAATAACAGAAAGATGCCCGATGACTCCGAATCCCAGACTGCGATAACGGGAATCCCAGCGGATACGATAAACCGTGGTTGGAACAGTCAACAGCACAGCGTCTGTTTCCAGGCCTATATTATGGGCAAAGTGAGTGGGCGGAAAGGAGCTTCCTCCGTGGAACATGCAGACGGCAAAATACGAAGAGAGATAGAGATCAAACAGACCTTGGAAGATGTCAGCGGAACCTCCGCGAAATGACAAGATTGGCGGTTCCTAGAGGGCTCTCAATACCTAATATTGTTTGAAATACTATTGGCTGCAAGGTATGTTTAGCTGAGGGCACATTCTATTATACCGCAGTACATACCTAGCCTAGTATAAACATTAAGCATTATTACATAACGAGACATGACGGACGGACGGACATCATCATCATCATCGTCAGTCTCACTAGGTATCTGGTATATAGAGATAAGATGGATTAGAATCATCGATCGAGCTATATTGTTCCCGGCCCCGTGAATGTCTATAAACCACATAGACCCATGCAACTATGTATCATAGTGATTCATAGTGACATATGAATTATGCTTTTATTTATTTATTTAGTCAGAGTCCTATTAGACAGCTTATTTATTAAGAATTAATATTTGTTTTTCCAATTCATGTTCTTAAACTACCTACCGTAGGTGTCGGAAATACGTTGACTTAGTAGGTATATGATAACTTTTTTTTCGAAAGTGATAATAATTATAATAGGTTTCATAACGATCATGCGGGAGAGACCTTTTCTAATCTAGTCTAGCGCCATGAATGCCATGCATATATGTATGTGTGTCTAGCTAGTACAGTACATTATATTGTAGATCATTATCATATCAAACGCGTCCCCCTACTCCTTCAATTTTACTTGCTCCATCCATCCATAGAACGTCTTCTATGCGTGAAGAACATAGGCATAAAGAGAGAGAGAAAATTTGATTTTGCTTTGTTTGCGCACTGTCCTTCCGCGGTGTGTGCTCTCCCATCGATCGAGATCGGAAAGACTCGAGTATATCTCAACCAGATGCAAATCCCATGCCGTCTCATGGATAAGTTTTTCTTGCGTAGTCTCCGGTCTGCGTTGTGCCTGCCTTGAGGAAACTGTCCGGCGTTGCCTTGCGCTATTTTCTTTCCCACCCTTCGGCATTTCATTCCACAGCATATCCCATTCCTGCATCTTTCTTTCTCAAGATAGGTAGGTAGGTAAAACCACCTACTCCTCCTTCTTCTGCTCCTCCCCCGCGCCCTGCCCCTCCGCCTTCAACGCCGCCATCCGCAACTGATTCCGCTTCCCCAGCACGCGCAGCGTATTCCGCCTCTCGATCTCCGTCATGTGCTCCCAGTTCGCGATGCGGCTGAGCGTGCCGTCCTGGTTGACGACCAGCGGTCCCAGGTGGTCGAGCTTGATGGAGCCCCCGCCGCCGCTGACGTCGAGCTGCTGAGTCTCGTCGGTTGGCGGGGCGGGGAGGGGGAGGGTCGATGAGGTCTGTGAGGGCTGGGTGGCTTGGGGTTCTTGCTGTTCTTGGGCGTAGTGCTGGGGGTGTTCTTCGCTGGGTTTGGTGGCTTGGGTTTCGTTGGTGGCGGTTGTGGTGGTGGTTTGTTGTTGGGCTTTGGAGTCGGAGGAGGTGGACATGGTGAGGTACTGCTGAATAATAGGAGCACGACGAAGTAGTTGGTCGTTGGTGGTGTTGAGGGTGCTTCTTCTGGTCGCGCGAGTAAAGGTGATGAATGGACGTGCTGCTGCGCGATGTAGGTTGCGGTACATATACATCCTCTGTACCAAGGTCAGTGAGGAAGAGGGGAAAGGTAGATTGTTTCCTACCGCTTGGGTCTGCAGGCTAGAATAATAATAATATGTCGAAAGGCAAGGAAGGCGGAGCTGCGGAGTAGAAATGACGCCAAGCGCGGAGAGTGTTCTAGAAGATCGATGGACCGCCAACATCAAGCTTGGATCGACAGCTACGAATGCTGCATATGCGGTCGCTGCTTTGACAGTTTTGATAAGATTATTATTGTGACCAGCTGTTTCTTCGATATATTTTATTGGCGGAGGAGTTTTAGAACGAGTGGTTGACGTTATCGACTTGCATACCCTTCTGGAAGGCTCCCGCATATAGTAAGTTAGGTACCTAAAGCCCTAGGTAGCCATAGAGCATTAACATGTGGCATTGTGCTTGTTCTGGTCAAGTCAGAGGTATATTTCAGGAGCACTGCGAAAGTAACATTGCACCCTTTAAAAGGAGCCTTCTTTCAAGGCGAACATCTAGTGTTTGCTACAGGAGGGCACGCAGGTACATGTTCAGGGCGTACCGACTCGAGATGCAGTATGGCGTCATAGCTTTCTTGAGCCTAAGGTAGACACTCACACTCTAGAATCACCCGCAAGGTAGTAGTATAGAATGAACCCGGGCGCAATCAATATAGCAGCCAAGCCCGAATTATGCGCTCTGGGTTCGGTCACTACTATATTTGTATGCAAGCGTAGGTGTCGTCGCATTGGTCTAGTTGGTGATCAAACATGCAAGATACGGGCACAGCTAGGTAGTATGACGTGGCTCCGTCCTCGTTAAGTTTGCTGCAAAGAATAGGAAACTCTCTACTACCGAAACCACCAATTGACCTAATAATATGCAGCGGATAAGCATTCGACTCTTGACGCGCTGGAGCTCCGAGTATAACCTACCGATCCGGTAAAACCAGTTCCCACACCCTTGACGCTGTGCCACCAGCCTTTCGGAATGAACAGCCCATCGCCAGCCTCCAGATGCGCCTCGTACCCTTCCTGATAACCATCGCTCGAGGCAGAATCAACAGCACTCGCCTCGTCATCACCCCAGACCGCCTTTTCCAGCAGCATCCTCTCCTTTCCCTGCATCATCTCGTCGCCCCGGAACACGGCTGCATCATGGCTCGCAGCCTGCCCGAGCTCCTGCCTGACGCGCGCGAACACGCCCATCCCGACATCTGGCGCGTGCAGTCTGACCCGTTTCTCACCAGCCAGCTGGACGAAGAGATTCGGGTTCGGATCGCGGTGCAGAGGAGTGTAGGTGGGCGGGATCCCGATCCAGACATTGGTATCGTAGATATCGCCCCTGCCCGCCTTCGAGACCAGAGATGGGGTGGGTAAATCATCGCGGAGAGCCTGCGGTAGGTCGAGGAGCTTGCATTGCGCGAGGTAGAGGCGCGAAGACTGTGTCTGTGTCTGTGTCGAGCGCGTCCATTCAAGGAAGAGGCTCAGGGGTGCATGGAACCGCTGGAAACTCGCATCGCTGCTCTCCGCGGGGTTCGAGCCCGGCGACAACTGCGTGAGTTCCAGCGGCACAAAGGCATCTCCGAACCGCCCGAGATATTCGTAATTCAGCCGAGACCCATTATTATTATGATTGGCGTTGGGGGAAGCCGAGGTTCTCGCAAACCAGCGATCGCACGCAGGTAGATCACGGAAATAACCGCGCGGTAGAATGACAGGCAGCTCCGGCTTGAAGTACCGCTCACGGAAGCGGTCTATATTGGCATCGTGGAGGCTGTCGAGAGGTGAGTATCGCGGTGTTGCGGAGAGGATCGAATTGCCTCGCAGGGTGCCAGGGACATGATGAGGCCGGCCGTAACGACAGACGGGCCTCGACCCGGTGACTAATTTCCACCTCACAGGATTATCGCGAGGCCGTATCCATTGCTGGAGCCTCATCCAGCCTCTTCTCGTCGTGAGTGTCTGTCCGAGCAGAACAAGATCCAGAGCAAAAGGGTCTATGGTCGGCTGGTTGTTTCCGATAGTCTGGGGAGCCGCCGTAGCTTCGGATGGGCCGCGTCCGGGCGCTTAACGAGAGAACATGGGACTCGGAGACAAACAATGCTCCGAGCACGATGTTCGGGGAATACCACCATTCTATGCTATTTCAAATTATAATTTAACTCTACCTAATGTAGCGCCCCGCACATAAACCTAAAAGACATTACATATTTCAACTTCAGTGGTTTTGCTGGATGTAATCCCCTCTGACAGGATACCTCTACCGGCACAGATGTCTTGCTTTCCAGGCCGCTAGGCATGGTCATCAACACTCAATTGAGATCGGGGGCACTTGGTGTAAATAGACGGCTCTTTATACAGAGATTCCTTCAAAGAAGATAAAACTCAGGAGCTGAAACGTCTATCAACTTTACCTAGCCTCACTTGCATGTGCTATCTGCTTTTTCCGGTCTCCCGCGAAATAATGCCGAACTGAGCAAACTTGGCAGATCGTGCCAGTCGCATACGATACGTCCAAATTCTAGACAACGCAGCATCCTGTGCGACCGCAATTCACCCGACTGGGCTCATCTCCCCGCTCGAGATGTTCAACTAGCGCAATGATTGACGAATGAACAAAGAGGTCTGAGAGTCGGATAGAATATTCCCCGCTTTTGTTTGGCCCCCAAGTACTTAATTCTTGTGATCCCATAGATTTTTTTTTGATAAACCTCATTTTCTTTTCTATACCTCTGTTTTCTGGATGATCTGTTTTCCATGGTCTCTCTTTCAGCTTCACTTCCTTCTCGAAATATCAACTACTTAGCTTCTAACATGGCCAAATCGGTAGCATCGATTCATAGCCGCAATGGATACGAGGGTTCTTACGCATACTACCCCGTCGTTGTGATCGGTGCGGGTGTCTCGGGTATTGCTATGGGATGCAGGCTGAAACAAGTCTTGGGATTTGACCAATTCCGTATCTTCGAGCGGCAGTCGGGCATAGGAGGCACTTGGTGGATCAGCACTTATCCCGGTGTTGCATGTGACGTGTATGTCTCCTTGGATAGTCTGCCTGAGATGTGTTACTTACGTCTTTCTGACTTTCATAGGCCGTCGCTCTTTTACTCTTTTTCCTTCGCACACAAGAAGGATTGGAGCACCTTGCTCGCCCCGAGGCTCGAGTTTGTTCAGTATCTAACTGACGTCTGTGAGAAGTTCAAGATCGTTGACAAGATCCAGCTCAACACAGATGTCAGGCAGGTCCGATGGCTCGAGGGCGAGGAGGAATGGGAGATCTCCCTGGCGTATCTTGCCCCTGGCACAGGTGACCTGTCGGAGAGGGAGCGCCAGGCCAAGGTTGCTGCAGAGGGTGAGCACAGCGTCTATCTGACAACTGAAATAGTGAGAGCAAAGATCGTTGTCAGTGCAGTGGGCGGCCTAGTGGAACCTAATGCCTTGCCGAAGGATATCCCAGGATTCGACACCTTCGAGGGTGATATCATCCACACTGCTAGATGGAAAAAAGATGTGGATTTGAAAGGAAAAGACGTGATTGTCATCGGTACCGGTTGTAGTGCAGCCCAGGTAGTCCCTGAGCTCATCAAGCCCAGTATCAATGTCAAATCAGTCACACAGTTGATGCGTACTCCTCCATGGGTTGCGCCTAGTTTCGTCCCTCCAGACAGTCTAGCAAGGTGGGAGAAATACTCTCCAACGCTGCTGCGGAACATTCCCAGCCTGGCACGCTTTATCCGAAGCTTGATATTCTGTTTAATGGAACTCGACTACTTTCGCCTCATTAAAAATAGCGAGTTTGCGCGGAAAAGACGGACCTTGGTGCAAGAGCGGTTCATGCGCTATATGCGAGAGGTAGTCCCGGAGAAGTACCATGAAATTCTGACACCAAACTACAGCGTTGGTTGCAAACGGCGGGTTATAGATCCGGGATGGTTTCGAAGCCTCCAGGAGCCCAACGTTGAGCTGACAACTCTGCCTCTCAAGAGTGTGCAGCCAAGGGGTGTCACCCTTGGCCCGGGAAGGAATTACCCTCCCATGAGCCAGACAGATAGCAAAGTCTCAACGGATGAGGTGCAGCTGCCGGCGGACGCTATCATCCTGGCGAACGGGTACCAGACCAATACGTGGTTGCATCCTCTTCGCGTCAAGGGAAGAGAGGGGAAAGACTTGCAGGAACTCTGGGATGAACGTGGCGGCCCTCAAGCCTATTTGGGTACTGCCATGGACAAATTCCCAAACTTCTTCATCATCTTCGGACCGAACACCGCCACCGGACACAGCAGTGTCATCCTGGCGACGGAAAACATGGTCAATTACTCACTCAAATTCATCGAACCGATCCTGAAAGGCGAGGTCAGCACTTACGAGATCAAGGAGGAAGCGGAGAGAAATTGGACCAACACCGTCCAAGCCACTCTCAAGGAGACTGTCTTCAAGGCCGGTGGCTGTGTGAGCTGGTACAACTCTGAGGAAGGCTGGAATAGCACAATCTATCCGTAAGTTATTAAGAATTCACAGACAAAACGAAGGATAATTACTGACAGGGCTATAGATTCTCGCAGATTGACTTTGCCTTGCGGTGCATGTTCCCTGTGTGGAGCCATTGGAGCGTCAAGTACACGCAAAAGGGGATCTGGAAGCAGCGCGTGCGGTTTGTGCGCAACCGTCTCTTGCTGCTTGCGGCCGTGATCGCCGTCTTCTGGTTAAGGCGGCCGGAAAGTCTGCCGGGTTTGGTAGGCGTGTTTCTCGCGGCCGTCAAGTCGGTGGTGGCTGCTGCTCAGCGTTCTCTTCATCGGTTTCGTGACCTCTTGCAGCCGATGTCATGAATATTTCTGCTGACGCGAGACGTGCAAGCGACCTACGGAACCTCAGGGGATGCTGTGGCTTAAGTGCTTCTCGTGTTAGTGTATGAATGTTTGTATGTATATATAGCTACATCTGTGGCGGTGGACAGTGTTGATATCGCGGAGAGCTCTCTAGTCTTTGGCTATTTTAATTCTGAACTTTAACTTAGATCCAATTTGAAGTTGTTTCATCCAAGCCTGTTCAATCGACCCGTATATCCGAGTAAGCTGGAGATGCAGGGCGTGTGCCCGTTTTGCCTGTATCTGAGCAGCACAACGCATAGGGGCGAATATTAATGCCGTTGAGCCCAATGGCGGGAGTTGGAGAATGACGGAAGCCGTTGGATCTGGGGAAGGAAACCCCGCAGTTTCGCATCGTTCCGCTCTGGCCTCGTCGCCCGGACCAGAACGCTCCCAGGAGAGACCGCCTTTTGCACTTCGAGTCCTTCTTCGCCCCGAGTCATGGCTTCATCAGAGTCGCTCTATGCCAACGGGACTGCGGTGCAGGCGGCCGCTGATGGGCAGCCCGCTGCGCCTAACGGTGACGGGCCCAAGAGAAAAGCGGAACCGGGCAGCGGAACTCACACGCGCACAAAGCGGAATCGATACATCTCGATCGCGTGGTATGTTGCTCCATTCCCGTTCCCTCCCCCAACGCCATATCCTCTTCGCGCTTTTCTGTTTCCAGACAGCTACGCTGACGGCCTTTGTCACATTCCAGCAATGAATGCAAGAGGCGGAAGATCAAGTGCAACGGCCAGGTGCCGTGCCAGCGCTGCGGCCACTTAAAGCTTGAATGTACGCGACAGCGATCTCGACCCCTTTTCCCTCATTTGATGCCATTGCCGGATCGTTGACCTCCCCTGATAGGCCTGTATGCCCCGAACTGCTGTAGCAGCAATTTTAAGGACTCCGAGTATGTGATTCTGAGTTGTACAAGCCCCTGCTTTGCTGCTGATCAGCTGTGCTATTTTTACATTTCAGGGAGTTCCGGTCTATGAAACAGCAGATCAATACTCTGCAAGAACAGGTCAATTCTCTCTTCACGGACCTTCGTGAGCTTCGCTCCCAGAGACCATTATCGGAGTCGTCGACTTTCGACACTTTCTCCCACGATGCCTCGCAACCCCGGACGGCCTTCCCGTCCGTATCTCCCGCTGCGTCCAAGCCTCGTACGAAGCATCCTCGTTTTCACGGACCAACCAGCTCTGCTTTCAACTTTGACGTTGCCAAGTCGAGCCTGCAGACCATGGGAATCACACAGGCGGAGGATGGGCATGACGACCTGACTACCGCGCAGGCCACACCGGCAGGCACCCCTCCTCGCCAGCTGGCCCCAGCGCCCATGCCTGCGGTGCATCCTTCCAAGGACCCAATCTGGGTTATAAAACGGGAGGAAGCCATAAGACTATGCAGAGTCTACGAGGAGGAGATCGGGATCATGTATCCGCATCTCGACATCGAAAAAGTCATCAACCAGACGAACCTTCTTTACACATTCCTGGAAGCTGCCACTCGGACCGGATTTGCGCAGCGAGGACTGCCCGGTGCCGATTGTTTGCAGGATGACGATACGAATATACTCAAAATGATCCTTGCTACAACGCTGATCGTCGAGGGGAGTGGGCAGAGCGAGCTCGGAAAGCGTCTTTACGAGACCATAAAGCCGGTGATTGAGGCGAAGTTGTGGGAGCCGGTGGATATAAAGACCATCCAATTACTTGCTCTCGTTGTAAGTCTTTTTTGCGACATGGGTATTTTGTACGAGTTGCGCTAAATTACGATAACGATCGCAGGCGACCTACCACTTCCACACTGACGACGATGCCATGGCCTACCGGGTGATTGGCCTGGCAGCCCGCATGTGCCTCGAGATGGGCCTACATCGGCGAGACGCACTAATGAGGTCCTTCCCAAATGAGGAACAGTGGGTTGAGATCAATAGGCTTTTCTGGTGTGTTTACACTCTGGACCGACGCTGGAGTTTCGGGACCGGATTGCCATTCGTCATTCAGGATGACGATATCGATCCAAATTTGCCTGAGCCGGTAATTCACGAGCCTCTTCTGCCTGCTTGCATCTGGCCATCACTAACTGTCATGCCAGGATGGGTCAGTGCCGTATCTGAAGTGCATGGTCGCTTACAACCGCATCAGCTCCAAAATCTGGTATTCTGGTCTGGGATCGGAGGGAACGACTGATGTCAAACGCGACGAGATCGGATTCCTCGACTACCAGGTCCTCCAGTGGTACAAGCAGATCCCAGAAAGTCTGAAGTTCTACTTGGTCGAGTCACCCAGAAACGGGGAGACAGTTAGCAGAGGCCTCCGACGTCTACGCGTGCTGCTGTATCTGCGCATGAATCAGCTGAGGATCCTTATATACCGACCGGTGCTGCATTCCGCAGCCAGTATCGTCGAACACAGAGGCCACGCCCAGACCGTCGTCGACATTGCCAAAGATACTGTCCGGGTCCTAACCCGGTTGAATCAGACTTCTGACATATACCGAACGCAGCAGGTCTGCTTCAACTACTTCCTCGTTGCGGCGCTGGCCGTCCTGTTTCTCGCCGTGTGCCATGCGCCAATAGATTTCAACCGGCAGGTCCGGGATGAGTTCTACATGGCGCTGGATCTGGTAAACGGGTTCAGCGCCAAGTCGTACGTGTCAAAGCGTCTGTGGAAGACGATCAAGGGTCTCCGTAAAATCGGGGAGAAACTCGGTCTGCTCGCGCGCCCCTTCAGTTCGGATACAAACGATCCCCACTCGACAGCCGCGGTGGCCATGGCAGGCCTGGCAGGTCATTCCATGGAGGACCTGTCGATATATGGGCCCCTGAACGGCGTCGGTGAACTAGGAAACAGTCCTACGAATGGGCTGCAGATCAGCCACGAGCTCACTAATTTGTTCGAGGCGGTTGGAGGATATGGCAACTTCGTCGCATCGAACCCGGGACCAGAGGCAATCAATGGATTTGTAGGCACGGAAGGGGAGCTGCAGACTACCGGAGAGGCAATACCTGCGATGTTGGGTACTGAAGGGGAGTTTTCACGGGCTATGAGGGACTTGTTCTGAGCGTAGGAGTTTGGGATCGTCCACGTTTTACCCGGAACATGATACTATCTGTATATAATTTCTTGCTTGCTATTCAATGGCTCAGGGCATCTTACATCGTAGTCTGTTTAGCTGACACTGTCGGTGATGATCGGGTCTAGATCTCGAGTCCAGGCCTCAGGCACGTGACGCAGCGACTCGCCGATCTCCTCGACGACATAAAAAGCTGCTCTAACGCAAGGCCTAGCAGCGCCAGCCAGAGTAGACGTGCCTGCACCACGACTTTCTTTTCCTATGTTTTAATCTGACAGCAGTTTTCGTTGGCAGACGCTGTCCTGCTCCTTTCGCCCTCTGCTGGAACGCCCAGCTGCCTTTGTTCTTAAGCCCCGCCAACCCAATTCCGGGAACGGTCCGTCGAGGACGCACAGGCACGGCTGGAAGATAGACTCCAGGTACCGCCTCTTCTCCGGGCTCCTTTCTAGCGAAACTTTTCCCATTGACCCAGTACTGGTATCCTCGGTCGCGCTCTGTCGATGTCCGTCTGAAAGGATTGGTGTGGCTCATCTGTGTTGGAAGGTCGACCGGCCAACAGCCCCTCATCGCACAACAACGGCCACTGTTGCGCACTGTGCTATGATACCTCCGCTTATCAGATAGAACCCCTCCTTTTTCGCTGTCAGAACAGCCACAGACCTGACCTCGAGCGACACCAGACACACGGTCTGAAGCAATTCGACCACCGATAGTGGTCACGGGGGTGGCCAGGGTGACGCATCCACCATCCATCCGACGAAGAGAGACGGACCACATCCCGTGACGCGTCCGCAGTCGAATCTCAGCGCTCTTTCAGCATCGTGTCGAGGGAGAGAGCGTCGACACTGGCCGAGGGCCTGGAGAGGCTGGACTTGAGTCAACTATCCGCTTCGTCGCCGTCAACGTCCGCCTTCAGCTCCTTCGCCATGTCGTCGTCCGAAGGCGCCCCGGAGTCGTGGATCTCCTCCTTCTGCTCCCTCATGGGGCATGAGTATTTCGCGGAGGTGTCGGAGGACTTTATCGAGGATGACTTCAACCTCACAGGTCTGCAGTCGCAGGTGCCCATGTACAAGGAGGCGCTGGAGATGATCCTCGACGTGGAGCCGGAGGAAGATGAGGATGAGGAGGAAGAGGAAGAAGAGGAGGAGGATGACGATGAGATATTAGGCGACGAGAAGCCGGCCGGGTACCGAAGAGGGGACAGGAGGCACATGCGTGTGGCCAGCGACTTGAGTGTGATTGAGAGTTCCGCGGAGCTGCTCTACGGTCTGATCCACCAGCGTTATATCACATCGCGACCTGGCATTCAGCAGATGTTGGAGAAGTACGAGATGCAGCATTTTGGGGTCTGCCCTCGGGTCTACTGCAACGGGTGCAAAGTGCTCCCCGTTGGACGGACGGATACGCCAGGACAGGAGACGGTGAAGCTCTTCTGCCCGAGCTGCTACGACATCTACACTCCCCCGAACAGCAGATTCCAGTCCGTGGATGGTGCATTCTTTGGGACGACGTTTGGATGTCTCTTCCTCATGACGTTCCCTGACCTGGACATCGGCCCTCGACTCGACCCTGGTATCTCCCCGACGTCGCCGGCTACTAACACGAATCAGTCCCGCTCATCCTCTCTGACCTCGTCTGGAGCCATGACCATCACATCCCCTGAACCGCCACCAAACCAGCCAACCCAGATCAACGGCATGCTGACATCGAACCTCGCGCCTGGCCTGGGTCAGGGCAAGATCTACGAGCCCCGCATCTACGGCTTCCGGGTCTCGGAGCGTGCCAAATCGGGACCGCGGATGAAGTGGCTTCGAATGAAGCCGACGGACATCAACGAGCTGGACGAGACCGCCATATACCACGCCACGCGCGGCGGTGGAGACGACGACGACGGTGACGGAGACACGGAGATGAGCACGGCCGTCACCCGGACTTCACAGCAGTCAGCCATTGAAAGAAGGAAGAAGGCGCCGCTCCGGAGACGAAGACAGCAGCCGATGCCATCGAATAACGCTGATCAGATGAGCATAAACGGCGGAGAAGGCGGGTAAGGCAGGAAGGCGTTGAGTTGATTTCGAGATTTATCATTCATGGACAGAGCATGGAATGGTTTGTTTGATTGATTGATTGACGGATTTTGTGAAACTGTTTTTTCCTATACATTTTTTTTCAACACTACCTACCTTTTTTGCTCAAGTTTTCTAACTAAACTTCGAAAGTGTTGAGTCCCTTGTTATCTTATTTTCTTTCTTCCCTTTCTCGTCCATCTAACTCTCTGCAAATGTTCCTGTCTGCAAAAGGTTCCTTCCTGGTTCACTCGGGGCATAGTCAAGTTTGTAAGCCAGCAGCAAGACATACATACATACATAAACCTGATCTGATCTGATCCGATCTGATTCAATAAACAATCAGAGATCGTCATACATGTGCAAAGAAAAAATCTAGTAATGTAATATGTTTTCTTGATTTGTCTTGTTTTTGCTTTGTCTCATAGACTTTGATGTGGATTAGATACACGTTGCCTAGATAGATAGTATGTTATGCCTATAATATAATATCAATTTTTAGATGTTTGTATGTCCTAGCAAAGTATAGGTTGGGTGCTGTATGTATATCTATCTCTGCCTTGCTAGTTAGGTAGACAATTTACCATCTATCAGCAACGCCACTGTTTTCGAGTCTGGGGGAGCTTTCGCTTCTTTTCTGATTCCGATCAGCTGAGCCAGTCATCTTCGACTCTTCCCCAATAACCCTAGTTAAATACTAGGTAGTTAGGTAAGTGAGAGAAAATTGAACTCGAACCACTAGTCGGTTTGACTAGGTAGGTAGGTAGGTAACTACTCTGTCCGTTAGGTAGTCAGCTTCAGCTTCATCAACCTGACTGACCGACCGACCGACTAACTGCACCTACCCAGCCCAGCCCACGTAGCATGGCGTGGCGTAGCCCTTCGTTTCGCCCTTTTTCTTTTTCTTTTTCTTTTTCTTTTTCTTTTTCTTTTCCTTCCCCCATGCGTTACGTTATGTATGGACCTGCATTGGATCGGGCCGATTCTCAATAACGGAACAATGGTCGAGATGGAAATGAAATCGATGGATGAAGGGGACGGGATCTAGAACATTGGCTACCTAGCTGGATGCGTTAACGAGCTGAGCTGAGCTGAGCCGAAAGAAAGAAGTTAATTCGGCTGTCAAAGCAGGTCTGGTCTGTAATACAAGCACGGGTGGGAGGAATGAAATGCTAGATAGTATGGTATCATTAAGGTTCTTCTTCATGGCGGTGATGGGAACATGGATGGAATGGGAGTATGGTGGGATAGGTAGTAATCTCCTCTCTTCTCTTTGAGGAGAACACACGCTGACTTAAGGAAGGATTTTTTTTCTCTGTCGAAGGACAAGGGCTACTTGGCCCTATTAGCGAAGATGCATACATATATATAAAGAAGTAAACTAAAGTGCGCAAATGGCCTCATATGTGGTATCTCTAGCTACGTAGACATGGAAGTGGCTGTATGGAGATTTGTGAACTCTAGCATGCCTAGTTTTATTGGAGTAGGTGTTTTCCTAGAACCTCTAGAGAATAGAAGTGGTTGGAGACAAGATATATCATACTTTGCTGGAAAGATTTTGTTGTGATTTAATGTACCAGATATAAGTAAGAGAGGTCAATAGTAAGTCTCTGTCTTAGTGGTGGTGGTGTTAGACAGATTCTGCTGTAACTGTGGGCCTCAATCTTAGACCAAGCTCGTCGGGTTTATCTTGAAAGACAGAAACAAGAAGAAGGGATTGGGCAAAGAACCATATAGTAGGCTGTTGGTACCAGCAATATACTGCAATCGCTACCTTGAGTTGACTACAAGATCCTAATCCTATCTGTAACAAGTGCCATTATATATATGTTGGGTTCTGTTCACATTATACTGTCCAATAGATCAAGGTTGAGAATAGATTATGAAGTCAACTGGATCAAGACCTCAGATAGATCAATTTAGGCAATTTAATCTATAGTTATATAACAGAATTCCCCCTTTTCTGCCTGCGTCTGATATATATAAGCTGTGCTATAACACTATCTCTCCACTTAAAATCTTCAGCCTGAAGATTGCTTTAGCTTATAAGTGGTTCCTTTATTTATCTTGTGCTGTTATTGTCACGGAGTGGCTCCTAGGGAGCATTCTAGGAGCCAAACCGCTGCGCTACTGGCAAAAGACTAGGATACGAAGCCAACGGCTTCGTATTGCTCTCGCTTATGTAGCTTCTTGCCACTCCGTCACAGTTATTCCTTCTTTTCGGTAAGTATTTTCTTTATTATAACTAGAAAGTATAAGCAGAGTAACTAGAAGACAGAATATTCTTTCTTAGATATAAAGGTTAATCTTCTAGTGAACGAGGACAGCAAATCAAGCCTCCTTGTAGAGGAGCCTGGCCAGAATAAGCAGGGCAAAAGGGATAAGGTTAGGAGAGAAGAATCATTCAGAAATCAAAGAAAGAGAATTAAAGGCTTAATTAATATTGAATTCTTTTCTGTACTCTTCTGATTAGCAACCCTCAACAGTAAATCTGTCCACATAGTGATGAAGGGAAAACTATCCTCTCTTATTTCTGACTTCTTATCTCTTGCTTGCCTTCTTATTCCTAGTACAAACCACTGCTTATTGGATCTGCAGAACTCTCCATTACAATACTAGAATTAATAAATAAACTATAAAATTTTAATCTCTATAATAGAGAAGCATTATTATATATGTACTACTTTCTGTCTAAAATCATCTATATATTAAATTAGAAAGTACAGATTATAGAGAATAGATTATAGTAATTTAGTTATATAATATCTCTTCTTCTCTTTCCTGCAGAATGCCTAACTAAATTAACTTATTACAGTAAAAAAAAGATTCTATACTTACCAACTCTTAATACTTACCTATTCTTACTGTAGCAATTCCCCTCCAGACAAGACAAGACTCAAATAGAATAGGGAAACACAATCTCTAACAATATTTGCTTATAATGCAGTTGGCATGGAAACAGGCCATCTGCTGGCGGAGGACCCCCTGCGCTCACTCGTCTTTGAACAATCTTCAACGACAACAATGCAAACAGAACTACCTATCTTGGCATCCCTCGATTGTTTTCTGTGATTCAAGATTCGATTGAGGGATAAGTACAAATTGAGGTATGATTTGTTTGCATGTAATTTTATAAATTAGGTAGTATAGAAATACCTACTTAATTGTACAAATGCATATGTAGTATGCGATTATAGCCTAAATTGACTCGGCGAAGAGACATAACGAGCAAGACTTCTTACATTTTTTACACTTTTAGTACCTATAGTTGGAGAAGGAGGCTGAGTACTAGGCATTATTAGCCATACCCTATATGGTGGGGTTTCAGCCACACGAAAAGGCTGAAGCATAAGTAGTCACATACTAAGGTAACTGAACGATGCTACTGTACTTCTCGTCTGAAGTGTATATGACACTGTTTGATTTGAACATTGGATGTTTGTCTTGAGATACTAAATTTGCATGTTTGACTCATTCAAGACTTAAGACCCGTCATAGGAGCATGTTTAAGGAACTATACGCAAAATAGAGTCATACTGTACTCCACAAGAGCTGTGCGGCTCTTATCTCTATAGAATACCTATCTCTGGATACGGTGCATGCGGAACTATGGATCTGTAGGATGATTTGTAATCGATGAGGGCCTCCTCCAGAGGGAAGATCATTACTAATCGTAAAGACTGGGGGATCCTGGCAATGTACCTACCTTGTAGACTTGACTTCTATTAGAGTTCTAACGAGTTTCCCTTTCCAGCTGAACGGACTGTAGAAAAAGGCGGAGTTGATCTCTGAACCTAAAGCTCAGGCCGCCCAGGCGACCAGTGATGTCACTAGTCAGGCGTCCTGATAGTAGCAGTCGCACTTAGCCTGGAATGTTGCAGGACAGACAGAACAGGAGCGCTGATCGTCAGCATTCAAATTTGACAGCTTGAGACAGCTGTCCACTGCTACTACTCTACTTTTAAAGCCACACCAATCGACAACCGGACCACGCGAGTCCGCAGCACAAGGGGTAACCTGGTAAATGCACTCACTCACTTCCAGCCTCCCAACCGTTTGCGGATAGGGCTGAAATCGCGTGGTGGTGGTGCAGGATTCTTGCATGAGAACTTTATCACTGGAGTATCCGGACGTTCGCGAATTGTGCAGCCCGAAAGTCAAGGGGGCGGAGGAGGGGCGAAAACAGAAAATACGACGTGTCCACTCACTGTGCGGCTTTGCTTCCCACGCCCGTCTAGACTTATGCGTACAGTACGAGCCTCGACGAGAGAGAGAGAGTATCACGGGAGGAAAAGCGACCCTCCGAGCTGGCTGGACTTTGACCGGTAGCCTATCATGACTGGCTGGTTGGCCAACTGTTTGCCAGCGACATGAAGGGCCAAATATTGGCAGCAAATGACAAAGATGGACGATATCGACCGCTCGCTTTTCAAATTAAGTTGGGATATGGTGTCATTATCGCTGCGATGCACGCAGAACGTGGAATGGAATAGTAGACAAGTCATCTGGGGCAGATAGCATAGTAGATAGAGGTGCCTGATTCAGAGGAATGAGTCTGTGTAAAGGCCGGATCCCGGTCAACGAGGCGTGGTTTCTCAGAAGCGATATGAATATCAAATTAACCAGTCGAGGCGTCAAGAAGCGAGCGCTGGGTACGAACGACCCCGGGGTAAGAAAGTCAAAATGTTACTCGATTTGGCGACAATTCCGCTGCCACGTAACGTCAAGAACGTGGTTCTGCTGTCAAAGGGAACAGGTTGGGCGATATGCATCGTGTCCCGCAACCTAGCCTCGCTAACTGTCCCCTAAGGATCTCTTGAGATCCCGGCGTCCCAACGAACAGGTAGGATAGGGCGATTGGAAAGGCCCTCCACACCCGCTGCTGCACGGGGACAGAAGAAATCCTTCCCGCGGTCACGCAAGACGAGAGGAAATTGGCGGGGATCTTCAGGCAATCCGTCCGCGTCGTCTGTGGAGGCGCAGTGTCTTGAGCGCAACATCCGTTTGCCGCTGCAATCCGCGCTTCCTGTATTCCTACCGTGTGTTTCTACAGCTGGCCGCCTCAATGGATCGCATCGGACCATCGTAGCACGCGGGTTGTCCGCCGTGCGATCATGATGAAACAGCAATACGCAGAGACCGGGATGTGCCGACTCGCTGCTCGGGCTTCAAGTTGCTCCGACAAAAGCCCGTGCTGTCTCGATGACATTCCTTCTGCCTAGGTGCGCATGACCGTCTAGCATTGATACCATTGCAGGATAACCAACTACCTAGGTAGGTCTTCTTAGCTATCAGTTAATGCTACGCCGGACTCGGTAGCCGATGCTGTGAGGCTAGCGTATATATCACAGTCGGCTACTGAGATCCTGTATCTGGGGGCCAAGAAAACGAAAAAAGACACGGCCAATGGCTGTCAATAGCATGGATGATTCCGGAACAGATGAAGGCTGTGTGGTTTGCTTAACATTTCACTTGACCAAAAGCAAGCAGAATGCGGTCTCTCGCCGATGTTTTACATCAGTTGACGCTCGCAGATGTATCTCTAGGCAACAGTCCAAGGTTAAAATCATCCAAGAAACCAAGACTAGATGTACAAATTAAGAAGAAAACGTAACGCCCGCTAATGCATCTGCCTCGTATTCTCGAGTCCCATATTGACAAAGAGAAGAGAAATCCTTGTCATGCTTTCCATCCAACATCCAAGACGTGATACATCAGTCATATGTCTTAGGAATATTACAAATTTCAATCTTCAACGTCTCAAAGCAAACGCAACTCTCATAAAATCATCATTTAGACAAATGATAGACGGTGAGGTGAGCAGGGATCCGATCCTGGGGTGACGGGAAAGGCGTTTACTGATCCTTCCGGAGTTGTGGATCCTGAATGATCATAAGGGTAGCAATGTGTGAGAGGTGGAGTCTAGCCGAATCGTTCGTCAGCTCTCTGCTGTAGCATGCATCAGGAAAGGATAAATACAGCGAAGGAGGCGATAAGGGAACTTACCTGAAGATTTGACCCGGGCTGTGCATGCGAAGTTGCAGGGAGATCGATGCCAGCCATCGTTGCATAGCTCATGCTAAATGGGCTGAGAATGTCTTCTTCCACAAACACATTTGCGCGTTTTATTGACGTTGTCGATGACGTTACGCTTGGGGGAAGCGGCTCAAGATACTGACCCTGCATTGTTGAAATATCGTTGTATGGTGTTGTCATAGAGTGATAGACACTGTGCTGAGGGTACACTGATTGCCCGTATGTTGCGGGATACGGGTACGAAGGATAGGAGAACGCAGGTGGTGGCGATGCTGAGAGCTGCCTCGTACTCTGGTGGGAGAACATGGGCCCCCGGTCATCTCTGGCAGGGTAACAGTCATTTGTGGAGAGCAGCTCCGGTGAGGCGTTCCAGTGCTCGTTAGACTCAGAATTTGAAGAAGTGCGGTCCTGGGACCGTGAATTTTGCGATTTTTTCGGTTTCGTCTGTTCCAGCTCCTCATGTGACTGCTCTGGAGAAGCGGAGGCGGAAGCAGCCCTTCTCTCGAGATCTTCGAGGCGACGCTTCAACTTTTTGCCTGTTTTGATTTGTTTAGTAAATGGGTCAGGTTGTCATTGTGGAAACGTTCACTCACGGTAGTTACGCTGAGCAATCCGATTCTGGATGCGGCGCCTTTCAGCAAGATCCGAGATCTTCGTCCAGTCTTCATTCGGGTTTGCATTGGCGCTGAAAGCACTGCTGGTGCCATGATTTGACGAGTATCTCGGCCCCGTAGGACTCGGGTATGGGTAGTTGTAGTTGTTAGCACGATGCATGTTGTGGTGTTGCGAGCTTATATGAATGAGTATGATTAAAAAAGCAAGAGCAGGTGTGTGTGATAGAGTATAGAAGAATCTCCAAGCGGGCCACAGGGAGCCAGATACAGGATATATAGACCAGGCAGCCAGCTCGGGCGTGTGCTTCTCCGGGACAGGACATGTCGGATGGGTTGGAGTATTTAACATTGCACCTACTCCGTAGTCGCCGATCAGCTGGAAATTCCATAGCTAGGCGTGCTGCCCAAGCTTCGAGTCTCCTTCCCGTATGATTGATGCGTCGCGATAAAGGAGATTTCCGTGCTCAGAAAACAAGCAGGGGTTAGGTTCCGATGTGTAGGATACGGTCGAGCACCGGGCCTGCTAGGGCACCGCTTGGCGATAGCTAAACCAACGGCCGGGGTTATTGGAGTTAAGACCCCTGGAAAAGGGAGGCCTGCAGGAAGTGCACGCGTCCAAGCCTCGAACGGCCCTTTTCAGGTAAGACCAGCAAGATAGGGACAGGCCGCCCACGTTGTCAGCACCGCAACTCGGTGCGCCTTGCGCTGCTAGCGGGGCCCGTTGGAACAATTGCCCATGGTTGTCAACTCTGCCATTAACGTAGCACGGCTTATACTCAATTCGACCTTGGGGCGGACGGTCCGTGAATAGAACACTCCCTTAGGGCTGCAGTTCTGCAGAAACATCTTCGCCGCTTTTCCCACTGGACAGGCACGCTCGGTTGGCTGTCACCAAAACGTTCCACGCCTTTCGAGTAAAAGTTGCGTCCCCAGGCCTGCTGGACGAGTAACTCGAGCCAAGCCCAAGCTGCTCGAATACGGTCTGATGTCAAGACCCAACTCGACCCTGCAGCCAGTCTAGACCGCTTTGCCGGTCATCGTATCAAAGAATGATGGCTGTGCGGCCATTCAGATACCCAACTCGGTAATATGACAATTGCGCTACCTTCTCTTTTCAGCTACCAGCGCGGTGCAATGACGTCTCTCAGTGCACTGTTTCTCGTTCAGCTATATCCCCGCACTCACGAAGTGCGTAAAGATCTCCATTGCGAAATGACACTGGACGCCAGTGGGGGCGTGAATGACTGTAGTAACAGCCACCGGGTACATTGTACTCACTTGGGGTACCGTACGCCTGCGGCCAGAGACTGCGGCTGAACCTCAAGGTACATCAGGGAGCCTGTTGCTTCAAGCCCCTCCCACGGACTGGTTCGAGCGTGTCCTTGGAGGACAGATGTCCGAGCAACCAGATGCTGTCCGGGACGGACCGTTGGCCTGCGGTTGTCAAACGAAGATGCTTGATGCATGGAATTCGACCGACAGCACGCGTTTGAGGGGGAACACTGGGTCACTTGGCATCTGGAACGCACATGCTGCAGGGTTACAGCCTGGCGTCTGGCGGTCTGAAACGCGAGCACGGCCGAGACTCTCCAGGGCTGAAGCCCAAGCTCGGAGCCAAGAGCAGATAGGGTCTGCTGCTAGAGAGACCGGCGTCAAAGCAGCACGCTTTGTCAGACAAGTCTAAATTTGACTACACTGACAAACTGCCGATTAATAATCAACATGATCTCGGAGCAGCGCGTGGATGATGGATTTGACATCATTCGTGATCGAGTTCTGCTGCTCTGGGGTAGCGGACGCCTTTCTAACCACATCAGGAAGTATGCCTGTTTACCTCCCTAGGTACCCGCATTGTGAAGGGCGCGCGCTCTTCCCCCTAAGGCACTTCTGTAGCCTCGTTCAGATGGAAAGCTATGAATGCACTGGACCATTTTAATCTACATTTTTTTATCATTAGGGCTTCCCTGCAATGCAGACATGCTAACAATGCATATATCTAGGTACATACTTCAAGTCCGTGTAGGTATGGATTGCTCTCAGTGGTTTTAAGTAAGCAAAATCTTATGAGCTTTTAAATATCCTAGAGGGAATCTCCTTTTTGCCTAGTAATGAGCAGATATAAACTTGTATGTACAAGTTGCAGCGCCCTCTAAACTGTAGGACAAGGAAAACTGGTCAGCTGATTTCCTTAAACAGAACTGTCTTCAGGGCTAGACCGCTCAATATCTCACCCGAGCTAAGACCAGATTTCCTTTTTCTTTTCTGTTACTATCTTAGTAGCAACAGACAGATAAGCATGCATCTATTTACGTGCTCTACCACTGAAATAAGATCAACTTCAGCTACCACCTGAATTAGTAAGTACTCGAAGGACCCGAAGATATGGTCACCCAGATCTTGGGGATCTGCATCCTGCGCAATGGCTGACATCTTACACCTGGCGTCTCCCGAACAACTGGCCCTGGGTTGCTTGTCTGACGCGGACATTGGACAGCGTCTTGATCAAGCTTCTGTGACGCGTAGGGCTGATGCACCCCGACTGGCAGCTGCGCAGAGTTTCTGGCCTTTATTTTTATCTCCGTCAAGAAGGTGAGCACGGATCGGACGTAAGAGCGTTAGGTCAGACGGCTAAAAGGGACTAAGTCTCGGGTACCTATTCATCGGCGTTGGCGGACATGCTAACATATTACGCCTGCAGGTTAGTCCAATGTGAACTATTTGAAAGGAAGCCCAGTTGATCTACTTATTTAGGATTTGTTCAGAAAGGAATCTTGCTAATATATTGGTTCTTCTTCATTCTGTTCTACAAGAGAGACAGCACCTGGATTCTGTGCTGCTGGGCCTAGGAGAGGATACCTGGACATGCAATATGCAACTCTATCCTCTGCGCCTGGATAGACTACGTAGTAAGGTTTCGCAACTCATAAGCGTCACTGGGCGATTGTTTCTGTTTCCGTTTTGAGGAAATGGGCAATATGTCTTGGCCAACATAGAGACCTCCTCTGTCCTACGGGAAACCTCTCGATTTCTAGCATAATATCAGTTGGCAATTGCACTGCCTCATGTTTCCCTGCTTGCTCGAAATTTAGCATCGAGTTAACAGGATAGGGATCTCACTATCTCCACCACGTGGAAGGAATGGTCGAGAGTCTTGCTTACTACCTAATATAGTAGGACGACTTGTATCGTTGGCTCCTAAGTCAAGCACTATTCCAGCGGTGTTTGCGGTCTCCTTTGCGAACTTTGGGTCTTGATGTGTTATGTGATACTTCCTATATAGGTATTTATGTCGGCTACGTGGTATCTATGGATCCAGGGATGGATATACATTACCATATTAGGAAGTGTGTATTATACCTCGCCAGATGGAATAGTTCTCCGCAGATCATAGCGGATGCCAAGCATTCGACGGAGCACTCCGCACCCCACACTCCGCTAAGTTAACATCTACCACGGCTTACAAATGCCTACTACTGCGTAGGTAGAGACATTGAAAAGGGAATTCTCTACAGGGCCACAAGGGGCCAAATGTGTGAAAAAATGCGTCTGGCTTGCCTTTGGAATTCCTTGTCGTCCTGGCTATAGCGTCACGAGCCATCATTAGCATCGTCAGTTAACTTATTTTTCGGGGATGACAAAGCGTACCGATAACCCCTGTCAACCCAAACGATAGCAAATCCCGCCGGTGATAGCAAAATGAACAACAATTCAGCTGGTTTCAGGGGATGAAGTACAGCTCCTGCATTTGAGGATGTTTCGTATATCCGGATTCCTACAGGACAAATCTTCAGTGTCCAAACCGTGGCTCTACTACTGTGTACGATTGGTGGCTTGCTGCGTCGGTGAACCGGCCCAGGCCCGACAGAGCTACTACCGGATTGGGAAAATGGTGGTCGAGGCCTCCCGGCGCCGGGGTCTCTGCGGGCAGGACGGCGAGTCGGACAGTCGACACACCGACTATATCTCAGACCGTGACTCCGCCGTAAGGCAGAAGAACGGACGAAGGCTTCGCGCCTCGTGCTCCGGCTGCAGGGCTCGGCCGAACCTCCACCACGGTGGGGCGCGACGAGTGCGTCGGCATAACAGCCTGGCTCTCGACTGGCCCGACCGCCGCTCATCCCCCGCTGCCACGCCGTAGGGCTGAAGACGCCGCCGCACGTCAGTCGCGTCACCGGCCATGCTCCCGGCGGCCTCCACTTTCACTTCCCCAATCCCCGGTCTTTCGAGGTCTGCTCTCGAGAAACAGGTGTTAGGGATTCGAGAAGTCCTCCGATGTCTCGTTCCAAGAGCATTGGTCGCTCGGGATTCATCAACCCGTGTGACCATCGGATTCAGCTGCGTCCAGGTAGAATACTCCTTCAGTTCACCGTCACAACACCGCTGCTGTGTTGGTGGGTTCTCGAATGGACCATAGCGTTTTCTATACGAAGTACGCTGCCGCCAGCATCCCAGCCACTGGTGATCCCTGTGTGTTCATGGATTGCTCTAAAATTCGCTTCAAACGTACAGTAGAGGATGCCTGCACAGCATCTCCTGACCCTTGGACCTGCATGGCCACGGTCTTTGGAACATGCATCGAAGATTCCATATCATATAGCGCCTTTCCGAAGCGCCCTTGGCATTGTCATGTCGCTATCCTGACCGCCATGTTGCGACCTACTGGGGAACTGGTTCGGTTTTGGAGGGCAACGGTTTCGGCCTAGAGTTATGACAAACTACGGGATATTTTTATTTCTCTTTACTATCATTACCCTAGGCCGTATACACTCCGCGTGCACTACCTACGTCCGTCAGAAGCAGGCAACCATACCTAATTCTCCGTGGTTTCGGAATAACATTAGCCCTGGCTTGTCTGTGAGGCCGATGCGGCTGCGGCTCTAGAGACTCGGCGGAAGCAACATTTTTGTGGTTGCCGTGCTCTCGTCTCTTAGAAACATTCCTGGTCTTCTCTGTATTAGTGACATCTCAGGATATGAAGCCCAGCAGGCAAAGCATGCCATAAGCCCTACAACAACGTGACCCTGAACAGATCGATCTCAGGGAGACGTATCTTGTCCATGTGTTGGTGACCTGTCATCTGGCATTAACAGAACATATATAAATTGAAAGAATACTCTTTCAAAGTGTCTCCCAGAACCGCCATTCCTACACTGATTCGAAGACGGATCTTCAGAAGTGAACTAGACAGATCGATAATCTTGCTTTGGACTTAAAAGTCATACGTCTTCGTTTCAGACAAGGATATTCTATCCTTCAGCAGACCAAGCGGTATAGTACAGATTGAATACCCTAACCATGCCTGTCGCGTTAGCAAGGAGCCGGTCTGTCAAGAACGTCTAGACCGATCAGGACACGGGACCAGATGATTCCACAATGTTGGGTCCAATCTTAAGATGGGGGCGTGGCTTATACCTTCCTCCCTTCAGCTGGCATGGATAAACCATGCAATATGCCAGGATTTAACCACGTGGCTACAGAGCATAAGATTTTCCATCAATCTCTCTGCGAGTTGTTCCTTTCCGTTTGACCCAAAAATAAGCAGGGACACCAAATCTGACAGGAGGCCCCCGCCCCGGCCAACGCCAGTCTCGCCAAACACAGCAGAAAAGCTTGCGCCCTACTACTTTTTAAGCTCGGCCTATAAGGAGTAACATGGAAGATGAAATCTTCCGGGCCACGTTCTCAGCTGGTATGGCGTTCCAGCTAAACCGGATACGACCAATGCTCTTCTTGGATATGTGGCTTTAACCCCACGTTTATTTCTGTTTTAAGCATCCGTATAGGTCAAATGTCGAGTTGTTAGATGCGCTACTGCCATTCTTGCCATTTTTCTATTTTTCCTTTCTGTCTGATTACCAATCAATAGCCCAGTTGTTCTTCCTTCTTTGCATAATGCAACGCGTCGCATGGGTGTTATTCTTGTGATTAAGGTAGGTTGCTTTTCATAGGTGCCTTCTGGCTTCCCCTAGTTAATATTACTATCAAAAGGGATTCTAGTTGTTCTCTGGAAGAAGAAAATGCTAACAGCTTCTCGTTGCTCCATTAAGTATCTATACAATATGCAGTAGAAAACTGCATCGTAGAAAACCAAGGTCCTGACTGGGGCGTAACAACTTATTCTGCTTGGCTACCTTCCTAGAAATATACCTGAATCTACCGGCGAGTTCCCAGAGATTACCTTGAAACAGGAGGCAGTCTTGCTCTCCGGTAAGTACCGCAGAGGTCGCCCAGAGCACAATCATGGCGAGTCTCTGCACAACTTTCCCGTACTAACCCAGCCTGCAGATTAGCGCAGACTAAGTACCTACTCTCCCCATACACTAGTTTAACGGTTGGGGTATTTATCTGGGAGCTTCAGGGATCCATGTAATTTTGTATTCCCGGTGAATAGATTAGGTAGACGGCGAGTAGGTGATGGTGTATACCAACGTACTACCTATGTTTATGACATATCTAGTTGACAAATAGGAAGGTCAGAGTTATTAGCTCAGTTCCAAGAATACGTTTATCTGATTGTTCTATTTTTGAATAACCAATATTGCAGTTTCCAATTATATTGCTCCCCACTGATATTCTAAGAATATATTCCTCGTCAAAGATTCCAAGCCTCTTTGCTTTGCTTTTCACGGGCCGCGTCGCCTTCACTCGAGCTTGTTGGTATGTATTGCGGCACATTCTTCTCTTGTTCTTATGACATGGCTTCGTATACGCAGTCCCCTTGTCCTAAATTGAGGCGAAACGGAAACGCCAACACATCCATCAAGGTTCAGCACCCCCCCCCTGGGACTATGCTTTTTCCATTGCCAATTGCATCGTGAGTGTTATTTCCACACATCGATGGTCGGGTCTTGAGGAACCAACGCACTCACTACGAGGCGGAAGCACGTCCAGGGCATCCATCCATCCAGTCTGGACTGCTCGATAGAAGATGAAACTTTGGTACCGAGGACTAGGATTCAAGCAGTCCTGTTTTTTTGCGCCCCACAAAGTATCCCGGCGATACTCCAACGGTCGTCTTGGCCAACATTATTGAAGTGGTTTTGAGACGTGGAGACGAAATAACCGTTCCCTGGTCTCTGGGCCTGCCTGCCCCGACACCAACAATTGCTATGATTGCAGCCTGCTTCTCCTGTTTACTGCTGGTTATCAGCCTCGTCGTCCCCGCAGACCCGGTGGTGGTCAGCGGGCCAAACGCAAACTCCATCCATAACTCAGCCTGATACCGCAATTGACCCGGCGGGCCGGATCTCTGGGCGCCTACTACAGTCCTCATTACATAGCCTTGAAGTTAACGGCTCTGGCATTCGGCAAGCCTAGCCTTGCTCCAACTTCCAAGGCGTTATTAAATTTGTGGATGGGTTACACGCCACAGCAAAAACCTGAAGGTGTGGACTCCAACCTTGGAAATCATCCCGTCCCAAGAACCTGGAAGCAAGTCCCGTAGGGGATACAAAAAGCAGCTGATTCACATGTGTTTTTTGTTTTTCCATCCAGTATAGCCAGCGTAGCTTGGGAGCAGATGTGAGTGTGCATACGTAGTGCGTACGTATTTTCAGCGTGGAGTGTCACAATTATTTTATCAAATGGAGAGGCTCCCACTGAGCGGACAGAGCAGAGAAATATACCTCGGTCTTCCCCGCGTGATTGGTCACCTGGTCGTATTTATCAGATGTTGTGCGACACTGCTATTTCACAGCAGGAGCCAATTGACGTGAGGTGTTTTTCCTTGGGACGTTGGACCCTCTATGTCGATCTGGAAGTTGCTTGAATTTATACGTAGACGTGGTTTTCTTCAGGTATGCATGATATACTTCTTTCCTTACCACCTAGCTAGCCTGTTTGATGGACTACTCCGTTAGGTCCTTATCCAAGTATGTTACCTACCTACCTAGCTAGCCCCAAATTCGATTTCTCAGGATTCCTCCTGTGCCATCAAATTAATCACTAATTCACAAGGACATACATGCTGTAGCCAAAGTTGGGCACGTTTGACGGCATCACATCCATCCCCGTCATGGAGGCAAGGAGATTCAACGAAAGTAATTCGTTTCACTTATTTGCACTACCTACCAACGATCTGCTCGATCGAGTCTTTACAGTACTGTGCCATATCCTTTCGGCACCCCCTTTCCCCTGTTACCTACCTACTGTCTTGGCGGATTGCTATTTTATAGCCATGTGATTTTGAAGATATTGGAGGGTACCCCGATACTATGATAGGTCACAGACCCAGATTGCGACGCAATATAGCAAAAGTGGCAAGGTGGGTAATGGCTTCGACAGGACAAGGGGGATGGGGGTACCGAAAGATATGGCAACCCACTTACTGTATACATCTCTTCTAATTAATCCAAGACTTTACCACCGCCGGGGTTGGGAAGGGGGTGTCACCATCCCGCCCCTCTCATCCGCAAGCCGAGCTGAATGTTCAATTGTGGACGGAATTCACGGCATCCCCAAAACTTTGCTGTTGCCTTCCAAGACAGACAAGCCAAGGCTTTCCTTGCCGCGTATGTATGTCTGAGAAAAAGAGAGGAAGTCACTGTTGCACCCCCGAAGCACATAGCTGTATGGAGAAGTCTCTCTTGTCCTACTCACATCAGGTCGGTTAGGTAGGTGGTCACCATTTTGAAGATATTCTTCCAACCACTCACTAAACCCCCTTCCTTCTCTCCCAATTTTTACACCGCATATACTTCTCCAGCCATTCCAACCCCGGGTAGCTACAAGTTGGGGTTACAACCCAACCCGGGGCAGGTTGTCTCGTCACAAAGTTTGATATTTGTCAACTTAACTTACTGCCCTAAAACCCTTGTTCAAGACATGGCATGACATGACACAATCACGAGGGCCGAAGTTTCTCCGCAGCGATGGGTGATGCAGGGCGAAACAAACAACTCCTCGTGAATTTGAGTAATGCCGAGGAATGATTGATTAAGTTGAAGGAGGTGATGACGGAAATTGAAAGGAGTACTTGTCTCTCTGGACCAGACTGGACGAATGAATAGATAGGGGGCAGACCCCAGAGGAAGCAAATCACTTGAGATTTGTCTTGTTCAACTCGGGTAATTAGGTGAACTTCTAGATGATGAAGTAGGTGGTTCTGGAGTTTAAGTAGGTATGTACTCAGTAGAGAACATCTAAGAGAAATGTTCCCTCTCCCCTTTATCTGGGAAGCTATCAGATAACAAAAGAATAGATAAGCACACCGCTGGAACTGAAAGAACCTTGGCTTACTTTTACTTAACCAGGTTATCATAAAGAATGATAGAAATGTATAGATCATTCTACTTACGGCCTACTTAAACAACAGTTTTGCCCTGTCAGTCTCTCTCAGTACATAACAGCCAAATCTGCCTTCTGTAAAGAATATAACAAAACCCCAACTACAAGGATTTCTATAAACTTGCATATATTTCAATTATAATAATAAAAAAAGCCATAATCAAGGCTGTGAGCAGAGTCAAGTTCCTTGCTAACTAGGCTCTGGACCTTAAGTAGCCAGCCTATTGAAAATCATATCATGCTTCTTCTGCAAGGTCCAAGTAGAAACTATTAAACTTTGAACGCAGAAGGAACGGAAATACTGACAGGATGCCCGAATCCATCTAATGAAGGGTTTGACCAACTACTTAGCATATCATGATAACAAATAATGGTGGTAAGGCGTATCATAGTGTGGTAGCCGTCATATCCCAACGTGACATATCGGGGCTTGAGCCAAAATATCATAAGAGGCGGGCATTTAGACATGGAATATAGGCGCCATGTGAGAGAGAAAAGCCGGAACGCGCAGATATGATACTCAGCATACTGGAGTACACTAGTTACAGAATCAAAAAGGGCTGTGACGAGGATACCCTAGCTCGAGCCCCAGATTAATTTGACTGGCCCCATATTCCTGAAGAGCAGTACGCAGTATATCAAAACAAAGTTTATGAAGGACCCGTGATCAGATACGAGCCACCAAAGACAAAAATGTACTCTGCTCTAAAAATCAGACTGCAAAATTACGAGAAATTGCTGTCGTGGTCACCTAAACGTAGACATGAACGTCCGCCGAATATGCAATAAGGTTATAAAAGCGCAAATCGTAAGAAAAGGACAGACGAATACTTTTGGCGAGGCAGAGTGCCACTTTGGGCTGCCATTCTAGACGAGGTAGCTAAGATGAAAGTTAATAAAGTGTGTCTCAACGCGGGTGCAGCAAGCAATGGAACTTACCTCCACGGGTGCTCCACATCACCATACTGGATCTCCTCGATCCAGTTCTTCATACGAAGAGCGATCTCTCCGGCTTCCTCGTTCTCCTTGAGACCGCAGTCCACCAGCTTGCCCTTGTAGCTGATCTTGCGGACGGGGCTGACGATAGCAGCAGTTCCAGCACCGAACACCTCGAGCAGTCTACCCTCAGTGGCAGCCTCCGCCACTTCAGACATCCTGATCTTCCGCTCGGACACCAGCCATCCTTCTGGAACCAGTCTCTCCCTTGCCAGACCAAGGACGGAGTCTCTTGTGACACCCTCGAGGATAGTGCCATCCAGAGGGGCGGTCACCAGTTCCTTCTGACCAGTCTCCTTGTTCTTCAGGGCCATAAAGAGGTTCATTGTACCAACCTCGGTCACGTATTCCTCCTCTCCAAAGAGCCAAAGGTTTTGCTGGAAGCCCCTAGATGCCGCTTGAAGCTGGGGCACTATGCACGGAGCATAGTTGGCACCCAGTTTCTTGTCTCCCACACCACCTGGCCATGCTCGCACCGCGTAGTCAGTGGCCTCCAGCGAGACTGCCTTGAAACCAGTAGGGTAGTAGGGGCCCACGGGACTAGCGATAACGTAGAGAAGTGCAGATCCGGGAGGTCCAACGCCCAGCGTCCTCTGGGTACCAATCATGGTCGGTCTCAGATACAGCGAGTATCCCCGGGCCCTGTGGAACATGTCAGTCGACTAAGCTATCAGACAATGAAGACATCAACTGACTCTGGAATGAAACGGCTGTCCAGCTTAACCAGCTCGCCAATCAATTTCGTGAGAGTCTCCCCATCGAATGTGGGCAGAGCAATTCGTGCAGAAGACTTGTTGAGACGCGCCATGTTCTTGTCAGGTCTGAACAGTCGAATGCGGCCATTTTTATCCTTATACGCCTTCATGCCCTCGAAACATTCAAAAGCATAGTGGAAAACACAGGTTGCTGGGTCGAGACTAAGATTTTGGTAAGGGGTGATGCGAGGAGCTAGCCATCCGTCGGAGGCCGTCCATTCAATGGCAAGCATATGGTCTGCAGAAAGGATTTAGTGTTAGAAGCTGTACAGATGCGCAAAAACAAACCATCCTGAAAGGAATCTCTTACCAGTGAAAGTCTTTCCAAAAACAAGCTCCTGTGGCGGGAGGGGCTCTTTGGGAGTCGTCGTCTTGGTGATAGTCAACTTCGAAGCGTCGAGCCCAGGCAGCTGCGAGTCAACTCCAGGCTTTACGCTGTAGGTTCTCTGCCATAGCCGGTTCGCTGCAGCACTCTGTAGAGACACTGTGCGGGATAGACGATTTGTAGACCGCGGCACTCCGCGGGCCAATTGACGGACTAGCCTCATGATTGCGGAGGGGCTCGGCGGATGAGGAGGGGAGAAGGATGCTGAAGGGAAGGGATGGAGAGAAGAATTGAGGTCTGGGGGGGGGAAGACCAGGGAGAGGAGAGGAAGATAAGAAGGAAGTGAGTAGGCCACAGAGAACGAATGACTCTTCGCGGCCAACGGAGCTGTGCCTCTCGCGATACCTCCGTTATGCTCACCGCGGCTGGCCCACGGAGTTTCTCCTCGCTTGGCTCCGCTTGGACCTGCCGGCCGGGCCGACGTCGGACTTTGTGCGCGGAGATGCTTCTGATTGGTAATGCTCCACGTGAGCGCGGGACGGCGCCCTATAACTCACGTGACTGAGCATGGACAGCGTGGACGCGCGAGATCGAGAGCGGCGTTTCGAGCCGGTCGTGCAGCGCTGAGAAGATGCCATGCGGGTTCCCGGACCATGATGAACACATTGAACGTAAACACACTCCTTCGTGGATGGTGTTGAACACGTCTAGTTTTGCTTTGCCCCCGTCATTCATCACATGACGAGTCCATTGGGGGCCAGAGACATGACTATTTCATCGCCATAAGCTCCGGGTGGAAAGAACGCAGCCACAGTCCATTCCCGTTCGGGGCTCCCCTTTTATTATCGGAAAACTGATCCATCATGTTCTCATCACTCAAATCGCTGAGCTCCAACATCTCAGCAAATTATCAAATCTCCCCTAACCCTACCGTGGTCTCCGGTTCCTGGAAGATCCATGATGGAAAAAAGAAGTCCACCGGAAATGCCGCGTCCATCTTCATTTTTGATCGGAAATCTCTGGAGCCTCGCTCGGGTGGCTTCGGTAGCAGGTCCAGCTCTTCCCAGACGAAGAGGCTGCAGGAAGAGGCTGTAGAACGGCTAAAGCGTGAGGCCAGCAGTCTCGCCCGTCTGAGACACCCGTCTATTCTGCAGATACTAGAGCCTGTGGAGGAAACCAGAAATGGACTTATGTTTGCAACGGAGCCCGTTACTGCGTCTCTTGCAGGACTTCTGCATGAGAGAGATATGCAGGAGAATTCTGCAGGAGTTGGATCGAGATCCAGTCGTTACATGGTGGAGGAATCTGATGGGACCAGAAGAAGAAGGGACCTCGAGATAGACGAGATCGAGATCCAAAAAGGACTGCTACAGATTGCAAAAGGCCTGGAGTTCTTGCATGAATCGGCCGGTCTGGTCCACGGAAATCTCAATCCAGAAGCCATTTATATCAATGCCAAGTCTGATTGGAAGATCTCAGGTCTTGCATTTGCAATGCCCCCCGACTCCTCAGGGACGCAGTCACCACCTGCGCCCTTTGCTCTGTCTGAGGCTCTATATCAGGACCCAAGGCTTCCGCAATCGGTCCAACTGAATCTGGACTACACATCACCCGACTTTGTCTTTGATTCAAATGTGACACCTTCGGCGGACCTGTTTTCTCTCGGACTTTTGATTGTTGCTATTTACAACTCCCCACACGTCTCCCCTCTTCAAACCCACTCCAACCTCAATACCTACAAAAAGCTGCTCAGTTCTCCCTCCACTACCCCTTCGCAGAGTAACGATTTCCTGTCTTCGAGACCGATACCCAAAGATCTGGTCTCTCACGTCTTGCCCAGATTGATCACTCGGCGGCCCGCCGAACGAATGAATGCCCGGGAGTTCCAGCAATCCCAGTACTTTGATAACATCCTGGTGTCGACGATTCGCTTTTTGGAGTCATTGCCAGCCAAGACACCGAATGAGAAGTCCCAGTTCATGCGTGGACTGCAACGGGTGATACCGGAATTTCCCGTGTCGGTATTAGAGAGAAAGATCTTGGGAGCTCTGCTGGAGGAGATGAAGGATCGTGAACTGCTCCCGCTTATTCTGCAGAATATCTTCAAGATCCTGAAGAAGCTCCCCAACGGCCGTCGCGTATTTCCCGAAAAGATTATTCCGCGCCTGAAAGAAATATTTTTGACCGGCGGAAACAAGGGAGCTGCCCAGGAACGCGATGCCAAAAAAGAAGCTGGTCTTATGGTCGTGCTTGAAAACATGAATCTAGTGGCCGAACATTGTTCTGGCAAAGAGTTCAAAGATGGTTTGTCTGTCTGCTTTGAGTTGACATCCAGTGTAATACTAACTGTGCACCAGATATCCTTCCAATAATTCAGCTGGGAATGGAGTCCTCAACCCATGCCCTGGTGGACGCGGCCATGAAATGCCTGCCAGTGATGCTCCCTGTTCTTGATTTCTCAACGGTTAAGAACGAAGTATTCCCGCCAATTGCTTCTACTTTCAGCAGGACAAGCAGTCTCGCCATCAAAGTTCGTGGTCTGGAGGCTTTCGTTGTACTGTGCGGAGGTTCCCTGGACAAGGAGACGGGGCCTGAAGACGACCTATCTGGCGTGGTCCAGGAGAAAAAGACCAAGTCAACTACGGCTTCGATTTTGGATAAATACACTATACAGGAAAAGCTTGTTCCGCTATTGAAAGCGATCAAAACGAAAGAGCCAGCTGTTATGATGGCAGCCCTGAAGGTTTTTCGGCAGATTGGCAAGATTGCGGATACCGACTTTCTTGCTTTGGAAGTGCTCCCTATACTATGGAGTTTCAGCCTCGGCCCTCTTCTGAACCTCGAGCAGTTTGAAGAGTTTATGGTGCTGATTAAATCACTTTCCAACAAGGTCGAACGTGAGCAGACGAAGAAGTTGCAAGAGCTGTCCTCCGCAAATGAGTCTACCAGCTTCAAAAGTGGTACCCAAGGTGCTTTCGGGGGCGCGGGCGACAGCAGTGGATCCGATGTTGATGGCACAAGGAATGATTTCGAGCGTCTTGTACTTGGCAAGACTGGGACCGCCAATGCTAAGAATGGCGATCTCTGGGGCGATTGGAGCTCAGAACCTTCGACTTCAAAGACTTCAAGCCAAGTAATGACGCCAACATTTTCCTGGTCATCAAACGTGGCCGGCTCGGTTAACAGGTCAAGCGGCACATCGATCCACAACACCGTTACGACGCAGGCAGGTTCGAACTCCCGTTCCATCACCCCTGATCTTCATATTAGCGCCTTTCCATCTCTCGAACCGACGAACAGGCAGAGCTCTTCCACTGGGCAGTCATTTCCTGCCCTGCAGCCGGCACCCGCGTGGAACTCTAGCTCCATTTATCCCCAGCAAAACCAGCCGACTGCTTCTAATGTTTCACTGGCCACACTGGCAAGTATGAAGGCTTCGAATTCCACGTCCTCGACCGGGCATGTCCCACAAACTCCAGATTATTCGGCATTTACTATCCCGCCACCTCCTCCAGCGAACAATCAACAATCTAACCCTCCATCCATTCTGCCACCGCCAAGCTCGAACAGTCCCAGTTTCAGCCAAACCCAATGGGGTAGCATAAGTACGGGACATAGTGCATTTCAGAATAAGCTCTCTACGCAGCCTCCAAGACAGCAAAAGCAGGGCCTGGACAAATACGAGAGTCTCCTGTGAACAAAGATTTCTTCCCTTTTCAATGCAGGGTATTGATACAGCTGCAACGTCGATGCATGATCATTATTCCCTGAAGGGGGGACTTGCTGCTCAGTCCTGTGGCACTCCGAAGGACCATCCCTGTGGCTGGAGCATGATCATGTAGCCTATTACCATGTCTCTGGGGGATCTAAACTTTCTATTACATCTTGAGACCTTCTGGAATCCCTCCAAGGGCAAGCTAATTTTGTATGCTCGTCAGCCTTTTCCGTTGCTCCCTTGACCTTACCTCTGCTTAATTCCCCCTTTCTCGGTCAGTGATATATTGTCTCTTAATGCGCATATTTACTCTTTTCACTCTTAACTACATGTGTATAATCCATACGCCCTGCTTTCTTTTCTGTTGACATCATGTGAAGCACGACGGATCTACAGTTCTGAAAATTCTGAATTATTTCGGCGATCAAAATTACTATTTTACTATTTGATACCTGGAAATACTTTTGTGCAAGCTTTAAAAGTGATTGTATAGACTCAAATTTATGATAATTTGCTGCTATTCTGATAGACATAGTACTCCATACTTGTAAGAACCGCGCTTAGAATCGGGGCGGCAGCGGAAGCCCCACCGGGGCCATATGGCGTGGCTGGAACGACAGAGGACTCTTCGCAAATCAGATGCGCCGCTCCCCTCCGTCTTGACTGAAGGCTGATGCCATGACAGCCCTCCGATACCCCTCCAAGGCTGCGGCACATCTCCGCCCTTTCACCAGCCCCGTCTATTCTCCCCTCCATCGCCTTTTACAAATCCGGAACCATATCAAGCGGTCGTACTCAGCGAGTTCGACCACCATTCCTGAAGCTCACCAACCTTCTGCACCGGCTGCCTCGTGCAAGACCCCAAGAGTGGCAGCTATGGATACAAAGACAAAGGAGCAGTATCTAGCAGACTCACCGCCAACGGTGGTCAGGCTAGAAATCAAGCCGCACTTCGAAGCTCTCAAGAATGAGCAGCTGAAAAAATACGCGCATTTTATGAGCAGGTTGGCTTCCGTGACCTAAGATTCCCCGCATTCGTGTTTTCAACACGGAGGATTGATCCCGGGAGTTGCTCCGCCGCTATACACTGCATTCAAGGTGCAAAACTAACATAGTATGGCATGTTAATTCCAGGGCCGCTTTTGAAGGCACCCGAATCACACTGCGTCAAGTATCTCCTGAATCGGAGCCGATCTACGATCTGATCCTTTCTCTCTACAAGGCCTGCAATGGCGACTGGAACAGCCTTGCTCAGAAGACCAACGTGAGCGCTGAAAACCTCCGCTTCTTCCTTGAATATGCAGCCCAGTTCCTCGGCAATTGTGGCAACTACAAAGGGTTCGGTGATTCCAAGTTCATTCCCAGAATCCCGCCGGCCGACTTCGAGGCACTGACCTCCGTCAACTCCGAGACCAAGGCAGCGTTTGAGAAGGCGAAGAATGCTGGTGGTGGGATTTACGAAACTGACAGCCAGGCTCTGATGCACCTGGGTTACGTGCAGCATGGCCACATGACGACATACTATCCTGACTCTCCGTCTATCACCAAGGAGGAAATCACCGCCATTGGTGATTTCATGGAGCAGAAGGGACTGCCTCTGGAGAATACGAGGTTAAAGAAGACTGCTACTGGTGATTTCGAGCTGTTGATCGCATCTGGCGTGTCGTCGCCCCCTGCCCAGGACAGGGACCTTGGTGAAGAAACTCGCTGGGAGCTGGATGGGAAGCTCAAAGGGAAGACGCTGACCCTTGTCTTTGGCGATCACCGGGAAGAGATGGCGAAGATTGCTCACAGTATTAAGCAAGCGGAGCTCAATGCCGCAAATCATATCCAAAAAAAGATGCTCGAGCAGTATGCCAAGTCATTCGCCACGGGTTCCATTGAGGCTTTTAAGGAGAGCCAGAGGCTTTGGATCAAGGACCAAGGTCCTGAGATCGAAACGAACCTGGGCTTTGTAGAAACATATAGAGATCCGCATGGAGTGAGAGGTGAATGGGAGGGATTTGTTGCTACGGTGAGTTCAACGCATCCTATCTGGGATGAGTTCCTGTTACAAATTTCGGTATATCGTTCATCTAGGAACGGGGTCGCTGACAGTTTTCAGGTCAACAAAGAGCGCACCAGAGCGTTTAGCAAACTGGTGTCCAATGCAGAGGGCATGATCTCCAAATTGCCCTGGAGCAAAGACTTTGAGAAGGACAAATTCCTCAGTCCTGATTTCACATCTCTCGAAGTTCTGAGCTTTGCCTGCTCAGGACCTCCTGTGGGCATCAACCTCCCGAACTATGACGACATTCGGCAGAACCTAGGCTTTAAGAATGTCTCTCTCGGAAACGTGCTCAGTGCTAAGGCTCCCAATGAGCCGGTACCGTTCATTCCCGAGAAGGATCTGGACGTTTACCGCAACTATCGCGATGCAGCGTTTGAAGTACAGGTTGGACTTCATGAACTTCTAGGACATGGAACTGGAAAGCTCCTTCAGGAGACATCTCCTGGGGAGTACAACTTTGACGTGTCGAACCCGCCAATTAGCCCCGTTACCAACAAGCCCATCTCGACATGGTACAAGCCCGGCCAAACCTGGAGCTCTGTTTTCGGACCAATTGCTTCATCGTATGAAGAATGTCGTGCAGAATGTGTGGCTATGGTGCTCAGCTGTGAGTTCAGCATCTTGAAGATCTTCGGCTTTGGTGATGGAACAGAGGACCTGTCCAATGAAGCTGGTGATGTCTTATTCGCATCGTACCTGCAAATGGCACGAGCTGGTGTCGTTGCCCTAGAATTCTGGGACCCGAAGAACAGAAAGTGGGGACAGGCTCACATGCAAGCGCGGTATAGCATCCTGCGGGCGTTCCTTGATGCCGGCGATGACTTTGTCAAGCTGGTCTACAATAAGGAGGATCTGTCCGATCTTGAGATCCACCTGGATCGTTCCAAGATCCTCTCACACGGACGCCCTGCGGTGGAGAAGTACCTGCAGAAGCTCCACATTTACAAGAGTACAGCAGACTTCGAAGCCGGCAAGAAGCTGTACGACGAAGTGACCCATGTGGATGACTGGTGGGGAACCAAGGTGCGGAACGTGGTGCTGCAGAAGAAGATTCCCCGTAAGGTGTTTGTGCAGGCCAACACGGTCTTGGAGGGAGATAAGGTGGTTCTCAAGGAATATGAGCCCACGCTCGAGGGCATGATCCAAAGCTTCGCGGAGCGCAACGTATAGAGGACACTCTCAGTCACGTCAGCGATGATGTTGTCGACTAGTATACATCGAATGAGCATGGATAGAACCTGCTGAACGAACATGGCACCTTTCCAATTATGCTGTACAAATATCATAGTAGATGAATCCAGCCTATCTCTCTGTCTCTATCAGTGTAGCATAAGGTGGGGCGGCGGAGCCAGGACGGGCAAACCAGCAAAAAGACGGCCCCGTTCGAGCCCCTTGGCCGCGCTCTGTTGCATCGCCGCATCCCATCGCTGCCAGCGGAGTAGACGCCGCGAGCTAGCACAGCACATCACTTCGCCTCGTCCCAAATCCCATCTCCAATCACTCCTCATCTCTTTGCTCCTGTCTTTCTTCCTCTTGATTCCCCGACTCTCCCAGCAATCCGTCTATAAGAAACCTGTGCGCTACGTCACCCTGATCACATGCTCTGAATGACCGGGCAGCTTCAGGACCCCGTGGATGCTCGAGCAATCATTGCATCTCGGAAGTGTGTATCAGTGTCACATCAGCAGTAGCCGAGTTTGCCTCCAAAACCCACTCGCGGGGCTAAAAGGCATACCGTTCTAGCGTTCTCCAGACAAAAGTAACCTGCCTTGTCGAATTCACACGATACCCCTGGCTCGCCTGCCACGGCGCGGCCACTTAATCCGACCAACCCCAACACGGAGGACGACTCCTATACCGCACCACCTCCGCATTCACCTGTTGACGAGGCATCTTCGTCGGGCAATTCGTCACCTCGTCCGCCTCCGTTCTCCTCCCTTTATTTCACCCCCGAGTCGGAGCTCAATCGCGTCAAGGCCACAGTCACAAAGTCTAGCTCCGCTGTACCACCCGCCTTTGCGCCCACACCACCCTCTGAAGAGCCTCCAAAACCGTTGTCTACATCGTCCGTCGTCGCGGATACAAAGGCAGCTTTCTCAAAGGACAGGAAGGGGGAATCGTCAGGAAAAGCACCGGAGGACGGAGAACCACCGCCCCCATATACCGAAGGATCCAGTCCAATCGAATCATTTACATACGTTATGGCTGCTGCAGGAGGTGCGGCGAGCATCATCACCCAGGTGCAGCAGGCGGGGGGGCCACCGATAAATACACTTGGAGGTACGCAGGGTCATCTACATAGGTCGCGGCAGGCTGGATCATCGCGCTGCTGTGTTTCTTAACAGTACGCTGACTGATATTTCTGGGACAGATGTCAGCGGTGATGAGCACATCACGCTTGACCTTCGGTAAGACTCGTACTGAAGATCGGGGAGATATTCCAGTCGTACTGACCAGAAGCGATAGAGGAACACGATTCACTCTCTCCAGAGATGAATTGCTAACACTACCCGAATTCGTCTTGCTATCGCTTTTCCCGAATGGTTTACTGCCCGACGGGCACATGGGTGGGTTCCATGATGGTGACATCTACCCAGTTGATGTAGGTGAACTCGAATCTGCCGTCTACAGAACCAATCTCACATATATATGCCAGTATGACCCTGCATCCCTACAATACATGCTCGATTTCTTCCGCTCCGTCGCACAGTCTATTCCGTCATCATCGCCTTCTCCAACTACCTCGCCGGACATGGATATGGTCGAATCGATGCAGGGTTCTCCGAGAGACATGCTGCAAGATCGGGCAGGAATAATTGTTCTTCGAGAGGATCTCGATTTCTACGCAATTCCACCACGGCCGGACATCGAACACCCTGAAATGATTGAAATCAAGCGTGCTGCGGCGAAGGTGCTATTGAAGCAAGATGGAATATTTTCCGGCTTGAGAAAAAGCGACGAAGCTGGAACAACAGAGCAGCACCTGATCGAGATGTTGACTGCTGGGTGAGCTATCACTCTAGTGTTCTTACTTCCTGCCATTTGACAGCACGTTCTAACAATCTACAGCGGCTTTAATCATGACGACCGGTGGGGTCATCGTGCTGGCGAACCCAACAAGGCGGTCATTTGCAGTCTTGCACTGGCGAAGCTCCGCACAGACATCAAGGGGGACTTGGCCAACAGCAACGCCGTGGGGATGGCACAGAAGCTGCTCCTGTTCTGGAGAAAGCCAGCCAGACGATGTTGGTGGGAAGGAGTGGAGTTGGAAGGAGTGGACGGCGTTGAGGGAAAACTGAAGGTGTGGATTCGGAGGGTGTGGACCCTAGAAATGGTAGGTTTTCTGGACATGATAGACGCATGCCTTTTTGTTCGGAGACTAACATGGCCCCCCAGAGCGTCATTGGGCTACGGTGATTGGCTAGATTCGCATCTCGACCGTTTTACTGCTTCCTACATGTCCCCTTCTATGCGTGTTTGTAATTATACCACTGATTCAGCACTTTTGTTCCTTTCTCGGTTCCCGTGTTTGTTTTCCGCAGAGTTGACGATATCCCCCTCTTTTCGATGTTGCAGTCCCGAGGCAGCATCTACAGGTGGCAAAGAAAGGCGTCTTGCGAGCGTAGGGCTCTTAATTATTTCCGTGATAATTATTCGGCCGGGCTGTCATGTTGTGAGGAGACGCCTGGCCTTGTATCCCCCATTTGACAGAGGATCGTTGGCAGTTTGTCTCTTCCTGCGCATTATTCCACGCAAAAGGTATTGGAGAATAATATACAGAGGTATTCAGACTCAGATTCGAAGCACGAACGCAGAGCCTAGCAGACCATTCTATTTTGTAGCCAGTGTAGATGTGCCTAGGCACTAGGATCGCGGAATCCGGGGAGCAAGTTCGTCACGTGATCTGACAGGGCGCGCCTTGCCCGGGCGGGACTAGTGGCGAGCAGCGGCCCTGCGCAGGGAAGACGCGACCGAACGGCGAGATCCATCAAAGAAGCATCTGAGCAGCGCTGCGTCCGGGAGCTCGACCGGCGATCACCACCCGCCCTGTCTGTTTTTTTCGCGACGACCGCGACGGATTCGCTTTTCTCCAATCTCTTCGCCCTTCTCGCGATCCGCTGGGCCTGCGCCCTTTTCAGCTCCATCTCTGCGCACAGCCGTCAAACCTTTCAATCGCATCTGCGACCTCGCAGGCGTTCGCCCTTCCAGAACTACACGAGCTGTCTGCGCATCCGGCCTCATCTCGACTTTCAACGCCCTAGAAGGGTCATGTCCCAGAGGGACTGAGCGCCCATCATGTCCCCCGTCAGAGGTTATATTACCTCGTATCCCCCGCGCGTGCGCCAGTATGGCAACGCGTTGCTTACGCCTGTACTCCCTCCAACACAAGCTACCGTCCCCTCACGGACGACGAAGCGCGGTACCACTGCAATAAACTACGCAGAAGACGGCTTCGATGATGATGATTTCGAGGACAGCGAGGGTCCCCGCAGACCAACTGGTCTGCGAAGTCTTCGACGGGACGAGTCGACTCTGGACAAAACCCCTATGGCGGAGAAACTGGGGAAGGAGATCCATGCTCCCGTTCAAGTCCAAGGGATATTCCGAGATTGGATGATCAAGAGGATGCTGAGACCAGCGTACGTTTTCTACTGCAATCCTGTTTTCTCTTATATTTTGCAGCGTTGCGCGTTGGCTAACCCATTATCTTGCCTTTTGCAGTTGTGCGGACCAGTTGCAGATTCAGGCACAGTTGCCCCTCACCCTCATTCCCATCCGAATTGATCTCGAGGTCCCAGCGCATCAACCCTTGGAGCCGTTCCCGATGCCTCGAGGGGTCATGGAACCCGGCCTCAACCCGACGCTCCCAGGATACAGAAGACCAGATCCGGCACCTGCATATCGGATAAAGGATACCTTTCTCTGGAACCTCCACGAGGCGCTGGCGACGCCGGAGGAGTTTGCGACAGGCTTTGTTCGCGATCTAGACCTGCCCAACCCGCAGGCCATGACTCAGGCGATTGCCAACCAAATACGCCAACAACTGGAGGAGTATGCTGGTGTGGCATTACATCCTTTATTCCAAAACACCCAAACCAAGCAGCCCACCGGTGCTGCCCCGGGTACGAGAGACGTCTCGACCACTCCAGCCCCCACACATGCCGCAACTCCCGATAGCAAAGCGAACGGAGTGACCAAGGAGCCCCTTGTCAATGATAGTATACTGAACCCTGATGACGCATACAGATGCATAATCAATCTTAACATCAACCTCCAGAACAAACTGTACACAGACAAGTTCGAGTGGTCCCTTCTTCATCCACCAGGGATGGCGGAGGAGTTTGCGAAGGTGACATGTGCTGACCTTGGTTTGGGCGGAGAATGGGTCAGTGCAATTGCGCACGGCATCTACGAAGCCGTCTTAAAGCTGAAGAAAGAAGTGTGCGAAAGCGGTGGCCTTATTAGCGGCATGGGTGGCTACGGGAATGAAATCGACAACCAGGCTGCGAATGGCGCTGAAGCTGGATGGCGATATGACCCCGAGGGATTAGGAGATGAGTGGGAGCCTAAGGTTGAGACATTATCCAAGGAAGAAATCGAAAAACGCGAAGGTGATAGGGAGCGGCAGATCAGACGCCTTCGGAGAGAGACGGCAAGATTCTCTTCCACAGCTGGTATCACGCCAGATACTTCGAGGCAAGCTGGCGGTGGCTATTTCGATGTCCCTGACGGTGAAACGCTGGGCAGAGGTGAGAGGAGCAAACGGAAGAGGCGCTTCCGCAGTCTCAGTCCCCTGGCCAGAGGAGGTACGCCTGGAGCACGAGGGACTCCAGATACAGGGTCCGGCGCTGGATACGGAGGGGGTGGTGGTACATTGACTGACTGGTTAGTTGCACCCTTACGTTGGCTTAGAAAGTTACCCTGCTGACCATTCCTTTTCCTTTAGGGAGCGACAAAACTGGAGATGTGCCAACTGTATGGTTTGGGGAACGTCCGTTTGGGCAGTGAGAGACGGTCCAGCCGGTCCAAGGGTAAGAGCGCATACAACCTTCCGAGAATTGTAAAGATCATGGCTCACAGTCTTACAGACTCTCTGCCACAACTGCGGTCTTCTCTACGAACGTGACAAGGTCACGCCCGAGTGGTCGAAAGACCTGCACCGTCATGACATGCCCCTTGGCCGATGACGACCTATTTCTGCACAGCCATACTTCTGATCGCATGACTTAGTGCCTTAAGGACATTGTTTACGACATAACAGTAAGCACTGGAACTATCGCCGCTTTTTTCGTAAATGGCATATCTAACCACTCTAATTTTACATGTATAGGTCATTTGTTTCCCCGTTTGCCTATGATGATCCATACGAAGCTGGCTTTCCGTGGACTAATATATTATCCACAATTTCTTCCCTTCGAGCATTTGAAGCCGTCGGCATATGCATTATCTGCGTGCATCTGCTTTTCCCCCCCAAACATTCAGTTCAGGCTATCCAACAGGTGAATTTGGAGGCATGGTACTTGTTAGGCATTAGAATCTTTTTTCTCTTTATCTCTTTTACACCCTTTTTCTTCCTCCACTTCCTTCCTCTTTCATCCTTGGCTTTGTCTAACTGTACGGTGAGCGGCGAAATTCTTGCTTGCTCACCCACGCCCCCATTTCAGTTGATTTGATAGGGGAATGAGCAATTCAATTAGACGGGATGCATTTCGCATCTTATATTTTTGTTCCTTTTTTTCTTTTTCTTTTTCTTCTAGAACGGGGGGGCTACTACTAGGTTCGGTTCTTCTTCCGTCTTCCGGGATCGGGTGTGAGTCGAGTTGCTTCTCTCTTTCTCTCTTCTGGGTAGTGGACCTTTTTTCCCTTCTTTCTTGCTTTGGTGTACAGTAGTTAGTATACTACCTACCTACCTAACTTAGTCGCGCATGCCCTCGTCTAGCCTAGCCACACAGTCTAACAATGTGTAGTTCAAATTTATATAGTGCTAGTATTTGCCCAACGTGCCTGTATTTTTAACATTTGTAACGGGGACGAGGCAAGGAGACAGGCCTACGGACCTTTTTATGATTTGAAATCATCATTTGAGTTTCTCTTGTGTGTTTCTGTTATCTTACTGCTACATGTTTCATAAAGGGACCATAGATCCCTAACACATATCCTTTGTCTGCTTTCTTTGTCAATTTGCATGCAACGTCAGCTAATGACAAAAATAAGTGCTGAGAGCATTCAAGCATGAAGCTTACTTCAGTATACTTGATAAAAACGTAAAAGAATGCAATTTTTAACTATTAAAGTGGTCTATTCTTCTCCACGACATTTCGGGTATCTGTTACAAAAGAAAAGAAACCGTGACAATGGCTAATACGCTGAATAGAAGAAAATGCCTTAAAGGTACAACACTGAATTGCATGGAAAATGATGACCTCGCCGAGGCTATCGTTCTCCTTGAATACTTTTCGGATCTAATTCTACCACAATCGAGCGAATGGGGTCGTAATATCCACGTAAAGGTCAAATTGTAGTAGTTAGGACACTGATGGCCAGCCGCGTGTGTCGGAAACAATGCAGAGAAGGCCGTTATGAGGGTTTATGAGACAAGATACGCAATAACATCATATGCTGTTGAATTGCGAATATCTTCGTACAGGTCGATAAACCCTCTGACATGACGTGCGTTGCATGCATGCATACATATAACAGGGTGGACATATTCATGGCGGAGGAAGTCTCTTTGGCTTAGGGATCTCAGCCGGTTCCTGGATAATAGAACGTTCTGCGTTAGCTACATGCATTGGTTCCATGTATAATATATTGATTTATTGCGTGAGTAGCATCATAAACACAGGCGTAGAAATACATACCGACTGGGCTCTTCTCTTCCTCCCGAGGCTATTATCATCCTCGTTTGCCTTCGCGTTTCTGCTGGCCGTTCTATCGGGGACACGGGCGCACACGACGTTCCTGCTCCCTTGTATACGGATGCCCGTGTTGATGTTGAGCTCTATCGGTCGACATCTACCATGTGCCCTATCTTCCAGAAGACGGGACGCATTAAGGGCGTCGATGACGGATGTGGCGAGTTGGGTCAACGTGGCCTGGCGGTGCTGCAGCAGTTGCTGCTGGGGTTCGACAAATTGCGCCTGGGACGAAGTCATCTGGGAAGCAGAAGTCATCGATCCAGTAGTACCTGCTCCTGTAGTACTGGCGCTGGAACTAGAGCCGGACTGGATGACGACCGTGTTCCCATGGCCGACAATGCTGATCGATGCATCGATCTTGATGGTGATGGGCGTGATAGTTGCATCAGCCACGCCGTCTTCCTCATCTTCGCAGTCGACGTCGCTAAATGTATCGTCTCTGATTGGAATCGCAGCGGCATTTACCGAATATGGCGGGGGCGGAGCCGTCGTGGAAGAGGAAGAGGCCCGGTTCCGCAGGTCCGCCAGGACCTCTGCCAGCTTGCGGCATTGGTGACCAAAAGCATCTGATGGAGGTTGCATACTGAACAGAACGTTGAAACAAGCGGATATTGACGGACGCTTATATTGAAACAGCAGAGACGTAATATGTATCTCACAGTTTCAAAGCAGAGTTCTGGAGAAACAAGAAAAAAGGAAGTAGTCTAACAGAAGCACTTTTTCACACCTCTTTACCTCCTCCTTGGAGATTAATCTATGACAGATTCAGAAAGGCAGAGAAAAACAGGATGACAGAGAAGAGAAGAGAAGGGAGCAGGGATCGACGCAAAGACATAGGCCGGGTGCCATCCCGGACAATAGAAAGGCAGATCATGAATAGGAGCGTTACATGCATGCAGAGTAAGCACTTTGTTTCCAAACGAAAGGGACAGGGCATGTACATCAATAGGGCATTCAGCCCGTGCAACACCATCGACAATCAACTCAGGCGGCCGGATCAAAGGCCGTCCATTTTCAGACGCCGTTGACAGGGAGACAGCGGTCGTTTTGCTATTGACCGGGCCCGTTTGGTGTTGCTATTGTGGCCCATTGACGCCTCTTATTGTTCGTGCCCGGCATCATGAGACGCATCCCTGCCTTCTCTGGGCATCAATAACACACCACTGTCACATCATTTACATTCCCTTTCTCTCCCTCTGATGTATGTATCGGTCTTTGCACCACAATACTTGCCGGGAAGGGACATGGCACACACTCTCCTACTGCGAACTAATGCTTTCAACAGCTGGGATGGCGAAATGGACATACAGCATCGCACAGTTTCTGGACGGTTGACTCCATGTCAAGAACCGTGTAAATAACTGCCGCAGCAGTGTTTCATGCAAGCCGTATGTACATGCAGGTCTAATCGATACATCATCATCAAAATGAGCTTTTCCAAGGCGTATCCTGTATCAAACCCTCTCTAAGCCAGACCATGCGCTTCTAAATCCTTCCTAAAAAAGCAGGACGCCGGATATACAATGCGATGGTCAATCAGGCCCCTGCTCCGCTCCCATCCTGCGTAGAGATCTCCAGATCCAGCGAGAGACCCAACCCCAACGGCATCCGTAAGCCGCGCCTCACCCGTAGCACCCTCACCGCTACTCCCCGTGCCATCGGAAACGCCGTGTTGGAGGTCTAGCTGATCTTCCACACAGGGTCAGGTCTCTCTGTCTCTGTCGCGGATGAAGAGGGGCCGAATTTGGAAGAAAGTGCACTTGACTCCTCCACATCGTCGAACTTACTGATGTCGTCGGCGGTGACTCTGGCCCCCGTCATCTCGGCCTGAAATTTTGGCAGTGGATATTGGTCCCTTGGATAGTACTTTCCCCCGGGATGTAGAGGCTGCAGGGTCTAGAGACCTATTAGCAAGAACAAGAGCCTACTCAGATAGCCAAAAGTTATACCAGCAGTCATGCGACGCCTCCCGAAAATTTGAAAAATTTACGGAATGTTACTGACTTCGCGGAATTCGTCGCCCTCGACGCGGACCTCCCGATCACGTATCCGGCGCATCAGGGCGAGGAAGTTGCTTTGTTTGAATTTTTCGTTCTGATCGTGACTGACACTGTCGAGCAACTGTCCCGCTGTCTTCGCAAGCTCATCCGAGTCGTCCCCTTGAGCTGTCGCATCCTTCTTGTCCACATATGGAATTGTATCTGAACCAATCCTTATTGGTTCTAGATTTTCCGCAGGCAAAGTCGAATCCGCCTGCAATGGTTCAGCGGCCGTCTCAGTAGCGTTCTGCTCCGCAGCAGTATTCTCCTGCCTTTCCATCTCTGCCCTAGCCTGTTCGAATGCAGCCTCAAAAGCAGATTCATCAAAGGTCTCAGCCTGTGGCTGATGTTGGGTCTGTGGAGAGTCCTGGTATGTAGGGAAATTGTTCATCATGGACGCCTCCATAGGATAACTAGGCCTGAAAGACGGTTGAAAGCCTTGTGAATGAAACGGCATCTGCTGATGAGAAGAAGCTCTCTGCTGCTGTCGTTGTTGCATAAACTCATTCTGCCAGCCGCCATGGGCAGCTCTGTTCAGTGGAGCCTCCGTTCGAAACTGATGCTGAGGGCCCGGATGCGAGGGACCTGACAGCTGCAACCTTTGGAAGTCTGCCGCCCAGTCAGAGCTCTCCGCAGGAGATATCATGGGGAACTGATGGCCGGGAGCAACTAAGGGTCCTGCATGTTGAAGGTTGGAAAGCGGTGGTCCAGCCTGATGGGCCTCGAAAGCCTCAAATTCAGAATCCAGGATGCCTGCATTGGGGTTTTCAGAGCGAAAACCCTAGTAAGGAGGATTTAGCCGCTTGAAAGTCTCAAACAACAGGACCAGGATCTCCCGAGGATGCTTACCTGGGAAGGTGACTGGCGAGAAGTCAATCGATCCTGCTGAAGCGTCCGGTCGACAGACGCATGCTTTTGGAGGTTCTGAAGCGCGTTTGATGGGCCGCAAAGAGCGTCGGCCATGATGGTCACTGGGGCACGGAGAACAGAGATGCTTTATATGGAAAGATGGTAGGTATGTGAATGCGGAGATTGATGAATATGCAAAGAGGATATCGGACAATGGCAACTCTCAGAGGAAGAGGAAAGGAGGATGAGAGGAAGGAATATACAATACTCTGCAAGAAGTAGGAGGAGCAGAAGGGGAGGTTGGAGAGCAAAGGAGGCAGACGAGAGAGTGAACGGAGACAAAAGATGCGGCGAGCGCTGAGGGGGGTCCGACGCGGACCGAGGCTGTCTCACGTGGGGCGCGGCGAAGGGGAAAGAGCGTGACCGGGGCGGAGTGTGACTCGGTTCCCAGAGATCGATAAGATAAGATCGCCCCGTGAGGCTCTACAGGACAGCTTTGAGTCCGTCTGCCGAAGCGGACAGTCTGGCCGTGTTTGGCTCCCCCATCTTGCCCTTGCTAGCTGCTCTTCCTCCCCAGATCAACCACACGCCGCCATCTCCAACCGCTGCTCCAGACAGGTCTAGAGGAACGAGGAACGAGGACAAGGCCCTCCTCTTCTTTCCTTTGTGTGCAAAGCAAAGATGGTCAGTTGGACTCGCCTTTTCCACCCCATGCGCGTGCCTCACTAACCCATCTACGCGAGACTCCAGGCGCAAGTAATCTCCAATTCTGGTCACGATGACATGATTGTAGGCTTTGCTTGACCCTTTCCTCAGCATGCCCCCGCTGCCGGTTACCTGCGCACTACTCTCTGGCCTTGTGCGACTAACGCTTCTTCCGTTTCTAGCACGATGCCGGCCTGGACTACTATGGCCGGAGACTGGCGACTTGCTCCTCTGACAAAACGATAAAGATATTCGAGATTGAGGGTGACACACATCGATTGGTTGAGACCCTGAAAGGGTGAGTTAAACGTCCCAAGCTCATTAATTGATGGCGAGCGCTGACACTGAGCGTGTCAAGGCACGAAGGCGCAGTGTGGTGCGTCGCATGGGTACGTGAAAGTCCATATTTTGCCTGAAAGACCTTTCGAGAATTCTTTTATATGGTTCTGACTGGGGGTGATATGGAATATGTAGGCGCATCCGAAATTCGGCACGATCCTGGCTTCTTCCTCGTACGATGGAAAGGTGCTTATTTGGCGTGAACAACCCCTGAGCACGACATCTCCCGCCACCGGCAGCTCATGGAGCAAAGTCTTCGATTTTTCTCTCCACACTGCCTCGGTGAACATGGTCTCGTGGGCACCACATGAGAGTGGTTGTCTCCTCGCCTGCGCTTCTTCGGACGGCCATGTCAGTGTCCTCGAGTTCCGTGATAACAGCTGGACCCACCAAATCTTCCATGCCCACGGAATGGGCGTGAACGCTGTCAGCTGGGCTCCTGCCGCATCGCCCGGAAGCTTGATAAACGCCAACCCTGGTCCTGGCCAGCAGAGGAGGTTCGTCACCGGTGGAAGTGACAGCGCAGTTAAGATCTGGGATTACAAGTATGTTGATGCTCGACCGTCCCTGTCTTTTTTTTATCTATACTGACAGTTATCTTACCTTAATCAGCCCGGAAACCAAGTCCTACACCCTCACCCAAACCCTCGAAGGCCACACAGACTGGGTTCGTGACGTTGCTTGGTCGCCAAGCATCCTCTCCAAGTCGTACATCGCCTCCGCCTCTCAAGACAAGACTGTCCGCATCTGGACTTCCGACGCCTCGGACCCTGGCCAGTGGACCAGCCAGCAGCTCGAGTTCGACACGGTGCTGTGGAGGGTCAGCTGGAGCCTCAGCGGAAACATTCTTGCCGTCAGCGGCGGCGACAACAAGGTCAGCTTGTGGAAGGAGAATCTGAAGGGCCAGTGGGAAAAGGTAAAGGATATTGAGGAGTAAGGACTTTATTTAGTTTCCTTGGGCGGTCGGGCCTGTTTCCTTGTATCTTTGTCTCTTCTTTTTTTTTACCCAAGCGTTGCTTGTTAGACATCCATATTGTATCCGGATATGGAAAAGTAAACATTTTTCTCACTGTCTGCGCACCTACATGCTTCATTCCTATGCCCAGTGAAATAATTTTGGTTAGGTAGAAAAACAAAGATGTAATATTGAAAGAAAGCTCAAGATAAAACATTTTGAAGGAAATGCTCCCGCTTTCAGCTCTTTCCTTCGGGATGATAAAATGCAGTTTTGAACCCCAAATTATGCACAAGAAAAATCCCCCAACAAAATTCAGCTCACGTATCCCAAAAAATAAAGGGTCCAGTGGTGCTCGGTTCCCTCATGTCAATCCACTGTCCCATCATGATCCTCCCCCCAGGCAGCGTCGCTCCTTCGTATCCAAAAATCCAATTGAACTGCAACTCCAAATCGACGGGCGGCCATTCTTCCTCCGGAAGCCACCCAAGCTCCTGCTCCTCCACCTTATCACGCGCTGCTTCTTCTTCTTGCTCGTCATCTTGGGGGATCAGTTTCAGGAACTTACGGTCCGCATCGTAGATTACGAAGCAAATACGGGTCCAACCGGGGATGTAGCTTGCGGCGATGAAATGGGCTCTGTGAACCCGCGGGCGAGGAAGCTAGAGTTGTCAGTGATCTGGTAAAAGCGCTGGACGCCACGGAAGTAGGTACGGGTAGACTCGGTGCCCAGGATCGGAATAATGATGTCGAATGCCGTTGGCCAGTTCAGGGGGTTCGAGTCAGGAATAAGATGGAGGGACTAAAAGGGGGGAAAAGAGAGGGGGAGTTAGTTCTATTTCGATGCTTGTTTCCTTAAGGGTTCAGGAACACGGCCGACATACCAGGGGAAGAGCATGTGTCCAGTGACTATCCAGATCTCCGCACGTCCGACGGTCTTCGAGACTGCTCAGCGTTTTTGGGTACGGATGGATGCAAGCTATGATCATGACTCAGATTACCCTCATTCACACGCGTTGGGATGAAGGCCGTGGCCCGTCACTTACAGTAATGTCCCAGCCACAGAGTCTTCAGCTCTGTGCTCATTCCCACGGCACATTCCCAGGATTTTGGTCTCTGGCTCTCAGGGAGGCTCTCAAGCGAGCTGTAAAATGTCCCTTCATCGGGATTGGTGAGGTGACGCTGCCAGAAGTTGCGAATATGCAGTAGCTTTTCCAAGTCCAATTTGCCAACTGGGACAAGCGGCTGGTTGGAGGTGAGCCCGTAGGAGTAAACGCTCCCGATATCGTAGTCGGTTCGTAAGCAACGGTAAGACATTGAAAGGTCTAGACATAGGTAGGTCAGGCACTAGAGAAAGGTGAGGCCCAGTCAGTCAGCTTTTCACTATGCTTTAAAAGACCAGAGAAATTGTCAAGATCGTCGGTCTCCCCTCACCAGCTGCACAGCGCAGAATAAGTCCGATGGGGAGCGTTTCGCGCGACGGCTGCTGTAGCCACTGACAGGTCGTTTCATGAAGTCAGAATCTGAGAGTACCTCGCGGATCCTATCGAGTTCTTAGAAGCGGGTGGCGTGCTGCTTGTATGTGACGATGAACAAAAGGATTCTAGGAGCATAGTCGTGACAACCTCCAACCATAGAGTTTGCGCTTCCTTTCTCCGATTTTGAAGGAGATCTTTTGCGGCAGGACAATGGCGCGTATCTTGTATTCTATCTTAATCTCTGTAGAAGATCGTTCGTAAGGCATGTCATATCGGTCCTTGGACCGCTTGCGCCAGATAGAAGAGTGTAAGTGGCAACACTCTCTCGGCGAGAAACGTGCATGTTGAAATGAAGCTTGAAAGGTCAGCGTCGTCTGGCAGAAGATACGCGATGTACTGGATAATCTGAGACGGCAAGCAGACCCATTAGCACCTGGATTGCAAATGGAGGAACTGGTAAATCGAACCTCAGTTGGTAATTTTGAGAAAGGGTTGAGCGCCTCAAGATCCAGAGTCCAGTCCGTGTCTGCGATATCGGACAGAATCGAGCTATCCTCAGGACTCGAAATTGTATAATCCATTGGAAGGTCTTCCATTTTGCTAATTGAATAGCTACGAGATAATGGCAAAAGAAGCCCAAGACAGGTTAATAAGGAATGGAGTTGGTGAGGTACTACTTTCCAAAAAGATAGAATGTCGTGAAAATGAAGTGGAACTTTTTTTACAAGGCAGTTTCGATGCAGCGAAAGAGGATCTGCTTGCGAGATAGGGCCTCATAGGACATGGATGAACAAGAGAAAAAGCAATAATAACCGGATGACGCTTCTTCAGATGCGTCTGAGCTGAGATGTGAGAATAGATTGTCGGTAACCGAGTAGTAACCACATTGTTCTCAGTCAAGACCAGTGTCAATAGGCAAATGACAGCGGCACTCCAGAGGCTTCAATGTGTATCAGCTGAGCGGAATGACCAAAAGTTATGCCTCTGGTAACTATAGAATCCGTGATGTCCTACAGGTGCCTGTAATGGACATAAGCCTGGCTGTTGTTCAATGGAGAGAACAATGGAAACAACGGGAGAGAGATGTCCTTGTTCTCTGCAATATAATAGTCAATACCGCGCCTTGGCTTCTTCAAGCTCCGTGTTTCATCTAAGGTTATATTCAGAGATTTGACACTGGGGTATGGCCACTGCGGAAGCATTGCTCATCACAAATGCACAAGACGGGCTCCGCAGGGATGCATCCTTAAGGATTCGGATATAAAAGCTCCCGTCTACTGGGAGCAGTTTCACATTTCAAAGGTCAACCCTACTATGTCACCTGGTTCTGCACTCTGTACGCCGTGTTATACGGTTCGTATATTGCCTCTTCGCTCCCTGCATCAGGTTGGGTGCAGCAGCTCTTTCAGAGGACTACTTGCTCTGTTCATAACTGAAAGAGAAGACTACTGAGAAGTTAACTCTTAAATTAAAGTATCAGAAGATAAAGAGAATATGCAAATTAGCTTGATGATGAAAAATCTCACATAACTGGTTCCTAGTCCATGCGAAGATTCCGTCTCCTCAAACTTTCTTTAACCCCCCATCCATCTGCCAACAGTCCCTTGACCTCTTCTAAGCCCATTCCACTCATCTCAGGGTAGATTGCCCACACACCGACCCAGCCAGCCGCGCATACTACCGCATAGACAATGAAGGTCCAGCCGGGGGAGATCCATTCCATCATCGGCAGAAAAGTCAGTCCCACGATGAAGTTCGAGCCCCAATTTGTGGCCGTAGCAAGCGCGGAGCCAATAGAGCGCACGTTCAAGGGGAAAAGCTCCGATTGCTGCCAAGGCACGTTGCCCAGACCACAGGCGTATGAGGCGGTATAAACAATCAACGACAGAAGAATAGTTACTGGAAGGAATGGACTGCTGTTCGAATCACTCACGACTTTTGCCTGAGGATCCGATGATGTCTTCGGCATATCCAGGGAGGAGAAAGCAAATGCACAGGTAAACAGCGAGAGGATCATGACTGGAATCGAGTAGAGAAGAATACGTCGCCGGCCTATGCGGTCAATCAAGGAAAAAGCGAGGAGGGTAAAGAGGAAGTTTGTCATGGCGACGGATAGCGACGTCAGAGTCGGGGAGGAGAAAGAAAGTAAGGAGAAAATAGTCGCGGAGAAATACATGAGGCTGTTGAAACCGCAAAGTTGCTGCAGTCCCTGCAACATCATCGCGATCGTTAAGGCTCGTCGATTTCCTCCAACGCGGAACAATTCCGAAACCCTCTGAACCGCTTGATCGAACCACCCCATGCTGGAGCCTGAAGGCTTGTTATAGCCCATCTCTTCCTCTTCATCCGCAACTTCCCTCTCAATGTCCCGGAAGATACGCTCGGCTATACGCTCACTGTCCAAGCCACTTCCGTATACCCTACCCAAGACTTTTTTAGCTTCAACTTCGTAGCCAGCTTGGACCAGCCATCGAGGGGTTTCAGGCAGGAGGACAAGAATAGCAAGCTGGAAGAAGGCTGGAAGAGCCCCAAGACCAACCATCCAGCGCCATCCTCCCGACACAGATGAGAATAGCCAGCCGACTACGTAGGCAATGACCTGACCACCGGTAATGAACAAGCTCAAGATAGTCACCAGCCTTCCTCTCATTTCAGAAGGGGCCAACTCCGAAATATACCTAGATGCAGATTATCAAGGCCGGTCAGCGATTATGGACTAAAATATTTTCACCCATCCATACTGTCGATGTATGCGACTCCTCCCAGGATCACCTACAAGGGTGTAACCAAGCTTGCGCCGCCAACTGCCAACCCAACGGCGCTCCGTCCGCCTATCATGCCCCATACGCTGCCCGTGAGGGCTTGCCATAACGCGCCAATGGCGAAAAGAGCATCCGCAACCAGGATAACCCTCCTCCGGCCCAGTTTGTCTGCCAGAACTCCGGCCAGGGGACTAGCGATCAGAGCAAACAGACTCGTACACGATGTAATCAGACTCTTGTCGAGGGTGGTAAGGGGTCGGTGGGACAGATCAGAACCGATAGAAACGAGCGTCGAGGAAATTACTCCGGTACTACATAAAGCAGGAACGTCAACCACGGTTATCTATACTAATTGTGGCAGATAGAGAACGGATAATTAGGCGGTATCCATACTCGTAACCGAAGAGAAGCCCGCTGACTCCAGCAGAAAAGGTCAAAGCCCAAATGAACCGGTCACCAGATCCCTTCGACTTTCGATTCTGCAATGGCTCATCGTGATCGCCTCGCCGGTCATGAACATCGGCGTTGTTCGCGACGAGTAACGGCGCCTCGACCCCAATCCTCTCGTTGGCGTGGCCGGCAGCCATGGCTTGAAGCTCTATTTCTTGCTCGGTCGCACGAGTAGCGTCAAATCCATCTGTTGGCATACGGGAAGTCGCATGGACTGTATAACATGCTCCGTTCCGCAGGGAGCACGGGGAGGTATATGTATGAAAGCCTAAGCCGCCGCGTGATCCACCTTGTCCCTTGTCGCCATAGATTAGGTAGCTGATCTTAGTAGCCTACAGCTCCGTACGACGTCAGGGCCTTGAGGCGGTCAGGGAGCCCGGGTCACCTGCGTCAGTTCCTAATTTGGACAGGTGATGTGTCACGTGCATAATCACTTCGTTCCTAGGTTGCCATACCTTTTGTCACCCCCCTCCCCTGCTACCTACTGTCTTGGCGGATGGCTATTCTATAACCACATGACTTTGAAGCCACTGGAGGGTACCTGGACACTATGATAGGTTACAGACCCTAGACAAAGCCAGCCCAGATTGAAATATAGCAAAAGCGGCAGGCTAAGTGGCTTGAACAGGGCGTGCCGAAAGATACCTATGGCAACCTAGTGTACGGCAATAATAATCGAAGTCAACGTTCTACCCCGTCAAAAGTACTAAAGCCCCTTATACCCTTGTGGCTACGTCTGCAGTCAGTTAATTCATACTCGGATACGGGCCTGGACTGCTGTGATGCTTAAAGCCAATAGCTAGCTTCTAGTAAACAAGAGACAACAAGTGACGGAAGCAGTACTCTGCTTTCTTTATTCAACTATCTTATGATCAACCCAATTTCATCTAGTGGGCCACGGCAACACCAGCCTCATTTGCCTGTGCAGTGATCTTCTTCTTGTAAGCGTTAACATCCCCATCAAACTTCTCGACAGTTCCCTTGTCGCAGACCCAGAGACTAGTGCACACGTTCTGCAACAATGTCACATCGTGGGAGACCATCAAGACACCACCTTGGAACTTCTGCAGCGCTTCCGATAGGGCGTCCATGGCCTCGATATCCAGATGGTTAGATGGTTCGTCGAGAACGAGGATATGAGGATTTGTCAAAGACAAACAGGCGAAAGCCACACGTGATTTCTGACCACCGGATAGCAACTCCATTCTCTGAAGCCCAGTCATGCCAGTGATGCCAAACCTACGCACCTGTCAGTAAATGAACGCCACCTCCATCCTACAAAGGACTCCTGGAGTTAGGACTTACGCTCCCAAGTGTCTCCGGTACTCCTCATCCGTCTTTCCCGGGAACGTCTTCGCCATAAAGCCAACCGCACTGGTAGTCAGGTCCAGTGCATCGACGTGGTGTTGAGCGAAGAAGCCAATACGCAGTCTCGGGTGCTGAGTTATTAAGCCACTGGTGGGCTGAAGCTGACCGATCAACAACTTCAGAACCGTGGTCTTACCGGCCCCGTTGGGTCCGACAATTCCAATGCGGGAATCGAGTTGAACATCGAGGTCGACATGCTTAAGAAGAGGCTTATCTTTTGAGTAGCCAAAGGAGACATCGGACATCTGAACAATAGGTGGCGAAAGTTTCTCGACTTCGGGGAACTTGAAGTGCACGGTATACTCGTTCTCTGGAGGCTGCAATACCGGCATTCTCTCGAGTTTCTTAATCCTAGACTGTGCTTCTGATGATTTGGCCGCATTGTATCTGAATTTATCAATGAAGGCTGGTAACAATCGTCAGCGAAAGAGAACTTTAAACTCTGGTGAAAGTAACTGACCTTGCAGATGTGCTCTCTCTGCCATCTGCTTCTCGTATTCCCGCTTGGCGTTCTTTCTCCGCTCTTCTTTCGTGGCGTAAAAGGAGTCTATAAAGAGTCAGCATGACTCGCAAACTTGCATATGCGGACAACATTACCGAAGTTAGCTCCTTTGTAGTAGTCTAGTCTTTCTGAGTGCTGGTGAATAATATCCGTTGCCACTTCGTTGAGGAAGGCTCTGTCGTGAGAAACCACAAGCACAGTACTGGGGTATGATTGCAAGTAGTTTGATAAAAAGGTAATCGACGGCACATCCAACATGTTCGAGGGTTCTGCAAGGTGTTAGCATATATAGTTTCCTCTCAACAGCAATCATTGTAGATCCACGGACCGTCGAGCAGAAGAAGATCTGGTTCACAGAATAGAGCCCGAGCCAAGGCCAGTCTCATTCTCCATCCTCCAGAGAAAGTCTTGGTTGCGTACTGCTGTCGCTCGGGAGAGAAGCCAAGACCTGCCAGAATGCTGGCAGCGCGAGACTCGGCTTTGTCGGATTCCATCTCCGCGAGTTTTGCGTGGATGTCACTCAAGGTCGTATCGAGACCTTCACGTTCGTGATCAAGCTTAGCTGCGTCCTTAGAGGTATCCGCCATCTTAGATCGCTCTTCATCGATGGCTGCAAGCTTCTTGTTGATTTTCTACCGGTCAAGTCAGTACTAAGCCTCCTATATGCTCATAAAATAGTAGAACTAACATCCTGCTCTGCGAGGAGATGTTTCCGCCACACGTCGGCGTCTAGAACAGCTTGCAAAGCTGGTGTGTCATCACCTCTGATCTATACGTCCAGTTAGCGGTGAACACTAGAAAGCACCGACAGTTATCCCTATATCAACCTACCTCCTGTTCCACGTGCAGGATAGAAATGTGGGTAGGGATTGCCACTTCTCTACGACTCAAGGCGCGGAGCAGAGTACTCTTTCCTATACCGTTCTGACCAACGAGACCATACCGCCGGCCATAAGCCAGTGTTAGAGACGTATCTGTCAATATGCGCTTGCCACCGATGGAGATATCAATTCCGTCCACCTTGATATCCTTGCTCTTCATTTGTGACTCGGGGCCCATTTGCAGAGGGTTGACAGCCATGAAGAACTCCTCATAGGACTGGGTGCTGTCAGGTTGGTTGAGAAGACGTGAGGCCTCATATTCCACATTCTTCATAACTTTCTTCTCCTGCTTGGCACGAATCTTCCTCTCAGCCTTCTCGAGCTTCTTTCGGTCTACACGAGATTCCACCTTCCTGGTGTTTGCAGACTCCAAATCGACCGTGGCACCAGCAAGTCCCAAAGTGGAAGAGATGTTTCGCTGAGAGCCCACATTGATTGCCTGATCAAGCTTTTTGGCAGTAAACGGCATCTGCCTCCGTTCCGCATCGACCCCGTCTGCAGAACTTAAAGAGGAGATGAACTTTTCCACGAGGTTGCGTATAGCCTCCTCATTTTGGGATGAGAAATCCCCGGATGCCGACACCAGAAGCTCCGTGACAGTGTCGGCAGCCTCCGACAGTGGCGAAGGAGCATTTGGGTCGGTATCCTCAACATAAGCTTTTGAGGCATGAGTCAGATAGCCCTAAGGTTGAATTAGCAGGGTACGTAGTCCCTTTCATCTTTATGGTTACTTTCTGGCAGCACGTACCACAGAGTATTCTGAGATTACATGGTCAAGACCAGGGATCTGCGCATGAAGTTCCGCCTCCATATTGGGTAATGGGGGACTTGTACAAACGATATCACGTGTGGCCGCACAGGGAAAGAGCGGCTCGATAGACCCGGAAAGAAATCACCTTGTGCCTTCTTCAGGGTATGGTGGTTCTCGCGGTTCAACGACGGTCTTTTTTTGGGATGAGAAGCATTGTTAGCAAGACCTCGATATTCGATGTGAGTGGCGGTTGGTGGAGTTGGAGCCGCAGGGTTTACCTGTGGAGAACTGGGAAGCGGCACGGTTGACACGAGAGACTGACCGCCAATCGTCGCGTGCGCTGAGCGATAGAAAAATCCCACCAACTCGAAGCGACCATCGAAGCGATCAAGTCACCAAGATCTCTCCAGGTTATGTAACATTGATGACTAGCCGAATCAATGCACGGGTGTTCCGGAAGGCTCTATGGAGTACAGTAGTACAGTAAGCGCTGCAAAAGAAAAAAAGTTAACGCCTTCGGCTGCATGAACCAAGATCAACAGACTGCAGCGCGTCAGGAAACGCGCTTACTTGACAGCAGATTGATCCAGCCACCTTATCGTCACATGTTTCATCTTCCATGCTCTACCTCGACTCCATGTGCCAGTAAATCTGGCAGAAGTCTATCGGAGTTGCTGTGCATGGTCTGGTCTTGCATGGCAGATACCGTGAGGAGCCCAATCATCGACACAAGACGCCACTCCACAGCTGCCCACGAGCAGCAGTTCTTCCATATACTGTTATGATTTGATAGCTACGACATCCTGCTCTTCCAATAATGTATCAAACATGCCTTGGACAGTCACAGTAGAAGAGTCCTGTCATCACAATTTGAGTTTTTAACAGTACAGTTCCTGCCGTGACAGCCGCTGAGCGCTTGCTGAACCTTTCCTGCCCTTCCAATTCACTTCTCCACATGATTGTGCAGATATTTTGCTATTCTTTCCACACATCAAAAAAAGTGGACTTCGTGATTTTGTCAAATGTGAAAAGTCCGGATCGGCGGTATTACGACTATGCTCCACAGACCATGGACTGTACGGAGCATACCGGGTTTAAAATGTTGATCTGCGGCGCTGCGTACATCCATCGGATGGATGATCGCTGACCGCTGTACGGAGTACACTACTAGTAGTAAATCACGTCTATCTTCGTGCCCGCTCCAGACCCCATCAACTCTGATCATTGAACACGTAATAATAATAACAAAAGATTTCTTAATGACATTAACGATTTCTCCGTGAGAGGCTCCGATCCAAATTCCAAACCCCCTTCATGATTTGAAGTGTCTGTTGAGATGTTCTCAAGGTGAGTCGAGGTCTCGAAATTACCCTTCTTCATATCTTCAGGAGACACGGAATTGTGGCGAGCACCTGGCGCTCCTGAGATGCCTTCAGCCATCGTTCCAATTTGTCAGGGTCAGTGAAATGGCAGGCAATACTTGATCAAAGAACCACAAGTAGATCCAATGTGCAGTCTGCGAGGCCCACGAAATTGTAGAAAGGGTCTCTCGAGCACGGGGAATGGGGCGACCCTAAATGGCCGCGGGACTCTCTCCATGGGGCCCCATGGGGTAGAACGGAGCGACGTCTCCAAGTGGGGGGTGAAGGTCCCTCTGAATCCCCATAATTGTTGAGATTGACTGTGTATTGCGTATGATCGATGGTGCCCAGGACGTCCGTCCGCCGAATATTTCCGCGCGTTGATGTGACAGTCCCGTCAACAACTAGGAACGACAGGTTGAGGAGGATTCTCCCTGGAAGTAGATCTCAGGGCGGCCAGCCTAATCGCTACCTTAAAAACGGGACCAATGTGTAAACAAAGCTTGTCTCTTGTCTCGCTGGCCCATCAGGATCGACCAGAGACACGTCCGAGGACGTTTATGAACAATGATTCCGGAGGGTCAGGAAATAAGAGCGGCCTTAGCACACCAAACGGCCCACCTTCGGTTCGTTGAGAGGGGTTCTGAATAAGGGCAGGAGTGGTGAAGGAGCGAGCGGAACAATTAACGGTCATATTTCTCTTCTGCTATTGACTGCTAGCAGGATGCGCTCTTCGATGGAGTACCGCAGATTTTATGGTACGGTCCTGTCAGCTGTTGAACTAGACACCTTGCAGGATAAGGACCTAATCCAACCACCACTTAACGTTTCTGATGGAGGAGTCATGGAATACTGTGAACGATCAAGGATCCCCGTGTGGCATAGCAAGAGTCAGTTAGCATTGGAAGATAATATCACCTCCAAAAGAAGAAGAAGGAAAAAAAACATGTCTTTGTCTCCATGCTTTTGCGGGGTACATATTTTCAATACCTAGCTCCTGATAAGTGATTTACAAAGCTACGCTTCACGTTAATCTAAAGTCACCTGCATTATTAAGGACTGCATGATCAACTGCAATTTTCGTGGTATGTTTTGTTTATCGTCGCTTCAAATGTTATGGTGGGCGTGAGAGAGTTTACTCACAGTCATAAATTCAATAATTATTAATCTCGTCACTCTCAAAGAACACCAGAACCTGAGAAGTCAAAATAAATAAATATAATCTATTAATGACATGTATTAGAGTTGAAGAATTCGAAAATATCTTTTTGGCAATTGTAGACGGCGCGTATATCAAGATTTCAAGTCAACAATGCCTGTGGTTGTCGAGCACATGTTTCGAATTCATCAATTGATGGCAATTGTATGCAACTTGATAGTCCGATACCGTACGGTGTCCCATTATGCTAGTTGGGGCTCAGTTCATGTGCAATTCGGCCCTCATTCCGCTTTCCCATTCTCTATACTATATTATGCTTCACTAAACTGTCCACATTATCAACGATACACTTGTCGATCGACCTTGGTGCCCATCCAAGCACAGTCTTTGCCTTCTCGTTGCTGATGTTTTTGATAACGCCGAGTTCCGGTAGCATTCCGCGAACGGCTGGATCAAAACACGCGACAGTGCGAACCAGAAAATTCGGTAACTGTCTGGTGGGAGCTTTCTGCGCCTTTCCGGGTCTGCTCTTCCTGAGAATCTTCGCAATGCCTATGAAAGCAACAGGCCCGCTGTCACTCGTCCCGATGAACCGTCGACCATTAGCGCCCGGATCAGTCATCGCGCGGATGTGCAAATCAGCGAGGTCTCGTACATCGACAATACTGAAGTAGATTTGCGGGTATCCGGGCACGCTTTCACTCATGAGAGCCTTGACGATCTGTATCGAGGATGAAAAATCCGCACTGAGAACGGGACCAAAGATCCCAGTCGGGTTGATGACGGCGAGTTCGAGGTTGCCACCTTCATTCTTGATAAAGTCCCAAGCAGACTTCTCCGCAATTGTCTTGCTCTTGTGGTATGCTGGTACAGGAATCTTGCCATCCAGTATCGACCAATCTTCCTCGGTAAATATCGGTTTTTGTCCGTGTCCGTACCCGATTGCTGCGAACGACGTCATGACCACTCTCTTGACTCCAGCATCACGCGCGGCTTTTAGCACTCTGAGAGAACCCTCTCGTGCTGGTCGAATCAGCTCATCTTCATCCTTGGGTGTGTTTCAGGAGAGAGAGTCAACTGGTCTCATTTCATGTTAAGAAATGACCACGAAGGTCTAGATGGCTTCAGGGGGTGTTAGTAACAGTCAATGAGTAGACGGAGCCGGAGCTGCAAACTGCCCCGAGGTCCACTACATGCAGGCAGGCCACCAACATCAGTGTGAACCAAGGTTGATCCCACAGTCTGAATAGCCCTTCTCATGGCGGTTTTCATGAGCTTCTTGGGTTCATATTCTGTAGTGGCTCTGCTATGACGCAGCCTGCTTTGTCAAGTGCATCAAATGCGAGATAGCTTGCTCTGTTTCAAAACAGTGTGTGGAGCATAGCGTTCATTTCCAACAAGATAAGGTCCGTCGGTGGAATGATTGACCCGTCAGCCAATGAAGATCCCGTGGGTTTACTGTGGTAGAACCCGGTAGGATTCCCTGGTGCGCCCCACGGGTGGATGCTCGTCAACGCTTGTGTTTTGATGCTGCCTTTGACATTTGGCAGCAAAATGCAAAAGCAGCATCAGAACACCTAGGCATCCTTGTCAGTGGGGCGCACCAGGGAATCCTACCGGTTCTACCACAGTACTGCATACGAGAAAATACAGCTACTTTGATTCCCTCAACTGCGCTATCTGCTTCCAGTCGCGGAAGGCACACGGTCGCAGCGGAGAAGGAATGGTGGTTGAAAACTTCCCCAGGTGCGTTCTGTAAGGCGGATGCGCGGTGCCTTGAAGTATGCCGTCATACCTTTGCTGGTCGCTGATCCTCCGCATCAGCCGCACTCGCCAACTTCCATGTCCCCAGCATAGCACGACCGCTGTTCCTGCATCCCCTTGCAGAGAGAGCAATGCATTTGTACATGGTGAGTGCAAGATCGCTTTATCCCCAGCCTTCACATATGGAACCCAGCGCGTCCTAACGCTCGTCCAGGCCGCTCTACGCCATGGCTGAACATGCTCCCCGGCCGACGACCGCTCACCAGACTTCTTTCCACAACAGCGCCCATTTGAGTTCTCCCGGCGCACCATATCTCCGCCATCGACCTGTGGCACAAGCAGCGACATTCGCAGAAGGTGCGTCGAGCATCCAGAATCTGCGGCGCAATTCCACCCTGTCCGACTCCGTCTCTGAGGCGCGTCATTCGATTCGATCCTCCACCGACGACCTCTTTCTGCCGCGCGTGACAAAGGGCACAGAAGTAGACCTCCATGGTGAAGAGTCGCATTGGCAGTCTGCGCCTCTCGTGCTGGCCCTGCTGCCCGCAATTGGGGGCATATTCTTCAAAAATGGGAGCGCCGTGATCACAGATATAACATTACTGATTTTGGCAGCTATATTCCTTAATTGGTCCGTCAGGCTGCCATGGTAAGGAAATAAATTTGGATATCACGCTACAGACCCTCAATCTGGTCGAATAGCTAAGTCTCAAATACACAGGGACTGGTATCGATCCGCACAAGCCATCCGACAGCAGGACGTAGGTGACTTTGGTATACATGATATCGCGGAAGAGCCAGAGAGCGACGACGCGCTCGAGGAGCAACAACGATCTCCATCACCGAAATCCGGGACAGAGAAAGGCAGTCCTTCTCCTAGTCCAGATTCCCAACAAAAACCGCACCAATCGCCCGCGGCCGGTGCGGCCAGCCAAGAATTACACGTCCACGAGCTCGTCGCCCTAGCATCATGCTTCATCTTCCCCATGGTCGGGACATGGCTCCTGCACACGATCCGATCGAAACTGTCGCGGCCCTCCGAGGGCCTCGTGTCGAACTACAACTTGACCATCTTCCTGCTGGCGTCTGAGATCCGGCCGCTCTCCCATCTTCTGAAGATGGTCCAGGCGCGAACGCTCTACCTCCAGCGCGTTGTAGCAGCATCATCATCATCCCCATACGATGATGGGAAAATTGACACGAGCAAGCTCCTCGATCTCACGAAGCGGCTGGAGGAATTGGAAGCCCACGTCGCAGCAACAGCCGCCGAACGACTTCATGCTCCTGTCGCTGACTCTTCCGGTAGAAACAACAACACACAAGCATCACAATCCCCCAAAGATCAAGAAACCCTCGTCGCGCAAGTAACTTCCGACATCAGAAAGACCATCCAGCCCGACCTCGACGCCCTGAACCGCGCTGTCCGGCGGTACGAGAAACGCACCACCGTTGCGGCCTTCCAGACAGAATCCCGCCTCCAGGAACTTGAGACACGAGTCCGCGACGCCATCACTCTAGCCTCCGCTGCCGCGTCTCAACGGCGGCAGAACATCGTGGCGACCCTGCTGGACTGGGCCTGCGCCACCATCGTGCTCCCTTTTCAGGGAGCGTGGGCACTGGCGCGTTTACCGGGCCGCATAGCGGCGCGGTCTCTGCGATACGTCAAGTCAACCCTGGGTCTGAATCGACGGGCGATCCGGTCCAGGAAAGGAAAGCAAACCCAGCCGTCTCCGAGGTTGCAGCAGAAGACATCGTCGCAGGCGGATAGCATGAGAGGTTCGAAGAAAGCTACGTAGGAATTTTTTTTTTTTGGTCCTCCCTCCTAAATAAGTGGGTGATTGGTAATATGGTATGAACGCGATAGGACATTATCCCGTCCCTATTTTCTCGGCTGGTCTTTATATTTAAACTATCTATCTATCTATCTATTTATTTATCCTGGGCGGTTGATATGGCTAGGTATATCTTGGACAACGTGGCATGGGATGACATCACTGGACTTGGATTTGGATTTGGACTTGGGCTAAGGTTGTAGTTGCAGGGTTGAAAGGAAGGCTAAGGTTGGTTGGGAACGGTTGGAATCAGAATATGTATGCAGTGTGCGCGGCAAGATGAGGTCATCTGACTAGGTACCTACCTACGACTGCGATCGTAGGATTTTTTTGTTAAAATACCTATCATTTGATCTAAATTCAGTTCAGTTCCGAAGATCTAATTTAAGAAATCGACTCTAGATGGCCCTTAATCTGCTTGCAATGAAGTAAATGAGTTTAAATGGGATCTTAAGATGATATACGGACCATCTATCTATCTACCTCCTTCTATCCCCTTCGCCTTCCTGTGCCCTGAACTGAGCCCTGTGCACCAATACCAATAGTAATGCAAATGCATGGATGACACACACACGCACGCGCAAAGACATATAGATGCATAGATAAATAAATATACACGTGCATAGATTAGATAGGTAAATGCATAGATGCAAATGGAATGGATTGTACCATGCATGGATCCTGAATAAAAAAAAACCCAGCGAAAAGAGAAGAGAAGAGCACACAATGATGGCTGATGACAGTGGTGATAGTGATAGCTAGTCAATTCCATTCCATTCCAAGGTTAGTTGATCATGACCATGCAGAAAAAGGATGATAAAAAAAGGCCTCTGCAACTTCGGGATTAAAGTAGGTAGTTAAAAACCGATCCATGCTGCTCTGTCTGACCAAAGCAGAAGAAGAAGTTGTGAACAAGGTGCAGCTATCTTTTCTTTCTTTCCTTCGATGACTGATTCCCTTTATAAAAACCTTTAAAAAGAAACATGATTCCAATCTATAACATAACGCAACATAACAGAATGACTCTGGTACGGGAGCCGTGCCCTAGCGAGTAAAGTATGGTGCGTAAAACGTAGAGAGAAGAATATTCGGAAAAGGAGGATAATGATTATTATCACATATCGAAGGCACGGCCGCCGCACATCATGGGTTATCGACCACATCAAAACTGTCTTATTTTCACCTCGCCCCACCAGAAGGTCCATCATCATCAACGCCAGCTGTCTTCAAGAACGGCTCTATAATGCTCCTCCTCCTCTCTTCCCACGCCCGTCTCTCCTTCTCCTTGCTCGGAATCCACAATCCCTCGCACGAGATCATGACGTCGGCGAACAGCGAAGAGAGCGCTGTCTCGACGGCTTGGCGACGCAGGATCGCCGGACTGACGCTGGTAGCAGTAGTATCAGACGAACTCGAGGTGGTGAGCGTGCGTGTTCTACGTCGGAAACTACCTGCAGCTGAGATGAAGGAGGATGGGGACGATGGAGACAAAGGTTGGTCTGCAGAGAAGATGGTCGACGACACCGGTGTCGCTGGTATCGTCGGGGATTTCGATGCTGCTGGGGGAGGTCGTGCGGGCATGGTAGTGACGGGAGCAACTTCGTTCGCGATGCGGACAAGCATGAAAGTGAGGAATGTGAACGAGACACTGTGGGCGGGTAAGGGAGCAAGAATCTCTAATACCCAGGCCTGTGCCTCTTCAGTCGATCGTGGATGCAGTTTAGCCCTCTCTAGCGCAATCAGGCGTTGGTCCATGTCATGCCAAACACTGGAAGTGATTATTCCGTCCTTCAAGGAGCGAAGGAAGGCGACAAGCGTCTCGGACAAGATCTCTAAACGGTGAATTGAGGAAACTTCAGGCGGGAATATGTCACTGACAGAGCTGCCCGTGTCAAGTGCTTCGCGGACAGATGCAAGAAGGGGTGACCGCTCGGTAGGTTCCTCAAGCGTCCATGTTTCTGACCTGAACGGCCAGCTGGTTCCGTAAGGTTCAGACGACCAAGGCGGAGGTTCTCCGTCTCTTGTCATGCTCCACTCGGCCACAGCGCGTTCAGTCAGATCTGCTATTGCGTCCGTTAACCTAAAGAGTTCCCGAGGCGCTGACAGGCGGACAGTCTTGGTTTTGCCTTGGGATTCTGCGGACGGTGTGGCCCCAAGGCTGCGAGCACCGCCTTCGGGCATGCGAGTGAGATCGTCCAGCGAACGGCCAAAGCAAGACGGTAGCCATTTGCCATAAACAGGAATGAAATGATCTCGGCCATTGAGTACCCTCAAAACCAATATATCTTCTACTTTCGCTTCTCCAGAGTTGAGTGAGCGGACATGATCAATGTCCTTGATATGCACCTTGAGCTCAACATTGGCTGTTTCACCAGGAGCCAAGGTGTGTTCATCCTGTCCATTTTGTTTCTTGCCATCAGACGGCAAACCGACTCGAAGCTCCAGCCAGGGGGGCGTTACGCCACTGACTTCTCCTTCGGGGCATGGCCTCTCCGTGAATAAGAACGTAGCAGGAACGCCGCTAGTATTAGCAATGGTTAGATCGCGACTGATAGGGACATCAAACCGGACGTCACCGAAACACACGGCGTTCGGATCCCCCGCAACATCGCCATTGCTGGTAGCACTGGGGTCATCGCCCTGATGGTCTACCACGATCGTAACACCAGGCCGAAGCTCATTTTCTGCTTTATCCAACTCTCGCACGACCTCCTGGTGTACTTTAGCCTTGAGTTCTGGTATGACAGCCTCGTATGTCAACGTGAAGGCCGCATCCAGCGGCTTATGATCAGAAGAAAGGATGCCTTGATGGGAAGTGTAATAGTCAAGTCTAATCGGGTCTTCAAAGATCATCACGGACTCGTCCGGAGCGGGATCGCCAGCAGCGTCCTCATTTTCGTCATAATCATCCAGGTCGTTTGCACCGTCAACATCAGGGTCGTAGTCAAATAGAACATTATCGTCCTCAACGGCCTTATCCAAGCCACGTGCCTTCATTTCCTCGTCTCGTTTCCTGGCCTCTTCGGCTTCCCTGACTTTCCGCTCATAGTTTAACCTGTCATGGCGACTGCGATATAGAATCCGATCACACCAGCTAGGTCCCCTCTGCTTTTCACTTGAATCAAACATGGCCACACTTCCAATGTCGTATTTATAGGTCGGGAGGAAATTGATTTCACCCTCCCGCCATCCTTCGTGGAATGCCTTTCCTTTCTTCTGCTGCAAACGAAGTTGGTCATGAGGGAGCAGAGAGGAAAGGGTAGTCTGCAGGGAAGCCGGATCAGTATGAGGGTCTATATCGTTGTCGATGAGAGCTATAGGACCCTCATCAGACGACAGAGAACCGTCTCTCTGATGCACAGGCTTATGCTCCTCCTGGGCCACAATATGCGGTGAAGAGGGCCCTTTTTCACCGTGTCCACCAAACTTTGCTCTTGGTTGACGTGCACGGTCATATTCGTTCTGTGTATGCAGTAAAAGGAGCCGCCGGACATCGTCACCCGGTATATCCTCGAGGCGGTAATTGAGGTCTCCGAACCAGAATGCAAAATCCTCCTTGCCAATACTGCCACTTGGCTCACCCACGAGATCGTGTTCGGCATCTATAGGGTCAAACTTGGTGCGACTGACAATCTGGCTAGCATCCCAATTCCGCCGTTCCAGGCTGCCCTTATCTGACCCGGCAGCGAGGTGGCAATTTATGAAAACAAGACGTGTGGTCTCTCCCAGGACGAGGCGAGCGGTAACAGCGCCTTTGTTTCCCATATAGCCCATCAGTCCCGTACCCACGCTTGAGGTGCTGACCGAAGATATTGTCCCGGCGATGGAAGGGGCGGCATATACGAGGAGCAGCAAACCCACCAGCTGCTGCTCTGCAATCAGCTGATAGCCCTCCGGGAGGGCTTTCTGGACTGCATCTTTCCACCGGTTCGAAGGGCCAGGATCCACGTAAGGCCGTAACGTCTCCGAGGGAGACGAAACATCGACGATCTCCTGCAGTCCAAGCACGTATATTCCGACCTCGTCAGGGTTGGAGGAACCTGGAGCAGCAGCGTCATCTTTCCCTTCGTAATCCGACCGTCTGGAGGACTCCCGCCTTCCAGACTTCTCGTTCTGGCCCTCCTTGACAGACAGTCCAGACAGCCGCTCACACATCCCCTTCCCCTCCACGAACCATGCCCCAATATCCTTCTCCGTCCCTGCTATGGCAGCCACATTCCACGTCCCAACTTTAATCCGAACCGTCCTTTGACGCGTATATTCTGCCTTCCTGGCCCTGACGGCACGGGAGAGCGATGAGAGATCGGAGGCGACGGCGGCTTCACGTTCGTCATCGCTGTCTACCGGAAATCCTCCCGGTGCAGCTTGATCATAAGGCGGCGGCGTGGAGGCGGAACGCTCCTCCCTGGAAGACATATTTCAAAGTTCTTCGGCGGGTTGTCGACAGAGACTGCTCTCATGGCTTGAAGGGCCGGTTTTATAGAAACTCCGCGTTCTCTCCTTGGAGCGATCAAGACGGGGTCAGCACGGGAGAGACGCGGGGGCTGAATGACAGATCTGGCAGAGAGTAGCGAGGCAGGCCGAGGCCATCGCGGGGTCGTCTCTAGAGTCTAGACGGCTCTGGACGGGCTCAGGCGCGGAGCGCGTGCAGCTCCATCACGAGGCCCGCAGGATAAGTTGATAGCGCACACGACGGGTCTGTTTGGCAGGACGGTGACGGTTCTCACAGAAGATAGGAACAGTAACCGGAAGATCTGGAAGCTCGTCTGTCTGGCTGAACTGCTGAGAGGCGGCTGGAGTCGAGGGAGAATACGTAGCTGGCGAAGTTGTATACGAGAACGCGGCCAGGTCGAGACCGGCGCGGGCGAGTGCCAAAGTTAGTTAAGAGCGGCGGGCACATCTCTTCCTCTTGCGGCCAGCTGGAGACCGCGACTTCGTTGTACAGCACCATACTGCCAGGACGGAGCTCCAGCTCTACGCAGACCTACGCACGATACTTTTCATCAGATATATCCTGCTTGCATTCCCCTTATATCTCCTGTCCTACAGTCACACTATTCACAATGACGCCTCGAAAAACTCGAGAACGCCGGCCGAATAGCCACAATCACAACAGCCACAATCACCACCAACATCGTTCTCTCCAGCAATCCTCCACCGTCCCTCAGCCCTCCGACTATGAGTCTGATACCGCATACTATCTCTCAGATACGCAGCAGCACGACCCTGCCATGCCCCCACCAGTGACCCGCTCCAACGAGGAGCTGAATATCTCCGTGCTCCGTCGGCACAACCCCGCCATCAGCTCGATTCTGTCCCTGGCCCCGTACGCCGTTGTCTACTTCTTCAGCCCGGCCACGCGGCAGTGGGAGAAGAGCGGTGTCGAGGGGAGCATGTTCGTTTGCCAGCTGACGCAGGGCCGGCTGGGCGAGGAGCGGTACAGCGTCTTCGTGCTGAACCGGCGGGGGCTGGACAACTTCGACATCCGTCTGACGGACGGCGAGAACGTCGAGCTCACGGACGAGTACGTCATTCTGAAAGCGGATGATGATTCTTCTGGGGATAGTGGCGGTGGTGGCGGCGGGAACAACAACGGGGACAATAATGCTAATAATGCCCGCATCTACGGCCTTTGGATCTATTCGGAGCCGCCGCCCAACTCGACCGCGGAGACGCGGGCCATCAACGCCCAGATGATCAAGGAGTGCGCTGTCCATGCTGGGGAGAGCCTTAAGCTGGCCCGGGAGCGGCTCGAGGCGGAGCGGCAGAACGGGCTTCACGCTGCTGCTGCCGCCGCCGCGCCGGACGGGGCGTATTCGAGCGTCCCCATGAGCCGTCAGATCTCCCTCAAGGAGCTCTTCGGCCAACAAAGAGCACAGGATGATGGGTGGAGTGTGAAGGCACACAGTCCCGGTCCTGTAGAAACGCAGCAAAACTCCCCCTGGCCGCAGCAGCATCCGCAGACGCAGGCAGCGCCGGCGGCAGCTGGGCAGGATGTTCTTGGTGAGCTATTCCGGAGGGCCGGGGTGGCATATCAGAGTGGACAAAGGATATCATGAACCACATCACCCTCTTTCTTTTCTCTCCCTTACTTGGTTCTCGTCCAGTCTTGGTTTTCCATTATCTCGTTCACGGTGGGCCCGGTGTTGGGAGAGGCGTGGTTACGTTGTCACGAGAGATACCCATTGCATCTGTTCTGGTAGAGAACGGAAAGGCGGAGCCTATTTATGACTAGAATATAGGTCTATTGGATATCGAGATTTTTCCATCATCGGTTCTTTGCTGTCAGGGAAAAGTCGGGGAATAAGTCCTCCAGCGAATGCATTGCATTGCAATGATTAAGCACCCTCTACAATGTCTCTGACAAACTGGGACACTTTCCGCGCCATGACGTCGCTATGCCCTGCATGATACCACCTTATCAGCAACAACGAGTATAGCAACCTCAGGCGTTGCAAGCTTGAATGAAGAAACAAGGGGAAGAAGTAATAAAACAGCACTCACGAATACAAAACGCATGCGGCACTCCATCCTCACAAACCATCATCCGGGGTCCGCCCTTAGTCTTTCCCCTTATCGCGATGATCTCATCCCTCGTCCGCTCCGCGACCCAGTGGTCATTGCGGCCGAAGTAGAAGACCAGTTTCGACAGCGGCTGTTTTGCTGTTGACGACGTTCCCCAGATATCGTCGCTCCATTTGTCGGCGGTAATTTCCTGCATCTCATGGGCGGCCATGTGTCTGTCGACTCTGTCAGTCCTTGTTGTTTGTTCCTTTCTTTCATGTAGATATCGTGCATGAACATGGCATGAACTTGAGCTGAGCTCAGAGCAATACAGACACGACAGAACGTGGATATCAGGATACCAGCCGTAGGAATTAGAAAGAAATGAATAGAAAGGGACAATTGATTGGAAAACATACAAAGCCTGTCTCACTCCCCGCTTGCTCTTCAAGAAGGCCAGAGTAGTATCAACGGCGTTCTCGGGTGGGAAGCCCATCACCAGCCGGATCAGAGACCGGAGGACCACGGTGGGAAGGGCCCAGGTAAGCGCTCTCGCCAGAAGGCTGGCGACGAGGGCCAGCTGGGGGATGAGGTAGAGAAGCCACTGCAGAATGCAAGTGTCAGCAGTCTTCCATGGTTAATCTTACATGACTCTCGTAAAGTAGTCTCAAGGGCCTGCCCGTAAACTGTACTGCACGGCACATAGAGTACCGATGACACCCAACTAGAGACAACCTTGTGCATCGACATAGAATATAGAAAGTGGTGCAAAGGAAAAGAAAAAGCACATACAGTAATCCTCCTCCCCGCAACAGACTTCGCGATATCCACCACCGTCGGGAAAAGCAAGATGCCACCGACAATGTCAAACGCTGCATCTGCATCTGCAGTCTCCTTCTCCCCTTCCACCTCCATTCTCCCCTCCCGATGCCGCCGCAGGATCTCCATAGCGATATACGCACCGACAGAGTGTCCGATCAGAATCACTTTCGGTTTCGTCTTTGGTTTCCCCTCATTCGCATTCGCAGGCTGCTTTGCTATGGAACTCATAACACCACACAACATCTCCTCCACGAAACCAATCTGCTCCTGGAGACCGTACACCCCCTTCTCTGCTGTCCCTGCAGCAGCAGTAACCCCATCCCCGGCTTGATCGCCAACTTCAAACCCACTCAAACTCGCCCCGTAGATCCGAAACGAACGTGGCTGCGACTGCAGCCGCGCGCCATCACTAATCCCCTTGGTAGCAGTAATCCGCGGCGAGGACGAGGAAGAGGACGCGGACCAGCCCAACTGCGCCGAGAGCAGGGAGAGGAAGGTGTGGTAGTATGAGATCAGGCCTGGGTTGCCAGATATGAAGAAGATGGTTGTTGGAGGAGTATCAGGATCAGATGATGATGATGATGATGGGGTCAGGGAGAGGAAGGTGTTGGGGGTGATTTGTGGTTGTTCTTTTCGGAGGGGGGGAGACATCTTGCTTGTATGCGTGTATGGTATGATATGTGAGAATTCAGGGGGTATAAAAATAATATAACAGAAAAAAAGAGAGAAAAAAATAATTACACAATAAATATGTTTGTTCGGGTATAAGCTTGAGAAGACTGCAGGGGTACCTAGGTTAAACTCAGAGAGTTCAGATCAGAGATTCCCAAAGGCTGGAGAGTTGTGCAGAAAGAGCCGAATCCGGTAATATAACTGTCTTAATTAAGAATCAGAAACAGAATCGCTCAAAAGAACGCATGCTCAGTTGATTTCATGGCAATTGGATTCCATAGGAATAGTATACAACCGAGGCAAGCGTAACGAAGCAACTACATCGGAAGGTTGGAGGTAACTAACGTTACTTTCTCAGATTACATAATAAGCCGCAGATCGGATCGATAAGCTTATCACGATCCAGTCCCTGCCGGTATTAATTTAAGGTTTGGGAAACAGACGACGGGAACTCCCCGGCTTGCCGATGTTGCATACATTTGCATGCATATATCATAGTACTAAGTTAGCCGCTGTGGGATCCGAAAATTTTTGCCTCAAAAGCAGAGCATCCGAAACCTAAAATAGCCGTCGCCAGTTCTACGGCGTATGTCGCAATATCCGCCTACAAATTACGGGCGAGACATCAATATCAGCATGACGAACATGGGAAACAATCCGAATTCGATTTCATGATAGTATGCAGTGCAGGAGGAACTGTAGCTCATCCCAATCCATTTCATCCAGCCGACTCCCTCCCTTCTCTGAACCAGAGTAGTAGTCCCGCGAACTGAAACCCCAATGGCAAACAAACAAATAGAAAACAGATCGAAAACAGAAAAGAACAGGACCTGCAAAACGCTCCAAGGCCCAGTCGCCGATGCCAGTAAGTACTGTACTTAGAGATACAAATCAACACGCCCGGCCCCTCTTGAGGTGGAAAAAAAGTCTTTTGGCTCTTTCCGTCTCCCCTTTCATCCGCAGCCCTGGTTTCCCGAATCCGACTCTTACCAAGCTGACCCTATAACTTACCCTTGAGGCTGCACACAGAAAAAAAGGATAAAAGGTGAATGCTAAGTGTAGCTGAACTAGAAATCAGACAAGAATCGAAGAAAAGGGGTACAGTCAAAGGGGGATGGTATAATTCATATATCAACCCCAGGTACGGAAACAGCAAGAGAAGTATTTTGGATCATGCTTGGATGAAGAGAAGAAAAGAGCTTCAAAGCAACGTCGACAAGGTAAAGTAGGAATGAGAAAAAGGGCATGACGGGTAGAAACCCTAAAAACGACAAGGCGCGGATGCAACAGAAAACGCCCAAACCCCATAAACGTTCCCATCTGGTATCTAGTTGGCAACCACAAGGAAACAAACAGGCTGAAACTTTAAGTTGTCTGGAGGGGAGAAGGGATGACACCAAACAAGGAATACGAGTTCGGACGGAAAGCATTCAGAAGATCTAGCTCCCTCTGTCTTGCTTTCAACCGCCCCCGTCCCCGTTGTGACGATCGTTGTTCCCTGGTCGAATGCTCTCATCGGAGCTCGGCTTGCCTTGGCCAGCCGACTTCAGCATGGATGAACCAAGATTGATGGCAATCTTCTTCGGACCTGTGCCGGTCGCTGCAGTGCCCGTAGCTGGGACATTCTGACCAGTTCCCTTATCAGTCACAGCCGTTGACCCTGACGAAAAGCTGTTTTTCCTCCGAAGGAATCCAGCGCTGGAAGTGCTGGAGGCACTGGAGCTCCGTCGCTTGGGCCCAGAAGACAGCTTGACCAACTCATCATCTTCTTCCTCTTCACGACGACGCTTCTCCGACAGTCGCTCTGGCGGAGGTGCTGCGGAGACAGGAGTCGTGGGAGCCTCAGTGGACGGTTCCACCCCACGGACAGTCGATTCCCTCTGCTGCTTTTCTTCTGCGGGTTCTGGTTTCGTATCCATGACGTCCTCATCGTCATCCGGATAGTCAACAAGTGGTTTGACCACAGGGGACGCGGACCCATTCGCTGCCGGCGCGGCAACGATCCCTTCGGGTCGGTTATCCTGCTGCCACTGAGCCGTGAGTTCAGAACCATTCTGCTCCAAGACGCCGTCCATTGCACCGGTTGGAAATCCTACCTCTTCCTCATCGTCCGATGTGTTGAAGTATTCCTCCTCAGCAGCATCCATCTCTCTGACCCCTTGCCATCGTTGACCGTTGACCTGATTCCTTTGCTGCATCCCTTCGTCATGGGCATATAGTGTCGCATCCCCTTCTGCGCCATATCCCTGCATTTGGTCATAGCGGAGAATCAAGTTCTGGAACGTGTCAACATAGGTGATGTCCTTGAGTTTGTCCCGGTATTTCTCGACGACATGAAGAATTATGGGTTTGATATTTTCCCGCTTTATGTATTCGAATAGCTCCAGACATGCAGAGTTTAGAAGGTTATCACGTGGCATCGTCTCATAGACAATATTAAGAATCAATCCAAAGGTGTTGTTATGTGTCATCTGAGCTTGGTAAAAGGTATCTTGCAGGCTGACCAACGTCCTGAAGAATTTTAGGGCCGCTGGTATACGTCAGCGGTCATATGGATAAAAGAAAGACAGAAAACACAGTTGCTTACTCAGTTTTAGGTGCTTTTGCGGAACTGTTAGTAGCTGAGCAACGCGAGGAGCAAGGGACTCTCCATGAATGAAATTTCTGCTCCTGAATAGATGCTGGCGGACAAAAAACGTAAGGATATCGACAAGGTGCGAATACAGGGAAACTTCCTGGAACGTAAGGTCGTTAACTGCAGATTATCTGTCAGCTGAAAGGCCATTCCCAAAAGGGTAGAGAAACGACGCACGATGAGGCCGAGCTTCGAGCTGCTTCAAGGGTGAAAACAGCTTTTTGGCGGATTCGTCGAAATGGTTTTGCACAAAAGCGTCCGAAAGTGGATTCGAGGAACGGAGCTTCGAAAGAAAATCGGCCCCCGCTCTGGTCATTGGATCCTGAAGGGGAATCTGGGGGTCGAGCAAGACTTTGATGGCATCAGCCAGCTGGTTCTTAACACCAAGGTCCGTTTCTGTGTGCAGCAGGTCGATCAGGGTATCAGTGAGGGGCGTTTTCTTTTCATTCACTGCCTTCAGCATGTAACCACGCATCATAATAGGGTCATGATCCAATAGTGCCACCAAGATATCGATTCCAGTCGTGCGCATCGCAGGGTTGGGATGTTTTACTGCGAAAGCAATCACCGGGAACAACCCGTGGCCGATGAAGTTGGCAAAGAGGTTGGCACGCGCTGGCGCCTGCAGATTCTTTGCAATTGCTGCGCATTGGTGAAGAAATTGTACCGCTTCATCTTTCTTTTTTGCATCCGTGTTCCGCGGGTCGAACACCGCGAAAAGCTCGTTCAAGAACTGGGTGTTGGACTGGATGTGGTTCACAATATCAACCTGGTTGAAGAAGATAAGGGAATTGAGAACGGAAAAGGTAGGGTCGTCCAATATCCGGGCGAGGACCACATCCTTCAAATATTGTAGGCGCCAGGTGTATCGAATCTTTTTTCGGATTATCGGATCTTTGATCGGAACGACTTCTTTATACCGTGACTGGTCCGCGAGATACTGCCGGTGATTCGCTTTGTGGGTAGGAAAGTCGGGATCATCTGTTCTATTCAGCACTGTTCCTGTATCTCACGGACTGACTCCCAAACTTACACTCCAGCGCCCCGACCACTCCCAGGATTACATTATCAGTGACGACCGTCTCTATTATAGTGTTGTCGTTGAGGAGTATGAGGGATTTCATAATGTTGCATAGCCGATGAAGGTCGGGAAGGCTCTCAAGGTCTTCCGCGACAGTGACCAGCGGTATTAACTTCATTATGTATTCATCGCGGATGACGAACTTGGACAGCGCGTCCCGGCCGGCTTGTGACATGCTCGCAGCTCGCATCATCTGTTCAATTTCCGGGAGGTTTCCAAGCTCTGGTGGGGGGAGCATTACCGGATTGAAGCTGTCGAGAGCATCATCGGATAGCGCGTCGTCTGGAGATGGAGTCTTTGAGTCAGTATCCCCGTGGAGAGCTTTCGCGCGTGGCATTATGTGAAAGGCATGAGAACTAAGAGGGACCAACCTGCTCCAGCCAGGCTCAGAAGATGCTGCTGGACACTATTCACAAAGTCCCTTCACACGAGAAATGGACCGTCAGTCAACTATTCGCAGGACGCAAAATCTGAAGAAGAGGGACAAACCAGATGACAGCACAGCCTTCCGCTTCCTGGAAGCTTAACGCCATGTCCGTTCCATTAGGCTCCGTCCATACTATTAATGTCTCTGTCGGAGTCGCAAGGACATCAGTATACCATTCGCACGACAGCGGCACGGTTGGGCAAAGGCGACAGACCTTGTTGCTTCTGATACGCATCATCCTTGGAGATCTTAGTCTCCAGCAGTATCCGGTCCGGCTGGTCCTCCGACTCGACGTATATCCGGGGCTCATCCTGCGTTGAGATCGCGGTCAGCGGCCTGGAAAGGCGAAGATTTGGAGATAGACGCAAGTCCACTGATAGCGGATTCGCGACCAAACTGACGGGTCGCGAAGCCAGCGACGAGGTCGATGGAAGGAGCTTCTTACATCGACGATCTGTCCCGTGCAGAACCCCGTTCCTCTGTCGAACCAGTCATTTTCCCTCAGCTCATAGACCTTGACCCGCTTGCGATCATTCGATGGCGGCACCGCCAGTGCCATTGTATGGGGAATGGGCGAGGAGGCGTCTCGTCACTCCGGGACACCTCTGGACGAGTGCACCGGCGCGAGGAGAGCCGCAGGGCGACGGAGAGGCTCCAGGATATCTCGATCGATGGCTCGTTCGCGCGGATGAGGGAGGGGTGCGGCAGGCTTAGGAGGGTAGGAGGATGATGATCCAGGCGTTGGTCCGGCCACCTGACGCCTCGGCAGTAGGTGACGATTGTTTAGGCGCGCAGAAATTTGACGACGCACACGCGACCGAACGGCGCAGTCGCGGGTTACCAGCCACACGCGGGGGAACGAAGCGAGGACGAGAGCGCGAAGATGGCGAGCGACGTGGCTAGGACCAGAGATCCGGGATGGGGATGGGGGAGCAGGATGGGGTTGGCAGGAAAAGCATCGAAGAAGCGCTTCATCTGCAGGACGAAGGTGTGTCGGGTGTCCAGGTGGATGCAGCTTCGGGCGGGAGATGAAGCTGAGATGACGTGCATCCACAGGACAGCGCGCTGCCTCAGGGGTCCGGGGCTCGCGGGCGCCCCTACAGGCCCAGATCGCGGCGCTGGACCCTGATCCTTCGGGCCTGGAGACGCTCTTCCGGGGGCCCTCAAGCCCCCGAACCCGCTGGCTCCGGCCCAGGAACAGCCGGTCACACAGGCACGCCGTCTTGGTATCGACCAGCACAACGCCGTTGGGTCTGATCTCGTCACCATCGACTACCTACACATACGAGTCTGACAGCTTCTTCTTTCATCTCGTTTCTTCTGCAGAACGCTCTCACGAACAGGGCTCATCTAGTCTGGGCCTTCCTCTACCATGACCATCTCAGGAGACTCAGAAGGACAGCTTCTCGACATCAGGTAGGTAACTCCTAAGAACTGCTGCATGGACTTCCATCGATCAACATGCCAGGCTCATCGCGAACCATGTCTTTACCTGCAGCGGTCAACCCTCAAGGCACCATCAGACGCGTAGCGCGTCCTCCAAGCTGCCCGTGCTGGACGCCAAAGCAGGTCCAAGCTCCCGCTGACGTGCACCTAATGAAGAACATCCCATGCCAGAGTCGATAAAGCTTGCCGATCCCGAGACAAACTACTGTACCTCTCCGCAAGCAAGGGAGCATGTTTATGCCCCTACACTAGTGCTCCCTTCGCATGCAAAAAGGTGTGGAGTTGACGTTGGGAACACGCGTCTCTTTTTTCCAACCGTGCTGGAATCTTAAAGATTTTTCATTAAGCTCCTGGCATATTGACAGCATGCCAACAACGTTGGTGGAAACGCTGGTCCTATTGCATAGGATGGATGATCATCAACGTTCTACATCTTAGTCAGTAGATCCTGGCTGTTACTACTGGATGTTTTGTTTTCTGTCCTGACGCTTACTGCTAACCAGACAGGTCCTCATGGAGCCAAATCGGCCAAAGAGACCGTTGGCATAGCCGCGTCGACGACATGGCTATAAAGTTCCGAATCGGCCTGGTCACTTGATTGAAAGAGCTTGCTATCTTGTCACCAACTGAGTGCATGCGCAGAAGACTTTGGCACAGCTTTTTCCAGAGAGCTGCCAGACCCGGCACATTTGGAAGTTGTACAGACAAGTCGTCTCAAGATTCTTTTTGTGCTTCATCCGAATTCTCTCTATCAGATCTGTCCAACTGGTTCAAAGTTGGGCGGTACATAAGGCCATATTTGGATTTCCATGATCTATAGCCACCTCGTGGTTTTGCATATCTTATTCTATTCTTGATGCTGTTCCAGTTCAATGACCGTGTTGAAAGTGGATCCGCAGAACCGGCGCTTTGGTTCCCAAAATTCTTGTCTGAGTTTCACCCTCTTTCCAGAATCACCTATCCAGTCATGGCAACAACGGACGAGACTCGATCTGGAGTCTCCGCCTCGACGACGGTCCGCCGTGTCTCGTATCCCACCAGCGCTAGGAATGGGGCATGCCACTGGGTCTACACAGTGCCCCGTTGCTGAGCGTGCCGGCGTGCTCCGCCGGTGGATCTGGCTGCCGCACTCGCACTACGGGCCTTCCGCGGCGCGTTCATTGGCCGGCAGCCACGAGATCGCGAACCCCGCCAAGTCTGGACCTCTTATCGATTAGGTTGGCCCGCGGTCTTGCGTCCTGATCGGGGAAGGTGACATCGACGACCAGCCCGCCGCGGGATATGCCAACGAAAAACCATCCTCCGTGCGCCCTCCTCTGCTTTCTTTTTCCTTCTTCCCCAAGGCTTCGTGTTGCTCTTCTGGCCGAAGCAGCAAGAGCCCGCGGCGGGCGACTTCCGAGGTTTTGCGCTCGCGTCTGCTCCATAAAGCTCCCAGTACTACTGCAGGGATCCCCCCCCGCTGTTCCATCCGCGAACATCATACACCATGCCCGACACCAAAGATCACGTCGCGGTCCAGGCGTCGCCTGCTGGCCCCAACGAGGCCTCGCCCTCTCAGTATCTGCCTGCACCGGGCTCTTCTCAAGCAAACATCGTCGATGGCAACAACGGTGACGTATCCGAGGCGCCCGCGGACGCAATCGATACGAGCAAGAAGGGATTCTTCGCATACTTCCGCACCAAGGAATTTTACATAACTTTGGTTCTTGGGTTGGTGATACTCTAAGTTCTGTCTAAATCCGGATATCTAATGATTCCGTCCCACGTTAACAGGCAGATTCTGGCACTCTGCATCACCTCCACCAATACATTCACTTCTCTTCTTCAGATGCGGGGGGCTTCGATCCCGGCTTTCCAGACCTTTATAAACTATGTGTTGCTGAATATAGTCTTTACTCCGTACACGATTTACCGTTATGGCATCAGGGGCTGGCTCCGACTTGTGCTTAAAGATGGCTGGAGATGTGAGGTCTACTTCCCTTCCAAGTTTCACTGGTCTTTTCCTGGCTTTTGGGCGTTTCAATTCCAGAAACTAAATTGCATCTGCATGATTACTTGCATCTAACAAGCTCAAGACGAGCCTTGCAGACATAATACTTGCTTTCTGCGATGTCGAGGGTAACTACTTCATCGTCCTGGCCTATCGATATACAACTATTCTCAGCGCCCAGCTCATCAACTTCTGGGCAATCGTGGTGGTAGTTGTGCTCTCCTTTGTCCTGCTGCGCGTCCGATACCACTGGGCGCAGATAATAGGAATTCTGATCTGCATCGGCGGTATGGGCGTCCTGATCGCGTCCGACCACATCACAGGCTCGAACGGCGGCAACGTCTCTAACGGGAACCAGGTCAAGGGTGACATGTTTGCCCTGATTGGTGCAACTTTCTACGGCCTCACGAACACTGCAGAGGAATACTTTGTCAGCAAGCGCCCCGTATACGAGGTATTAGGCCAGCTGGCTTTCTTCGCTATGATCATCAACGGCGCCCAGGCCGGCATCTTCGACCGCCAGTCATTCCGTGATGCAGTCTGGGATGACAAAGTCGGTAGCTACCTGGCTGGGTATACGCTCTGCCTGGCCCTTTTCTATTCGCTCGCGCCATTGATGTTCCGTCTCTCTTCCGCCGCGTTCTTCAATATCTCGTTGCTTACCGCGAATTTCTGGGGCGTGTGTATCGGGGTGGAAGTATTCCACTTGTCCATCCACTGGATGTACCCGATCGCATTCGTTCTCATCATTTTTGGCCAGGTCTTCTACTATCTTGGCCGCAGAGTGCTGGGTGAAGCGCGCAAGCCATGGCTAGGCAGGAACCAAGAGAAAGGTGTCTCGGGAATCTTCACTGCTAAGCGGAAAATTGATACTGCTGCAGTCAACAATCAGCAGGAGGGAGGTGCAAATACTAGCGTGGTATAGGAGATGACGATATTTGTGTAACGTGTTGACGATTGTATGTGGTTGTCTTCAATTAAGTACCTAGTTTGCGTATACACCCCTCTGGATGCATCAGAAGCGAATGAGCATATTAGTGATATATTCAAGATAATCCGCCACATATTGCTATATCGCTGAGTACATATATATGTCTTATGTATTTACATTTCTATCGTATGCTTGTGCAGCACAGTCGACGTGTATCACCCAACCAAATGGTTTAAATTAGAGAAATAAGGAACCCCACCCTCAGGCCACGCCCCACTCCTCACAACTCTAATGTATAACCCTATTAAACTATCATAGAATAACTTAGACATTCTGCTAATTACTACATTACATGTACCTCGGATATTCCACTTTTGGTCTACCACCAGCATCGAGCTCTACCGGCTCAGCACCAGGTCCCTGCATCTGTATCTGAGGATTCAGCAAAGGTGGGTGTTGCTCAGTATGTTCTTGGGGGCCGTCTCCTCCTCCTGGAACTGCCTCCTTCGAGGTATCATTCTCCTGGGGAACTGAATCTTGATATCGCTTTCTTCGACGGAGGAAGAAAAACCACCACCAACCGATCGCAGCGATGGCGATGGCGCCGAGGGTGACACCTACCCCAATACCGGCCTTGGCGCTTGAGCTAAGGCTGCCGTTCCCGCTGCTGATGCCACCTTGATTGTGTGATGTCGAGGTTGTCGTCGTGGCCGTTAATGCTGTTGCGGGTGTTTCTATTGTTACAGATGCTGCTGCAGATGTGTTGCTGTCTTGGTGGCCGCGCAGGCAGTACCGGTACCCGTGCTCTGAGCCGGCCCCTCTTCATCGATGATAAAGAATGGCGAGTACACGGGCGCCCCGAAAGCTGTTCCGTTGAAGATACAGAACTGGAATAAACTGGAGGAATCGAGGTCGTATCCAAAGGTGGAAACGGTCCATGTTATGTGTGTTGGATGGTCGATGGAATTGGCTGGTTTCTCCTCAAAGGACAGTCAGTTAGAAGATGATTGTCAGTTACGAAACTCGATAATCTAATCTTCAACAGCGGAACAGAAAAGAGAAAAAGAAAATTTCTAGAAATTGGAATACAAAGTGGGAGGTAAGGTAGGTAGGATAGGAAGCAGTTACAGACAAAAAAAAGTAACCATGATATCGTATCATTAGTGATCTGCCAGATGCCCAGGGAGAAGATGTCATAGCTATCCGTTCCGTTCCAGCTGATCTCGACGCTCTCGCCAACCGTGTTTCGTATGCTTCCATCGGCCCCCGAGGGCTGGAGGAAATCCGCCGGGACCCTTTCCATACTAACTAACTGACGGCAGCGAGGAGCCATGGCCATGGCCATAGCGAGGAGGCCATATGTAGGTACCAAGTAGTAAAGTTGGTACCCAGGTGGGTAGGTAGGTAGTTCCGAAGAAACAAGAAGGAAAGCAGTATTATGTTATCAGAAGCGGTGATTTATCTATTGTAAAAAACACTCTCAAAGTCAAGAGTTGTGTTTGTGTGCGTGTGTGTGTATGTACAAGCTGAGAAGGTGAGGAAAAAAACACGACCATGACCCCAGGGGGGTTGGGCTTCTCTGGTGGCTTAAAATGATAATTAATGACTGTACCATCCATGACAGGGCTTTTTACCAAGATAACTACCTACTGCTGCATACTAAGTACCTAAATCTTGGGGGGAAGTCCGTGTCGCGCTTAAGTGGTTGGGTCAAATACAGTACCAATAATCATGGTTAGTCTTACCCAGATAGGTATCTTGTATACCCCCTGCACCTGTATGCCAGGGCACGGCAGATACCTTGTGTACTCATCCCACGTTTATCTCTGCTTAAGCAGCAGTCAATCAGCAACACCACAGCACATTTGACCCGACGGACACGCTTCAGCCCCGCGCGGCGCGTACTTCGGTCTCAACGGCCTCAATGTTCAAGTGGTTGTCTGGACTCCTGGAGATACCGTCGCGCCTATGGCGTTACAAGGTTAGTCAGGCTGAAGCCAATCGGACCAATTTTAGGGCACTGGAAAATTATTGGAAAGCGCTTAAGTGCGTCCTCGGATACCTACTCCCGTGATGTCATGGATAGGTACCTACGGAGTACTGCTCCTAGTTATATCCGTACTGACCTAGTCCAGGAAGTCACCTAAAGACGAGAAGATACCACTTTCGCAGAAAAGGAGGGGCTTTCTTATCTGCTCCATTAGCTGACTGGTACAAGTACTGTACAATATGCGAAGCGCTCTTCTATCGTTTGTTCTTCTCAGATGCTGGTTCTTTGCTTGAAAGCATTGCTCTTGATCCTACCCAAATCACTAAGGTAGTTTGCACAGGTACCCGACTTTCTTTTCTTTTCCTGTATACTTGTATAGCTTCTTTTTGCTTGATAGTAGTTTCTCTACGTCCTATCAGTCTGGGATCTAACTGAAATTTGACATTTTCATTTTCTGTCCAAGTCGTGCCTGGCAGTGTTCTTATTCAAAGGGAGGGAAAGATTTGAACCCTGAACTCGTCCCCGACTTGTCCGGGAGAAGGTTTCCACGAATGCTTGATACATTACTTAACAGGCCCTCTGGGCCTGGTGAAGCTGCGATCAAAGTCAAAGACGTCCTAAATCTCGCCCACATGGACCGTTTGGCCTCCCTCCGGCGGACCATCTCCAGAAAGCACCTCCTCGCCTCAGCCGCTGCTTTCCTCTCAATATTCCTTCTTTTATTCCTCTACATCTTCAGTCAGAGCCATTCTGAGTCCTCGTCATATGCTGGTTTCTACGACGTCGCCCCCAGCGATGATTGCATCCTCGACGTCGACATCCTGAGATCCTATGGGCTTCTTAACGAGTCGACGACGGTCGAGTATGCTCGACTGGTGGTAAGCGTGGATCGTGACAGTCCGTCATTTGAGGGATTCAAAGATAACTTGTTCGTTCCACGCCCGAGATTTCAGAATATTTCCCTAGAAGAAGATGCGGGAGAATGAAGAGGGGGAAAGCAAAAGCAAAAACAAGGACAAAAGCAAACGCTTACGCTTCCTCCAGAGGTATGCTCTTCTCGGCCAGTTCATGTACGAGCTTCCCCCGTGCCAACTACTAAGCCCGAAGCCAAGCATATCATCTTTGAACTCGCGACTTCACTCGAAAGACTGGACGAATCCCTGGATGCCATTGCAAACTGGGCGGGCGGGACATATGCCAATATAATCGCCGTTATAGAGCCCCATCCCGATGTGGATCGGGTGGTGGAGAAGGCTAGGAAGCTAGACGTCTGGCTCACCATCGTCTAATCCAAGGAAGAATACCTGGATGGGTACTTCTCCCTCGTCAAAGTGCTTTACAAATGGAGCGACTGGCCGACCGTCACGAAGTGGGCGGCGTTTATCGACGACGACACCTTTTTCCCCTCCATGGCGAACCTGGTCTCCCTTCTCGAGGCCTACGATTTCAAAGGGCAGCACTACATAGGCGGTATCACGGAGGACTTTCGCCAGATGTACAGCTGGGGCTACATGGGCTACGGCGGCGCGGGTGTTTTCCTATCCATCCCTCTGCTCGCCGAACTGAACAAACACTACGATGCATGCAATGCCGTCAAGGACACCGGGGACCGGAGACACGCGAGATGCATCTACACTTACACTACGACGAAGCTGGCCTGGGAACACGATCTCCACCAGCTCGATCTGCACGGGGACGCCTCGGGATTCTACGAGTCCGGACGCCCCCTCCCGCTCTCTCTGCACCACTGGAAGTCCTGGTTCCCCGTGGACATGGTCGAACTGAACGAGGTTGCGTGGGTATGCGGTGACGAGTGCCTGCTCGGCGGTGGGGCTTCATTAGGGACGACGACGACGATGATGATGATCATGATGATCATGAATATAAGAACTGGTACCTGGTCAACGGATTTGCGTTGATCAGGTACTCTACACCCCCGCCGGAGCTGCCAGGGGAGGGACCACTCTCGATGGAGAAGACGTGGGAGGATAGTGTGTACGGGGGCAGCGATGATGGGTTCGGACATACTCTCGGTCCACTGCAAGGATGAGGGGAAGATTACCTTGCGGCTTAGAGGGGCCCTCAAAGTGGGAGAGAACAGTGTCAGGCAGTTTTATGTGCGTCAGCAACCTGCGTCTGGTGATGGAGAACCCGATCAGCAGCAGCCTGATCAGGTCTTGGAGGTCGTGTGGCGGTCGAAGCAGCCTTTGATGGTTGGTAAAGAGAACTAGCATCTGTGTACCGAGACGCCAAAAATACCGATTACCTGGATCCTTGGCATCTTGGTGAAATAAATCGACATGACCAGCCCTGATAGTGAAGGTGACACAGGTGGCAACTACACGACTGGTAGGGACTGTACCTACATAAGTACCTACCTACTTAGCTATGTCTAGACTGATGACAAGGGATGAATGATCGATTGATCAATCGATCCCGTTCTTCATCTCATCTCATCCATGGGATTGAATCCAGTCCACCGTCCACAGAGCATGCTTTTCCCCCTCCCCCTCAACACGACGAGAAGAGAATATTTTATTAAATGGGACATTTCCTCTTGTCCTATTCAGATCAGAGTACCGAAGAGACATACGTATTATAATACTGATGATGATTTGACAAGATACGATCCGATCCGATCCATATCACAGCATATATATATATATATTATGCCGTCATCACACATCAAATCATTTAGTAGATAGATTAGAGATAGAACTCTACATACACTATACTCTAACAATCACCGCTAGACTAGGCTAGACATCTATCTCTCTTGATCGGGATAATCGTCATACAATACATAAAAAAGATTGAGGTATATATCTCGCTCCGTATCGCATTCACTGCTACGGTACCTAACCTAACCTAATCTATCATGATGTCGAGTCAAGTCAAGCAGAATCCACTTATTATACAGGTCTTTTTTATTCAGCATTTTATGTAACTAGCGTACCTAAAAATTAGGAGGACCAGTCAGAGAAAGGAAGAGAAAAAGGGGGTTGTTCGCCCTCAGGTATGCTCATAACTCATGGAGAGAGAACCAGATATAATGGGATGAAGAGGTCATTTTTGTTTTTATATGTGCGCTGAATGATGCATAGACCACATTTCTCATCGTCCGTATCTTAGGTACCTACCTAAGATAGCTGCTGATAGGACCAGTTAGACATACATATATAATGCCAAGCGGGGGATTGTGGATTGTGCAATTGTGCATGCATTGGATTTTGGGATTTTTGAAATAGCCTCGGCAAAAAATACATACATACAGTCAAAAAAAGAAAAAAGAAAAAAAAAACCTACTGTACCGTACCACATGCCACACATCATCGAAAAGTTCCAACCCGAGCAGAACACATGCGCCGCATGCCTAGTACCTAATCCCTAATGCCTAAAGAGAAATGATCCAAGAACACCTACTACACCTTGATGAGATCGATGATATGATATCGTGAGATGCTATGATGTGACGCCGTATCGTGGAATAGGGGGTTAAGAAGGGTCGAAAAAAAGGGATGATAGAAGTGCAACCAAAAGAAATCCTAAATGAAAATGAGATATAATAAAAAAAAGAGAACATCACATCAATCAATCAGACTCCCATAACTCTCTTTACTTTAAACCCGTCCCTGTGTCCTGTGCCGATGCCCACCACCGCTTTAACCTTTTTGTTCCCAATCCTTGGTAATTAAAAAAGGCTCTCAAGACACATAAGAACGAGACCCGAACGGCAGATCAACAACCAAAAGATGACACAAACACCCAAAACACATAAGACGCGAGCCAGACAGAAAAATTTCCTGACGTCAGCTGACCCACTCGTTGCACAATCCAACACTGGCGAGACCGAGAACAATTAAAGTGATAGACAGGGAAAAAGGGGGACATAATTGACAGATGCACAGCACACCAAAGAGACGTGAGGGGGATACCGACTCCAGAAACCAACAAGCCAACCAAAGCCAACCAGTCAGTAAACCAACCCGTGCACCAATTATTTCCACATATCGATCAAACCAACTGGACTGCGCAGCACGTTACCTCTCCGCTGCTCCTCCCATGTATGTACCTCGCCTTTTTTTTCACCAGACATTTTAAAAAAGAACAGACCTATTCTCTCAACGCCACGACACTGAACCGAACTCTCATGTCAGATTAACGTAGCACAAGAGACCCTTTTTTAACCCCAAACAGAAGCCTGGACGCCCAGAGCGTTCTTGGATCCCCAAACGCCGCTGCCATTACCCCATCCAAGACCGACGCTGCCAGAGTCTTTGGCTCCAGCACCCCCGGCAGTAGCGGTGCTAGATGGGTTCGACGCGGAGGATGTCGTGCGCTCATTTCCCGGAGCAGCAGAGGTTGCCGCCTCGTTGGGGGCGAAACCAAAGCCCAGTGGAGATGGCAAGGGAGTCGTGGACCGCTTGTTCAGAGCTGGGTTGGGAGCCTGGCTGGTAGCCGTCTGCTGAGAAGGGCGGGATCCGATAGGACCCACCGATCCGATGGGTGCGGCAGTCGACTTGGAGGACATCTGTCTCGACGAAGGCGAATCGGCACCACCAGGAGACGAGGTCGAGGTGACAGGCTGCTCAGCACCGCCATCATAGATGCTGCTGTAGTTCTGGTTCACGCCAGAACTCGGAGACGACGTGCTGTTGGCACGGGATGGTGACTGGCGAGTAGCTACGGAAGAGCTGGCAGTGGCTCCCTGGGCGACGTTGTCGGCGCTGGCTTGTCCCTGAGGCTGACCAAGTCCGAACGGGTCGACTCCTCGGGGAGATGCACCGCGAACTCCACCGGCGGCAGAGGTCGGGGTACCGGCCTGGGCATCGGCCCGATCGTCATCACCACCGAAGCCGGCGTGGGGGAAGAAGGCCGGGCTGTCGTTGCCATACAGAGCACGATGCTGGCGTGCGATGAGTTCGCGTCGACTTTCTTCGCTCATTGCAGCCGGACTCAAGGAACGGTCGGATTTGTTTCCGGACATCTCGGCAAGGAGGCCTTTGAAAAAGTAAAATCATGTTAAATAATGTACTATACAATGCAACCCATATACAAGAAACGCAGGGAAAGCGAATCAAAAAAGGCAACGCTCATCACATACTTCGGTTGTACTGCTGCTCCTGGTGGTAGTTGCGGAGCTCCCTCTCACGCTGTGCCGCCATTCGACGCTTTGCCTGCATCATCTGCTCCGCCTCACTGGGGCGACCCTGGAACCGCTGAGAGGCATAGAAGCCCTGGAGGTTTGCGGCTGGGTGGATACGGGAACCGTCAAAATCACTGAGCGAGTGGTGACGCTGCGGGATGGCGCCCATAATCCGGGGATCTTCGATTTTGTTTAGAAATATGGATAAGGCATTCTAGGTGCTCGCAAGGTCATACCGTATTCAGGGTAATGACGTCCCATCATCAAAGGCATGGAGTCTCTCCGCGGAGTGAACAATTTCCCACTTTTCACTAGATTGTCGATCGCGCGGTCGACCTCTGTAAAAAACGTTAGCACCGTGTTCGTCCCGCGACTTGAAGCTATCCTTTGCAGGCCTCTGCTGGCTGGGGTGGCGGTCGACCGAAAAGAACGATTCGAGAGCTCCCGTCCAGCAGTGCACTTTTCTTTCGAAGAAGCAGATAAAACGTCAAAGGGAAGGCTTTCCATACCGTCAAACTGAGAGGCGAAGGCAGTGGTCTCCTCACGCTGAGAAACAGAGCTGGAGCCTGCAATCGGTAAGTCAGCATCTCCGGACAATCTGCGTCGCGGCAGGATAACGTTGCAAACCCATACCTGACCGGGACGGAGGGACCGGCTGGTCCCACGACACCTGGCGCACTGGCGCCTGCCATCCTTGGGGCTCATAGTATGAAGACATGGCTGCCGACCGTGAAGGAGGGTAGAGTACTTTCGTTCCTCGAAGGCAAAGGAGGTCCGCGGGATCAAAAGATGCGGAGGAAGGAGTGTCGGTCCGTTACAAGGAGTCGGAGCCTGCAAGGCGATGGATGTGAGTCTTGGAGAAATGGAAGATTCGGTGAGTGAAGCGACAGGGGGTCAGAGGATGGACTCTGGGATGTCGACGCTCAGAGCCAGACGGAGATGGATGGCAACAACGATGACATCGGACGGTGCCAGTGGCATCACCAGAAATTTCGTCTGCACACGCTCACGTCCTTCCAAGCGATCGACACCGGCGGACGCGATCTTATTGGCGACGGCGGACGATTCCTTGCCGGCACGGGGGAGGGGGGGGGGGGGGATGAGGAAGCAGTATGGCACGGAGATTTTTGAGGGGGTGGTGGGAGAGGTCTCACCTACGGGGAAAGGAGTGTACCCGAAAAAATTCTGGGCAGTTCTACCACGAGTAAACGAGGCAGAGCGCGGACAGCGGAGGCAAACGACCCTCGAGTCAGGACGACGGGGGAGAAGGAAGAGAGAAGACGACGATGGTGAGAAAGGGGAGGAGAAGGGGAAGAGAGAGAGGTCCTCTGGCTAAGCGGACACAAGAGAGGGAGAGAGAAGGTGGGCGTCGTCTAGTTGTGGTTGGCGATGGAGATTCGGAGAGGTATCGCTCGCCCGGCCCGCGGGCGTCCTTTTTTCTCTGTTTCGTGTCCCCACGGTGCTCCGTGCTAACTAGCGGTCTTGCGCGGATCTGGCCTTTATCCTGCTGCTTGCCTACACGTTCCAACTTCTGGACTACTGCAGTCAGGAACCTCTTTGAACGCCATGGTTCTGCTGCTGCTGCTGCTGCTACAGGACACCACCAGAGCCCGTCTGTAGTCGTCTACTGTTCTCTCGACAGTGGGGAGGGCTGCCCAAGCCAGGTGGAGTATACGGTCTTTCTCTGTCCCGTGCTGCTCAACCGGTAACCGGAAATTTGGAGAGAAGCTGGGCATCCGTCTAGCGTCGGCTCACCAAACCTCTTGTTCTCCTCCAGCATGTCCCACAAGGTGAACAGACACAGACACAGACCTTCCCCAGCCGTTGCGAAGACATCTGACAAGTATTCCATCGTGCCTAACTACCTTGTTGGTGAAGCGGCGCTGCTACCGTTGAAGTTTGGTCTTACCGTCACAGCCATACCCTTCCCGCTTCATCGTACTGGCCACGTATGGTATATCCAAAAGGGCAAGAAGACAATGGATTGATATCTCTCAGCGTCTAGCCATCACGAATTACCAATGTTTGCGGAGTCCTTTCCCTCTCGTGCAGCATCGTGGACCTCCTCGAGGAGCCGCTCAGGCCCGGCATCCGTGCCGTTGCGCTTTAGCCGCCCTTCCTCGCGACCGTTGTCGCGCACCGCCAAAGCTTCGCTGCGGGCAATTCGACCATTGCATTTTTCATCCTCATCGCCCTAACCCTGCCTTTCTCTGCCCTACGGCGGCGATTAGATCGTCGCAGATTCAATCGACACATCGGTGGGCTCGAGTTTTGACCATCTTTCCTCGCGTCCACGGGTCCTGTCTCTTCAGGAGTCGGGTGGGGCTGTCCGGGTGTCTGCAATATCTCTGGGACAACGCGCTAAACCGCTCCTGTTGCTAGCTCGTGGGCGTCGCTGCAGGACATCCGATGAACTTTTTTGCGCTCGCGAGCAAGCACCGTAGATAACAGTAGATTTCAGCACAATTGACGTTATTCATAGCCTTCTGGAAATAAAAACGGACTCGATAAAACTCGTGGCTCTTATCACATCGGTTGTCCTGAATCTAATATGCTGGTGGTGCGGTGCAATCGTTCCAAGACTGCTAACCAAGCATGCTGTGGGACTCTGTGACTGGCCCCAAGTTCCTCGATCTCTACCACACACACTCGACATCCCGCATCCTTCTCAGCCGTACCAGAGATTGCTGCAGTCCAGGGTTCTGGGTCGATAAGCCGAGGATGTCGATCAGGAGAGCAGTGCTACGGCTACGTTTACGTTTTTTTTTTTTTTTTTTTTTTTTTTTTTTTTTCTTATTAAGCAACGGTCTCTCGATAAAAGAAACGAGGTATCCCAAACCAAACCCCGCAGCGCAGTGCACAATGAACAATTCATTATCAACTGGCATACCAGCTGCCCAAAAAGAAATTGGATCAACCACGTCCTCGAGGATCGGTTACATGGATGATGGTTCCGCGTTGGGCACACTGTGACTCGCCCATCACGCATTCGCCCGACTCTGCATGTTCACATTATATAATTCTGCAGGTCCCTCGGGGCCTGGCTTTCAAATGATCGCTCTCGGTGGTTTCTGCGACTCGATGGGTCTCCGGAGCGCAGCTTTAACACCTCTCGATCTTGCCGCTAGCCGCTTCTAAGTTCTGCCCCAGAGACAGGTGTTCCAAACCTCCAGCGCGGACGAAGCACGCGGTTCGTTACTGTTGCTGACTTCTCGGGAGTCGGAAGTCTAAAAAAGTACTCGAGGGCCAAAGTAGGCCTTGGCTGCGAAGGCTCGGCTCCGGCTGAAGTCCTTGAACCTTGTTGCTCGTTGTCTCCTCCATCGCACCCCTGCCTCGTTCCCCTCCTTTGTCCCGCTTACGGTACTACAGAGTACCGCGTATGTGATGGCGGTGGGCACGCGTGCCGCGTACCTCTTCATATCTTGCGCGGGACTTACACGAAGTCACTAGACCCGTCACACCTTTCCTTTCTTTCCCAACTTCGAAGCTGCTTCTGAAAGGTGGTCGACGTGCCCCAGCCATGGTAGGCTTCCGTTCTTAGAGCCTCCTCACCGAAACCTTGGCATTCGATTGACAGATATGCGTGCTTGACAGAACAACCTCATGCTGTACAAGTATAGGGATGTGACGCCGTATACTACTCTGCACAGTAGTAGGATGTCAACTGCAACCTTCGCGTCATAAGTCTCCGTGAGAGGGACTAGCTAGAAATATCAATATTGTTTATATATCTAACATATTCGCTTTTTAGCCTGTGTTCATATTTCTCTTCTGCTCTAATCCGCCCGATCCGACTCGCTTTCTTGACATATGAGGATGTGGGGCTATACCATCCCTATCTATCAGTATCTCCACATACGGCCCTGGGCTCATTTGGGTGTCCTATCAATGAAATCCCACATATTCTGTTTGGCATCTAGACAACACTCATTGGCTCTAAAGCTGCTTGGTTGCCGCCCTCAATATTGTTGGCTAGACGTGGTGATGTGCTCCCTTCCGTTCATTCGATGCTCGAGTCTGTGCTGTTACTTTGCAGCCAAACTGCTGGCTGCTACTTCGTGAGATCCAAAGAGAAGCGGGAAGACTACACCCTTAACATTGGTCTGTTCGTCGACACACATCTATGACTCATTTGCCTTTCTGCCTTGTTGGCACAGACGGAGGGCATTACAGCTGTCTCGGTTTTCCGTCCGATGGACTTACAGTATGGGGGTAAGCAGAGGGAAGTAGAGCGGATTGGATAAGCTACATTCATATCGTTGGCCCAGCATGACACAGATATAGATCGATTCTTCGACAGTGATGATGTGATAAGGTTACGGCTTTTAACTTTCTGTTCAAAACGACACCGGTCTGGATTCACATCCGCACTGGCGGGCATGGAGACAGGGCTCTATTCTTACCCCAGTGTCTATTCTCGTCCCTGGGAGCCCACCGCAGTCTTCAGCAGGGCGGTGCCGAGGAGACATGAGAAGTGATGTCATCGATGCTTACCGTGGTGGTCAAATCTGATGTGAGCATGGGTACGATGGTCAAAAAAAGGCATAGTGATGAATAAGGAGCGTCACATTGGGAGCACCAACCGCGAAAGGCCACAGTGGCGTTAAGACATTTGAGATAACATGTTTCTGCGGGCTGGATAGGACCAGTCTTGCGGGGAACACCGGCGTACAGTAGTAAATACAATAGGTACCGACCGAGACGTCGTGGACACAGCCCGGAAGGGCAAGGCGGTGCCATCGAGGACGCAGGGCCAGGACAGGCGCGGCAAGCGGCACGAGGCCACGAGGATCAGCCGGCACGTGCCGAACCCCCGTCGAGCGCGTCTCGAGCAGAGAGAGAGAGAGAGAGAGAAAGGCAGACCGCGAGGGCGGAGCGTAGATGGAATATAGAATCCCATCGATCCTCCTGGTTGAGGCGGTCGCCGTCCCACAGCGGATCGCCGTTGTCGCAGCGCCAGGACGGGGTGCCTGAGGTGTCAGCACACAAACGTGCGGTCTGCCGCTGCCGCTGCTCGTTCTTGTGGTCGCTCCGAGCGCCAGCCCTGACTCCTGCCCCATCCCGGCCTTTCTCTCGCCGCTGCGATTAATTTGGCCGACATTCAGTCCTGAACAGAGAAGCCAGAAACAGCTCCTCTCTCGTTCGCTCGTCCCGATCTCCATTCGTCTCTTCTGCCTCCCCCCCCCCCCCAAATACCTCCTCATCTCTCCGTTTCTGCAGGACAGCCATCTGCGCCCCGTTCGCTCTTTCGTTCCCTCCGGCCGTGCCATCATCGACCTCCCCGAGTCTCGCTCCCCTGGCTCAGCAACTTCAAAGACTTCCGTGGTCGTGATCTAGACGGTCACTTCCTTCTTCGGCTGTCAAGTCCTGCCCGCCAGCAACTGTCCATTCCCCGTCCCCCAAAAAATTTATAACCCAGGCTGGTCCTTGAGGAGTCGAGCTGCATATACATTTCTCCTTGGTCGGGATCTTCGACCGTGCCCTCACGTGGATTGAGACGCTCCCCTTAAGGTGCACCGGTTGGAGGATCGACAGGGAAACATCACGACCCGGCCCTCCCGACCTCTCAAAGAAACACCTATACTCTCTGGCATAGACCGACGCCTCTGCTTCTTTTCACGCCTTGGACGAGTACGCAATTCTTTCCTTTTTGCTTTTCTTTTATTCTTTGAGCCGATTATACTCTGGTTTATAGCACCTCCATCGCTGCTTACCCCGTTCTCCCCCTCACGGCTCTTACTACGGTCCTCAACCTCCTCCATCCAATACCTTCCCCTGTCCCTCTACGATTTCCCCGATCCTGCGACTTTTTTTTTCCTTGGGCCGCCCGGAGCGCGCACCGTTTTCCATTTTTCTCGCGCTTTCGATAGGGTTGCGTTGGGATTGTTATATTGATAGGGGTCTTCTCGGTCGCAGGTCCTCCGTCTCTCATAACGACCGCTATTGGATCACCCCTCTTCGAGGGCCAACGTTGCCTGACAACGTTGGAGTCGCTGCATGAACTCAGTTACCCATGGGAATGCCACATCTTCTCGTCCTGCAGGTGACGTCTCACCGATAGCGTCGGAGAAGCCTCCCACCATGGCGTGGACGTTGCCCACCGACGCATCGTCCGATGCGCCCGCGCGGCCACAATTAACCTCGCAGCAGTCGAGCTCACTCCCGTCGACTCCGTATCAGCATCCCCGCCGCATTTCCCTCCACTCGAGATCGCCGTCGCCCCGTCGCGGTAGTGCCTCCCCGCGTTCCACGCATTCGGAATCGAACCATGTCCTCCCCTCGCTCCGCAAACCGTTTGGTGGTTGTAAATACGAGACCGGCATGGCTTTTTTCCGGAGAAGGATGCCGTATTCCCTGGGAGGTGATCTCTTGCCGGAGGAGAAAGAGGGACTGAAGGAGAAGCTGGATCCCGAGGAGGAGGAGAAACTCAGCGGGGACATGAGGGAGGTGTATGACCGGCTATTGCCGTCTGCAGAGAGTGACGACCGGAGAAAGCAACTGGTGAAGAAGCTGGAAAAGCTCTTAAACAACCAGTGGCCGGGTAGTAATATAAAGGTCCATGTCTTTGGCTCCTCGGGCAACAAGCTCTGCTCAAGTGACTCCGACGGTATGTTGTCCGCGGCGCTGGGATGCTGGACTGATGTGACTGATTTGAGGCAGTGGACATTTGTATAACCACGACGTACAAAGAGCTGGAGCATGTGTGCTTATTGGCCGAAGTTTTGGCGAAGCGTGAGGATACCCCCAACAGTCCTGTGGGGATTCATGAGACTGATGTGTTGTGTGTTACAGATGGTATGGAGCGCGTTGTCTGTGTGTCCCACGCCAAGGTCCCGATCGTGAAGATCTGGGATCCGGAGCTGCAGTTGGCTTGCGATATGAACGTCAATAACACCTTGGCTTTGGAAAATACCCGCATGATCAGGACCTACGTGGATATCGACGAGCGGGTACGGCCCTTGGCCATGATAATCAAGTATTGGACGAAGCGACGGATATTGAACGACGCAGGTTCGTACCCGACCATGGTCTCCAGCTCTACATGTCGCGCGGATGCTGATCTTGTACCCTAGCACTTGGAGGCACACTGAGCTCGTATACTTGGATCTGCCTGATAATCAACTTTTTGCAAACTCGGGATCCTCCCATTCTACCGAGTCTTCAAGCGCGCCCTCATAAACAGAAAGTGGAGGCAAATGGTTTGATTTCCTCGTTTGACGACGATCTCGACTCCCTAGTTGGCTTTGGACGTGCAAATAAACAGTCTCTGGGCGAGCTGCTTTTCCAGTTCTTCCGGTACTACGGCCATGAAGTCAATTACGAGAAGTACGTCATTTCGGTTCGCGAGGGCAAGTTGATATCGAAAGAAGCCAAAGGCTGGCACCTACTGCAGAACAACCGGCTATGTGTGGAGGAACCGTTCAACACATCGAGAAACCTGGGGAATACTGCAGATGACACTTCCTTCCGCGGGGTCCACATCGAACTCCGCCGGGCGTTCAAGGCAGTGTCGAAAGCGAATCTGGAGGAGGCTTGTGAGCAGTACGAGTTTCCACCAGAGGAGGAACGAAGCTGGGAGCGACCGCCCGAGCGACCGCGACCCGTTCTGACGACTCCGTCATATTCTTCCCGTGGCGGTCGAGGTGGTGGCCGTGGCGGTAGACACTCGAACCAGTATACCCGTGGTGGGAACACGGGTCGTCGATCATCGAGTGCCACCAACAGACCTAATAACTTCCGTCACGGGAATGTGGGGTTGACTCCGTCGGAGCTTTCTCTTCAGGCACAGCAGGCGCAGTACTTGCTACATGATCACCTCTATCAGCAGATCCAGATTCTCCAGGCCCAGGAGCAAGAACTTAGAATGCAGCTTCAAAACCAGGCCCTTATCAGCGGAAGACCACCGCCGGTTCTTATTCGCCAGCCCTTCATTCAATTTCCGTTCCCCCAGCAAGAGGCCTCGGGTGATGAGAATTCTCGTAACAGATCGGGGACAGCGAACCATCCACCCCTCTCCGCTCCAATCCGCCAACAAGTCTTCTACAGTCCTGGTTACCTTCCAGTCGCTGTGCCCAGTGTGCAGGGAAGCAATACAAACCCGCCATCACCATCTGCCACGGCTGCTATCCCCGATGGGCGGCGTAATCGTCGATCCTCTGGCGCAAATGGGTCTCCAGGCGGATCACTTCGGGCGCATTCCCAGCCTGCAAGGCCATTACAAACATCGATGGTACAAAACTTTCCTTCGCTCTACTCTCCGGCGCAGGCAGTCGACAGCCAGCAGGATTCGAAGCAGCGTCTTTCTCCGGGGTCCCCAGGCGGAACGCAGAGCGGAGGTGAGACTTTTATGCCAAGCAGTCTACCCACCATCTCACGATCAGCTTACCTCGACGAAAGTCGACCACCTGAATATATTGGGTACTATCTTGGTAGTTCGCCTCAATTGCAGGCTTATCACCAGAACCCAATGATGTCACCTTTTGCTACCCCGGTTGGGCTAGCTATCCAAAGCGGCGGGGTGCCTTTCATGCGAAATTCTCATGACTATCGACCAGCTGGATCATCTCCGACCGAAGCATTAAGCTCGTCACCGGACCATGGTTCTGCTCCTAACTCTAAGAGCGCTCCCTCGCAGCAGCAAACTGCACCGCGACCGATCCCGTCCCACGATCGGGGCCCTTTGATCGTGGATGGATCGGTCCCCCCGAGCGAGCACCGCAACTCAATGCACGGGGATAGTGCCGATCACTTTGCTAGCATGAGCTATAGCGCTTCAAACTCTGACGAGCCCAGCTATGATACCCCTGCCAGTGCCTCGGATACTCTGTCCCAGGACTTGCAGGATCATAGTTCCTTTGAGATGGATCGTCAAGGCTTCTTGTCGAACCAAGTCAATGCTAATGAGGCCTATGTAAATGGACATAACGGAAGACTCGGTTTCCTGTCTGGTCGATTACAGAATTTCCACATCTCGAACTCGGACCGCTCGGCCGAGTCGTCACCCCAATCGGGATGGGAAAGAGCGAAAACGAACCATGCTTCTTCTCAAGAAGTATCGGATCACGATGCATCTGAATCACGACTGTTTGCTTCAGGTGACAGAACGACCACTGCCTCCGGTCTGTCTCCTGTGACGGAGCCCCGTACGTTGTCACCGACAGCCAAACGTCGATCACACGGCGATTTCGAGAAAGTGAATGGTGTCAACCACCACAAGGCGAAGCCGAAAGGTCGACAAGATGCTTCGTCTGCCTCGCCAGTCGATACAAAAGAACGGCAGGCGGAGTCGTTGCCACGAAAACCAAACGGCGTTTCTTCAGGGCACGACTCTGGTACTGCGAGCACGAACGGTGGCTGGCAGACAACCAAGAAGAAGCATAAGAGAAGCGCGAGGTCTTCCGCAGAACCTCGCCGCAATCACTCCAACGGTGTCGAACCCCTACCGGCGGATGAATCCATGAGAAAGGGCGGGTGAAGAAGAGGAACTGGAATGAAGATGTGATACGCTTCCATGTTCGCAATCGCCCGGACGATCCGGGTTCGGGAATGTGTCAGCTTTGCTGCAGAATGTCACTGCTTGGTTGATATTCTCCGAAACCCGTTATCTGCAAGAGCGAGACCCTATATGCTCGTATTCTTACATGGCTTATGTCGTGAGTCGTGTCAACAGAGATCTCCCGGCTAATATAGGCGCAATATACAATCGACTGACTTCCGCCATGGAGTCTCAACCGTTTGAAGGTCTGCCCCTGAAGTAGTGGCAACGTTAGCATTTTTCTCCAGAGAAACGTGTCTTAAATATTCGAATTGTTGTTGAGAGTCTGACCCCACCCTGGCTCGAGGCTCTTTTTGGTAACTTTCGACACTGTAGAAAGAAGATGGGGTTCTGTTTGACGCTGGAATTTCCGGATGAGCTTATTTTGGATCAAACGTATATGACTTTGTTTTTCTCATGCTCTTTTTAACTTCTTTCAGTTCTGCCTTTACACTTTTAAATCCCGGCGTTCTTGCAAGGTCAGATAACGGAGATCGGCAGTTTAAGGGTCTGGCTGGTTGGCAGACGGTCCAGGGTTGCTCGCCTGAATTGCATTAAAAAATCTGTTTCTATACCTCATAGCGCTTGTTTCCAATCTTGTCATTGCTTTTGTGCCACGCTTGTTTGCATCCCTAGCGGGTCCCTCCGTGTCTTACGTTGTCATCGCTCGAGTCGAGCTCATCTGACATATGCTGGTTAGGTTGGCTTCCCATTGCGAACGACCATATATCCACACTGGCTTCCTATGTTTTTGCTTTTTCTTTTGTCCATCGATCAGGTCTCGCGATCTTCTCACTACCTTCTGCACCTCCGCTTCCAAGAAAAGGAGAAAAAAAGAGGAAAAGTTGGCGAACGATCATCACTTATCATCTATTCTGGACGGCTCTCTAAAGCTAACAGCAAGGAAGGTTGTTCAAAATCATCAAAAGTACAAGGCAGGCACTAGAGGCACAGCCCCTTTCAGGTCGCAGAAGCGAGATTGGTCCGTTTTGTCTGTTCTTTTCTTGTTAATTGTTCCCTTTTCTTGTTCCTGTTGCACCTTTTTTCTGTTGATTCATCATGGTTTTGTCCTTTTTTCTGGTTGTGTTTTCGTATATTTGTCACCATTATCAATCATACCATACCATGCCATACCATGCAATACCATACCATAGCAAGGGAGCCAGGCGAGTTTTTTTTTCTGGGACTGATGTCTTTTTGTTGCCGTTTTTCGTTTTTTGTTTTTTGTCTTTTTTGTCTCTTGAAGAATTATACCAGCCAAATGTTCATGTCAATCAGACCAGGTCAGCCAGTCAATGATTGAGAGGTATGTAGAATTGATTCGATTTTTTGATTTGATTGGATCGATATAGGATAGAATCATGGTGAGATATGAAATATTTTCTTCGTTAATCATTTCCGTCCCTCCTTTGCATCCGATGAATCTGGTTTTGGGAGTAGAATAGAGGGCTTAGGTAGGTAGGTAGACGACTAGGTAGGTCAAGTAATCATTTCATGACAAAATACCTGCTACTTGTAGATTCAGAACGGGATAGAGCTTCCTAGTATCTAAGTAAAGGCTTGTCGGTAGACGGGTAGGTCCATAGGTTCCTATCATGTGCCTGACTTATTGACTGACTGGGACTCCGTCACTTGTGGGGCCCGAGCTGTGCTGTCTGTCCATGTCCATGTCTACTCTCTAGAGATAGATAGAGAGACGAGAACACATGCTCTGATCGAGGTCCCGTGTGGCTGGCTGGTCATCTGACTTTGAGCTCTAATCACCAGGTGTACTGCCGTCCCAGACATGGAGGGTAGGATAAGATAGGTTAGGTACATAGGTAGATAGCTCCACTCACTCACTGTTTTCTTTGTGTGCATGTGCGCAGGACATCTTATCATATGATACGCCTCATATCGTACATACTAACAGTAGATTATTCTATATCCATATTATGTACCTCTAGTAGGGTAGGTAACATATCCCACATCCCCTAGGGTGTGAGCTGTGCTATATTACATTAATTAATCCGACTGACTTCATCTTGACATGGGTTTCGTTCCACATCAGGTCGTCTCCAGAACTTTTTTTTCTTTTTTTTGTGTCTTTATCCGGGAGCAGTGAGTTGCGAATAAACCAAAAGGAAAGAAAAGAAACAGGAGAGAAATACACCATGATCGGGCCGACATTGACATTGACATTGACCATCAGAAAGGGGAAATCGATAATTAGCAACAGATAAACAAATGACGGCAAGTGAGACGCATGGCGTCGCATCGCACTCTATGCCCTCTATTAAATACGGATGTGTGTATGTACCTCGGAGGCCGAACAAGAAAGAAACAATATCAAAAGAGTAAAACAGAAAAAGAAAAGGAAAAATGGAAAAAGGGGGGGGGGGAATCTATCAACTCTTCATCTCAGCAAATATGTATGGGAAAATAACCACACACGAGGTCCAGAATACCGCCAGACTGTGCGCCAGCGTCACGGGCAGCTTGTACAAGGGTTCCTCGCTGATGAGGAGCCAGATGGACAGGAAAGCCACGGAGAAGAAGTGCCAGAAGAGCACGAAGGGTCTGCGGATTAAGCCCGCGAGTAAGCCGATGGGGCCGTCGATCAGACCGAGTTGGAAGTAGCGGAAGCAGCCGCGTTGGAGGGTTTTGAGTCGTTCATCTATTTTTTTTGCAGAAAGTTAGCAGGAGCTATATATATTATCGTAGTAGTGGGGGTCAGAGAGAGAGAGAGAGAACACACCATCAGCAGCAAAAAGACTGTACAGCGCCTGCGCAAGGATATTGATCACTGACGAAAAGCTCTTCCGCTGCCAGTGGAACGTGGACATCTGCTTCAGCACCTTCTTCGTGTCCGCCAGATCGGGAACCTTCTCCGGGCTCAGCAGGTCGCGGATGACCACCACGTCGTTGAATGCGACCGTCATCCCTCCTCCGGTCAACGGATGTCTCATATTCAGCGCGTCGCCCAGTATTATGAGTCCAGGGGTCTTGTTCGTCGCGGGGGGCAGGAAGGAGTTGGGCATCGACCGCAACTTTCCGTTCTCGATTGCTGCCAGGAAGGACGGCTGCACGCATTTAGGCAGGGAAGGGAGCACGTTGTTCCGCAGGTGTCCCTTCACGCCGCCGTTCTTCACGGACGCGGAGGGCAGGTTCTCGGGGATGTCGACCAGCACACGAGTCTCGTGGGTTCCGATCTGGTACAGCAGGACGGGTGGGCCATCGCCCAGCACGACGTGGCCGTGATACGGCATGGGGAGCTCCGCGTCGATGAGCTCCAGGCCCCAGAATTTCGATTTCACCTTGGGGGTGTACGGGTGGTGTTCCTTGCGGAGCTTGGAGGCGTATCCGTCCGCCGCGACGGTCAGGTGGCCGTAGTAGCAGTCCTTTTCTCCTTCTTTCGAGCCATTGGACGCGCATTCCACGCCGATGACTTGGTTCGTGTCCGGGGAGGTGATGAGGGAGGTCGCGGTGGTCTCGACGACGGTGACGTTGGGCTCAGCCATGGCCGCGGCGCGCAGCTTCATGACGAAGCGGCCGTGGTGAAAGGAGCGGCCCTCGGGGGCGGGCGACGAAGGACCATCCGTCTTGGGATATGGGATGGGCACCTGCTCGCCGTAGTAGATGACATCGTAACCCTTGACGCGGATCGAGTCAATGTCCTCGAGGCAATCGCTGAGGCCCAATTGCTCCAGTGCCTTGACGCCTCCCGGCTGCAGCAGCTCGCCCACGATGCGGTCGGGCTCCTTGAGCGAGCGCTCCAGCAGCAGCACGCTCCGTCCTTGTCTGCCCAGAGCCACGGCCAGGGCGCAGCCTAGGATACCTGCTCCGACGATGACCACGTCGGCTTCGTGGCGGACTCGTCTGCGTTCCTCGACCGCATCGCGGAATTCTGTCGCGGTGACCAGGGGCTGCTTTTCTGCCACCTCGACGGTCATGGTGGACGACATGTGGAAAAAGAAGGTAGCGGAGGGACAGGCGGGTTAAAAACGAGCGAGGACGAGCGGTCTCTGGCGCATATTCTGTATAAAAGGAGCGAGAGAAGGGAGACGGGAGAAGAAGAGGTTGAAGATCCGGCGCTCAGGAAGTGGCGTGAGGACAGACGCTGAAGCATGTGAAGCTCCCGCACCCGCGCCGTGTCGCACGCTACGCTTCTAGCGGTGTTCTAGCCGCTGCTCTAACGGCCTGTCGCTGATTATTATTATTTTATTCTATATCAACGCAAGTATACGCTGGTGCAGTACATCTACGCATACATTCATGCAGTCCTGATGCAGCGGTTGATATATATACAGTGCATGGCGGTACAGGATGCTAATAAGACAGGAACAAAAAACAAAGAGGATCCCCTGTACAAGGTCACGAGAGGAGAGCGCTATGATAACCCGTCGAATCCAAAATATTCATCGTCTCGCTCCCATTGATCCCCATCTATACTATACGGACGATTCCTGCACGGGGTACATCATCTCCAGGTAGTCTCCTTCGTCCAGGTCGTCAAGATTTCCTTCGGTCAACACCTGCTTTTCGCTCCATCGCTTGAGGGTCTCACGCGGATTGGTGTTGACGCGGCCAAAAAGCTGTTCCAGTTCGCGCTCTTCATCCCAGTGTTCCACTATATACCGGACGCTGGCGAGGTCGCAGCGGTGCTGATCGACTACACGCGGCTGTTCCGACGTGCTTCGCGAAAATCGCTTCTCCGCACGGATACACCGCATCTCCCGCAGTTCGCGAACACCGTCACTCTTCTGCTGGAGCAGGCCTGCAAGGTAGTCCAGGTATGCCAGGAAGCGCTCGTCATGCTTTCCCTTTTGGTTCCATCTCAGCGACGCAAGAGTGCGGCGGACTTCGACGACGAGATCCCGGTTCAGCGCGGTGCCGCGGGACAGCGCGGTCAAGATACTCCATCGCACGCCCTCGACGTTCCCCGTCTGTGCGAAGGCGCGCACAAACATCTTCATGCAGGTGCCGTCGAACTTACGCGTGCGTCCGTAGCGGGACATGTACACGTCCTTCAGGAGCCCCAGAGCCACCTCCGCCTTGTTTTCAATGATAAGGCGCCGGCTGGTTGCAATCGTGATGTGATGCTTGACGATCAGCTTAGGGTTTTCCCAGCACAGGTTGTAGAAGCGGAAGACCGCCATCTTCAGCACTTCCCCTTCGTCCGCTGGTTCGGCCTCCGTGACCTGGCGGAAGAACAAGGGGAAGAATTGCACTTGATGTCGGAGCTCTCTCCATTCCTCTTCAACCACTGCTCGCGCGGCTGCGAGGCCCTCTTCGATGAGGATTGCAATCACAGCCAGCTCTACATGTCGCTGTTTCACGGCAAGCCTGGCGCCCTTGGCAGTTCGAAAACACCTGAGCGCCTCGTCCATTTTGCCAACGTGCATGTAGTAAGCCATTTGTTTGTCGAGGCTCAGATACTGATCCACGGGCTTCGTGCCCACCATCTGCTTCATGGTCCTTTCGTACCAGGCCACAGAATAGTCGCTATAAGGCATGTTATTGACCTCCGCGAGAGGAAACGATGTCCGGTCATAACCCAGAATCTGCTGGGAAGTCGCTGCTTGGCCATACTTGATCCTGGCGGCTTGGAGCATGTTCCAAAAGCCGACCGGACTTTGTTCCACTGCGTGGCGTCGGGTCCGTAGGATCTCCACGAACTCCTTCTCGTTGATAGGGATTTTCCATTTGCGTGTGCGGGCAAGGTGGCTGAGTTCCGCAATCATATCCTGATCGCCTTTCTCAACAAATGCTTCCAGGATGTGCTTGTAGAGAACGGCGTCCGGGACCAGGTTATATCGCTCAATTGACCGAAAGACGAAGTCGCGGATGGCACTTCCCGGATTGACCACCCAATACTCCAGGAATATGCGATCGAAAGCTCTCGCAAAATCACGCCGATTCTCGGTGAACTTGAGATCATGCATCTCCTGGAGCCCACGCTCCACCTGTTCCCACTCGCATCTGAGTGCTTGGGCGTACACCAGCAGACCTTTTGATCGGCAGCTGGGAGGAATCTCGTACTTCGTTTCCATCACTGTCGCGAGGGCCTCGGCATCTGCAAACCGACCAAACTCGACGTATGCTTTCAACACGGGGTTGAAGAGCTTCTCTGTGGGACGCTTTCCCAGTCTTCGAAGGAACTTGAGCAACTTCTGGAGTTGTCCGTTGAGGAGCTCTATGCTTCTCGTCTTCTTCCACAGGCCGCTAAGGTACAGGCCGCAGAGGCCGCATTTCTCGTCCACCTTGAGATTCCTGAAAAGGAACCATTTTGCAGTTGTAAGCCTGTGCGACTCCAGAAGAGCTCTCAAAACGATTTCGACCATATAAGGCGGCACGTGAAATTGGGTTCTGTATCTCATGTAGAGCGTGGCAACTGACTCGACGTGCCCTTTTTGTGCAAGTGTGAATAGCAAGACCTTCCACATGGTCACATTGACCTTGTCCACCGCCTCGATCCGCTCGAATATGCTTCTAGCGATGAATACGTTTCCTTCCCTGCAATTGACCATGAAAATCTCCAGCGCGAGTTCTCTTCGATCGGAGGGAATACCCTTTAGTGAAGCGGGATGCGTCTCCAGGAATAGTTGTGCTGCCTCAATCGCTCGGTCGCGATTTAGTAGATCGCGGATCCGGTCCGGGGCGTAGAATTGGTTCTCATCAGGTTCCGGGATTGCCTCCTTGGCCGTTTTCTCGGATATTGTCTCATCTTGTTCCAGGCCTATACCAGAGTCCGTACGGCTCAAAGGGGCAGCCGGATGTCCTTGCTCAGCGACAGGAGAGTCGGTTTCCTTGCTTGTTCCCAACAGGTTCCTTTTGGCCGACTGGGGCAACCGACCATGCGATTGCGTTCGAAGTGACCACACTGGCGGTATTCTCGAGTCAAATTCCACCGGCGTAATTTCATTTCCATCCCTGGGCAACGTCTGCTCGTCCAGTCCGGGACCGCCGCTGACAACTTGCGGATCCCGTCGCCTCCTCGATCTCCGGTGCTCGTCATCTTTCAGGGAATCGAGGCCCATGAATTCCCCCGCCTCTGCGGCCTCTATCATGCGAGCCAGCCGTCTAGCCGCGGATGTGGCATCGTAATTGGGGGCGGAGGACTGGATAGTCCGTTTATTCTCGATGATTGTTTCGGCGATGCGGACTCTGCGGTGGACATCGTAGGTGATGGTTGCGATCGTGCAAATGCTACCGACAGTCGACCCCGCTAGGGCCAACTGTCTAAGCACCCGGAGGGCGTTCCTCGAGGGGACAGCAGCAGCGGTGCTGCCCGCTGACTTGGAGAACATGGAGCAGCACAAGTCAGCCGAGGACCACGACCGGAGAGGGCGTGCACATTTAACGGTGAGACATCGAATTGGCTCCGGAAGTGCAGGGAATGTCAATTTGATCCTGCCGAAAGAGGTATCAAAAGCATTGGTCCCTTCGGAGGAGGGAGCAAAGAATCCAATGCAGCAACTTTTTGCTTTTGCTACGAGAGATTTGGATGCAATTCTGACTTTCGCTGCATCGGCCGGGCCGTGCTCCGGCCGCCGCTTACTTAAGCTCGCGTATGTAATCCGGGCACGTGATCGGGATTTGCTGCGTGCGGCGCTTGGTAACTCCGCATCCGGACGGATCTGTGTATGCCTCAGGCTGACACCAGTGTTTCCATAGTGTTTCATCACCACCTATCCAACTTTCTCATCCTCACCGGTCTCTTTTGATACCCCTTCCATCCCTGGAAGGGGCCATGATCAATGGATAGCATGTCCTTCTGAAAAGGTATCCGTCTTGCTATATATTATTGAGAATTCCAGAGCAGACTATGAATTGAGGACACAAAGATTCACATACCTCCAACAGCTCATTCGCCAAAGCTTCATGGCAGGGCTAGCTCTTACGAAGACCTGTGTGACTAGAGAGTTTAGCTGAGAAAAAAAGAACAGTAACCTACAGACCTTCGCAGCGTCTTTCCCCTCATGGTGTTGTCACGGACCTGCCCCCTTTCCAAAATTGCTTTGCTTTTCTGTTCCCTCGGATTCTAAACCAAGCGGTTTCCATTTCATCTTGAGAAATTACATACTGATGATCTACTAAAATGGCTGGGATCCGTGAACAGTGTTCGCGATTTGGTGAACTAATCACATTATTATCACAACGTACCAGGTGATTTTCGGAAACTTCATCTGGCTTCCATTACCCCACTTTTGAATGTTTACAAATCCAACCATCACCGGGCGTATCGCTTCTCGGACATGATTTGTCGTATCATTCATGCTTTATACAACTTATGGAGGTACGCCATGGATCAAGATTTCTTTGAATTAAACATTGCTTGCAGGCTCTCCCAGGTTGACAAGCATGCAGACAGACAGACCTGATCAAGAGGGGAGCTGCCTTAGATACCTCCCATAACCTGCCTGCGCCCATAACGATCCAATCAATGCTGCGACTGTGGCGACTACCGTCTAACCTACATCGGTACTCAGGTAGTCATAGTCACCCAAGGATGTGTTCAAAAGATGTGATCTATCAATTGACCCTTCATCAAGTGTAATGTCACCTCCATAAATCAAATGCCTACTCTTCACTCCGAGACCCACAAGAGGTGCGCAACGAACGGCCCGGTCCGCTGGATCTAGTTTCGTTGTCGTGCAGTAAGTGTGCTAGAGCCTACATCCTTGTCTAGCAACTGGGCAGATCGTTATCTTATACCCATGTCATGTTGAAGCTATGCAAAAGGTAATTCGACGTTCTGACAGGTAACACAAATCAAGCCTGATCAAAATAGCCAAGGCGACACGGTAGGTGGCGGGAACAGGGATGTCAGTGTAACAAAACATCTCGGCACAGGAGTGCAGGCGGCACCACAAGAAGAAAATGATGGCCTGGCCTCTTAAGGCTGAGATCGACAACGGGAACGGCCCGTAATCTTGGTTGGAAAATTTCTCCGTGGCGATCCTCTGCAAACAACAGCGTTGTGCCTTCAGGTCCAGTCATCAAAGCAGGCGGTGACTTCAGCGATGCATAGATATCCAATACCTTTACGCAATATGTACTGTTTTCCGAGTCTTCGACACTCACAAAGTCGCACGCCGCCTTGGACATAAGGATATCGCGAGCTGAAGTATTGGCAACACTACTTCCACTGTGGAGCTGTCGATACGGAGACGTTGAGCGATAGTGGCCGTCGGTTGGTGGTCATCAGCCAGCCACATCTGTCATCCAAGGCCCGAGCCCTATGCCAATGCCACTGCCAGGGTAAGACGATCAATGTCGAATCAGATAGGCTACTGGCAAACTCACGCAATCTGTTAATTCAGCCGAGACTTTTTTTTAGCGGGATATCTCGACGTTCCGTTGCGGGTCCCGAAATGGAAATAGTAAAATGTGACAGGTAAAGTAGTCACCTGTACATATCTAGCCATTTTCCGTGAAGGCATTGAGTTAGCTGCAAACTGCTCAAGGTCAGCCGGCCTCTTTGATCGCACCGATGCCAGGGCCACGGGGCTTTTGCTTCTTTAGGGCATCCACAAGGCCATACACAAGGCTGCAGATAGTAGAATCGGCGACCTCGGGGTGCGGAGACTATCTCACCTCCAGCATGAATTGGATTTACCTAAACAGGGTTGGCTTGTGAACTAGGCTATGGGAGCTGAAAACCGAGTCTATTCCGATTATTCATGCTCGAATTACCTCCTAGGTATCAGAGGTATGCCGGGACTATGCATTTAGGCGTCAAAAGTTTTTTAGCCTCCCAGGTTGAACCTGGATTAAATAGGTAGGTGTATAGGTAGGGTATATAAGACATCATTTCCCTATATGTGCACTTCTCACAACACAGTACCTCATACCTCTCTTTGAAACTTCAAAATAGAGCCTTCTAAAGAAAGGCTCTCGAAGCACCCATCAATTCCATCGGAGGTATTATCCAACAACCGGTTACAGCTGCAGTTCATCTTCTGGCACGATTGGACGTTCCGCAAAGCCTGATTTCATTCGTTTCAAAAAATGAAACCAAACTCGCCATATTCGACAACGTCGTCAAAGTCCTGGTTGGAGCCAGCATCCTTTACAAGCTGAACCGGCTACTGAGCGAGCTCGCCCTCAACAACACCATCCGGGACCCTATCTGGGACTGGAAGAAGGAGATCGTTCTGGTGACCGGAGGATCCAACGGGATCGGGGAACAGATTGTCTGCAAGTTCACGGAAAGGGACATCACGCTCGTCATTCTCGACATCACTCCTCCCAAGAAACCATCCTCCACAAAGAACAATATCCACTTCTACAACATCGACGTCACCTCCCCAGAGGCGATCCACGAAGCAGCGCAGAAGATCCGTCAGGAGGTCGGGGACTCCGCGGTTCTGATCAACAATGCCGGTGTCTGTACCGGCCAGACCATCCTGGATGCCACGGAGGAGCAGATCGCAGACACCTTCAACGTCAACGTCCTCGCGCATTACTGGCTGACCAGGGAGTTCCTGCCCTACATGATCGAGAAGGATCACGGGCACATCGTCACCATGGCAAGCATGGCGAGTTTCATCGTCCCGGCGTCGATGGTGGACTACGGATGTACCAAAGCTGCGGTCCATGCCTTTCATGAGGGCTTGACGCAGGAGCTCAAGTCTTGATATCATGCTAAGAGAGTGCGGACAACGTGTAACTAACTGACGGTCCCCACAGCGTAGTTCACCCACTCTGGGTCCGCACCACCCTCGTCGACAAACTACTAGGGCCCAACTTCAACGGCCCCGTGATGGAAGCGGAGACAGTGGTCGACGTGGTCGTCAATCAGGTCCTCCAGGCGGAGAGAGCGCAATTGATCCTGCCCCCCAAACTCAGTCTGGTGTCCGGTCTGCGAGGCTGGCCGAGCTGGTTGCAGGAGTACGTACGCGCGGATAACTCCCCGCCCGGGACGCTCGAGTTGCAGCGGAAGTTTAAGGAGAGAGGTCGTGAGTAGATATCCTCTGAGGTTGAGAATGTGGATATGATGCGTTAGTTGGAGGGCAAGAGATGTACATAACGTTTTTTTTATTGTTGTCCAATCATGGGTGTTGATATCAGGTAGGTACTGGTAATACCTCATACAGACATACTTTTCCTTTTCTCACCCATATGATTCTATATATACAGTATAGGACGTAAGATTTCCCCGAATGTACGAATGTGTGTCTCAAATTACCTAATCTTATCACATCAGATTGCATTTCTCTCTGCCCTCCTTGTATGATATACTAAACTAATATAAACCCCGCTTTCTAACTATCTAATAAGCTCAGCCAATCGGCATGATACGAGAGTCACAACGCCTACCGTTACGCCGAGGGCGGTCATAAGGTCACGCTAGGTAGTGGACAGTTAAGCAGTTCGGTTGTTGATGGTGGCGAATTATTATCATTGCACCCACTGATCATTGTGCTGTCAACCGTGCATCTGATCTATCAGATCAAACTAGTTTGCTCAGGTGCTGACATGTCTGTGCTGTGGAGTTGAATGGGTAATAATAATAATAATAATAATGAGATCGGGGTCTCCGAATTCACGGAAGAAGGTTTCTACCTAAGATCCGACTTTATCCTGGATTTTTTTTTAATACTGTCTTTCCATCTAGCGCCTGGGCAAAGACTTGTCCATCTATTTCATGCTGTTTTCAGTACATGTGATGTGATATTGAGGCCATCCGAAAAAGGTAATACTTACCTACCCCCGGGCCGCTTCAGTAACTTACTTACTAATTAGAAGACATCATGATAGATGAACAAGAAACAGAAACTACCTAGGCAGAAAGTAGGTTGGCTTGGAACGCAGTCCATACAGTAAGAAGGCTGCCATACCTATCTTTCGTTACGCCCTCCCCTTCCCCTGCTACCTGCTACTTGGATGGCTTGGCGGGCGTGCTATTCTATAATCATGTGACTTTAAGGCTATGCTATCAGAAAGTTAGGTAACTAACCATGGTGATAGATCACAGGCCTTAGGAGAAGCCAGCCTAAATAAATCACAATAAAGCAAAAAGTGGCAACATATGTAGATGGCTTGGACAAAGGGAGGGGGGGGGGGGGGGGAGGAGGAGAGAGATAGAGAGAGAGAGAGGATAACGAAAGATATGGCAACCCTGTATAATACTGTACAGTACTAAAATACACTCCTATGGATGCCAACATCTACAGTACATCCCTGTCTACCTAAACCAGGTTGGCTGGGGAATAAAGACTTGTTCTATTTTATGCTGTAACAATAGGTACATTACATGTGATATCATATCAAAGCTATCCAAAAGGTACCTACTTAGTGCTTACCTGCTTACTAACAGGTAGACACTACCATGGAGAACAAAATAGACACCATGGGGAAAGTCGACCCGGATCACAGTATAGTAAGAATGTAGGGTGGCTTGGACAAGGATATTGGGTGTGATGAACAGTTTTAGCCTCCGAACTGACAGCAACAGAGGGAAGGAAAATTTCTGGTGGCTTGGATTACGGGTAAACATGTTGTAGAGTAGAACTGAGCCTCAAAGGGGAAACGATATTATTGACTGTCTACTGTAAGTAGGTATGGAGGTAGCTTAGATTAAATTCTATACCCAAATAGAGCCTCAAAGTCAACGAAAAGGGTCCCCTGTCAATATCCATTGTGATACAAAAAATTCAGATGTTAGGACGACTGGTACAGAATAAGGGAATCCTGCACACGACATTGAACAGTAAATTATATATCGTACTATCCGATCAAAAAAAGGGTTATTATTGTTGTGACACTAAGTTCTCCTCCTCATCGTCGTTCGGCGGCTCAGGACTCGGGCGCGGAGATGCTTCCATGTAGACTGTATATACACGTCAGTATTTCTGCTTGAGGATCGTAGAACTATTGCAATGACAGCACCCACCATGCGGTTTAATTCCCCAACTCATAACGAACGTCAGCCCGAACACAGCCGCCAAGCAGACAAACACCGTCTGCGTGAACTTCCCCACCGTCAAACTGTAGATCAGATTGAAGATGGTCGGCGCAATGACCCGGGCAAGAGCGTGCAACAGGCCCATCGCACCGAGAAGCTGTCCGGTGCGGTCTGGAGGGACATGTTTCGTGAGGGACGACTGCAGCGTCGGCGACCCCATGCCTCCAATGGCCGCGACCATCCCGGAGAGTGTCATCAGTGACCCCGTCCGCACCGTGGCGTATCCAATGTATCCGGCCATATCGAACAGGATCGACAGCCGGATGATCACGATGTCGAGCATATCGGAGCCGGTGTTGGGCTGCTGGCCGCTCTGTGGGCCACGGACGATCCGTGTCACTGCCGGAAGTATGACGAGAAGGTTGATTACCCGGACGGTGTTGACGAGTGAGACGAAAATGCTCGATTCATAGTTGCCCCAGTCGAACATGTATTCGGCATAGATGATGATCACCTGGACGGTGCCCATCGCAACGCCAAACACGGCGGTATCGATTGCGGCGAGGAGAATAAGATTCCTCCGCAATGCAGAACTGGCACCGCGGCCGGTGGGGAAGAGAGGACCAGGCCTATCACCTCGCGGGAAAAGTATAGATAGGGGCTTGAGGAGGTTGAAGGGATTCAGATCGCCCAACGAAAGCCATTTGGAACCACCATCTTCATCAAGAAGTTTCGCCCGGTGCTTTTCTCGAGCGATCCGTCGACTCTCCATAGACAACGACTCAGGAATTATAAACACCAGCATTAGGAAAAAGAAAGTGTGACATCCCAGAGCCGTATAGAAGACACTGATGATGTTTTTCGTCTTTTTGATGAGGTAGCCCGCCAGAAACGGGCCAGCAGCGACACCGCTGAACAGCACACCGTGGAAATACCCAAAAGCGACGTTTCTCCTCTCCGGAGGGGTGCAGTCCGCCGCGTACGAATGTATCAGCGCCATGGCGGTCGTGAATGACCCGCACATACCATCGAGGAAAGCGCTGATGAGGAGCACGTTCACCGAACTCTGGTCAGGCCTCGCTGCGACGACAATGTTGACCACTTCTCCCATGATGGCTCCAAAGGTGGCCAATGCGATAATCATTTTCCTTCCATACCGATCCGACAGACGGCCCAGTCGTGGGCTGACCACGGCGGAGAGGATCCCCGATATCAGATTGAAGTAGAGTTGAAATCGCGCCACCAAGGACTGTACCTGTGGTATCTGACATTGGGAGTTGTCGCCCCCAAAAATGACCGGGACATGCGTGAAATTGGGATCCTTAGAGGCCCTATCGGACAGATAGTCTCTGCAGATGAGGGCAAGGATCAGATTGATTTTGGGGACTGCCAGCCCGCCAAATGCCAGTGTAAATGGTAGAAGCGGAGGTATCAACCACCATATCTGGGATATGAATGAGAAATCAGCTATTCAAAACAGTTTAGGGAAGGAAAACAAGCTCACAGAGGGCCTCCTCCACCATGGCTTGCTTTCGACCTCCTTCGCACCCAGCCAGGGCGTGTTGAGTTGCACGCCATCCTCATCGCCTGTGGAGCCAGCTCTTCCAACTCTCCATTGCGACAGCAATGGCGTCTCCTCATGAACGTGAGTCTGTATAACGCCCTTGTCTACCTGGCCTGCAGGGTTCCGGGCACGCAAGTTATTGGCATTTGAAGCAGTCGATGCGGCACGCAATCGCGCATCTTCATCCGCATCCACAGCGAAAGGAGTCTCGTTCTCCATGACCGACACTGTGGAAATGCTCTCGGGAGTAGTACTAAGGCCAACAGTCGTGTATCCAGTAGGCCTTCGGTAGCTCCTACCCGCGCATCACCGACAACAACAGAGAAATATGGCTACTACAGACAGAGCAGCACAAGGTGACCAGAGAAGGGGGAATCAATGGGCGCATTGAGGGGGTTGCGCGAGTCCTCGTAACCACTGGCCGATGCAACACGTAGTGATGACTACCCCCTCGTGCTGTACAACGTGATGCGCCAGCAGATGAGGGTGATACAGAGGGAAAGCTGGCGGTCCATCTGCGCTGGCACAGCGGCCCCTGGTCCGGTCAGGCCAAGCATGATTCCATGGAGTCAGACGGTAAGGCGAGCGTCACCGTCGATCGGAGAAATCAGCAAATCGGCCGATCTGGCGTCGGTGATAAGATAAGCAGCATATCTCCGGTGAGGGGACGACTTGGCATGCTACAGTATTATTAATCCCCGTGCTATCTGGAACGATGGCCAAAGTAGCAATTGGCCATTGGTTCAATTTCTTTCTCCAGGTCACCTCATGAATGTCATCCGATTGGGTTTTATATAATTATATAAGTCCTGCAGGGACCGGTCCCTGTGCCGGTCTTCCTAAGAGCCCGGCCTGCTATCCTAGGTATAGTGTACAGGCTCTCATCAATAATGTTACATAGCAACGCCGCATTCCAGCAACACGTGTATAGAAGAAATCGTAACATCAACTACTGCACGAGATGAGCAGTCTGCTCTCCAGCGAAGAACTTTTTCTGCTCCAAACATCTCTCACTCTTGCATCCTTGACACCGCAGGGTCATCTGTCGAGAGCACTTCTCTCCTTTCCGCAGATGGTCCAGTGCGATGTCCGCGAGCGCCTGGATGAAGATCGGGTTGCCGTTCAAGCTCTCCGCTCGCTTGACGCCCGGGTGGTTCGCCTCGCCCTTGACCTCAATGTCCAATTCGTAGAGGGTCTCGATGTGGTCGCTCGTGAAGGCGACAGGAACGAGGATCAGGTCCGTCTGGCCACGCTTGACGTATTCCATCACTGTGTCACTCGTCTGGGCTCCAAGCCAGGCGGACGGCCCGACCTGCGATTGCCAGCACAGTCTGTATGGGTTTCTGAATCCCAGTCGCTCCATGATCGCGTGCACAGTCGCAGCAACCTCGGCGGGGTATGGGTCGCCTGGTTTTGTTAGCATGTATCTTGCTATCGCCACTACTGGTTGAGACCTACCTCTGTTGACAACGCTCATGGGCAAGCTGTGAGCGGAGAAGAGGAGCACCACTCTGTCTCTCCTGTCCTCCGGGTATGTCGCGAGCTGGTCCTCAATATTCTTCGCGAACGCTTCCACCAGACCTGGGTGCGTCGGCCAGCGATCGATGACACTCCACTGGACCGTCCCCGACGGATCCACCTCTCCCCCAGTTGCACGCTTGCCCTCCAAGCGGTTTCTCCATTTCCACAGCTCATTGAGCGAGCTGCCCGTCGTAGAACAAGAGTACTGCGGGTACTGCGTGAACGCTACCGCGCGGCCCCCCTTGCCTCGCCCAAAGCCGTCATCCAGCAGCTTCGTGTACATCTCCTCCGTCAAGGGCGCGGCGTATCTGAAAGCGACGTAGGGCTTGTGCGGTGCGGTCTCGGGCGATAGTTTGTCAAGTATCTTGCACATCTCCTCGCATTGGTACTCGGACCACTTGCGGATGGGGGAGCCGCCTCCGATGGCCGAATATTGTTCTTGGATCTTGGGCGTTCTCCGACGGGCAATGAGAGGTCCAAGGTATCCTTGAAGACGTCCGAGAGGGATCAGGTCACCGTCCGCCTGCGAGTAGTGATCGTAGTCAGTTGCAGAATGTTAAAAAGGGTCAGCATGGTCGAAAGCATACAAATAACCGGCTGAGGAAGTCCTCGACCTCATCTGTTGTCGATGGACCACCCATGTTCATGAAGACCATGGCAGTAGGGCCTTTCGAGCCCGTTGCATCCTGTGTAACCGGCGGCACTACCGTCGCCAGCCCTGATCTCTGTTGTACATTGTGTGCTAGGTAGCTGCGTGCCGCTGGTCTGATACCGGAGCAGACACTGCTCCGTAGCCGTCCGGGAATCATAAAGGGATTGCGCAGCGCCATTGGTGAATGTCGCCTTTGCTAGCGCAAAAATGAATGGAAATAATTGGATAGAAGCAGAGATAGCTCTGCGGGCAAGGCGGGGGTATCTGGACCTGGATATAAGCGTCGGACAGTGGCAAGGCCCGGGCTCAATTCGATAATCTGGAGTTCCAGAAGCGCTTTGATGACCGAGCACGGACTGCCGGCCAATCAGACGACAGCCAGCGTAATCGACCCCGAGGCTGTCACATGACCTTCGTGTTTCCCCGCGTCGGGCATCGCGTCACACGTGTGGCCAGCAGGCAGCGGAGCAGGCAGACAGAGCACTTCAGAAACATCGTAGACACTTTATATTCACTTTGCTTTGTGCTCAATTATCACTAACAGGTACTCTGTCTGCGCTGTTATCTACTGGATTCTAAAAATGGCCGACGACGATCGATCGAGAGAGGAGGAAGTACAGGAGGAGGAAGAGGAGACCGACACCAGTGTACGTCCGGTCTCCGAGCTTCCTTGCTCACCTGTTCACATTCATGCTGATAATGGCCTCACTAGGGCTACAAATCCGTCAAGGATGCCGTTCTCTTTGCCATAGAAGTCAGCGAATCCATGCTGACTCCACGGCCGTCCGAAGGGAAGAAGGCCACCGAAGAATCGCCGGCGACGGCCGCCCTGAAATGCGCGTACCACATGATGCAGCAGCGCATTATCTCCAACCCCAGAGACATGATTGGAGTCTTGCTATATGGGACTGAGGCGTCGAAGTTTTACGACGAACAGGAGAACAATCGTGGTGAACTCTCATACCCACATTGCTATCTCTTCACCGACCTGGATGTCCCGGCGGCAGATGCTGTAAAGGAACTGCGCGCTCTGGCTGAGGATGAGGAGAAGGCAAAGGAGACACTTGTGCCGTCAAAGGAGCGGGTCTCCATGGCCAACGTGCTCTTCTGCGCCAACCAGATCTTCACTTCAAAAGCATCGAACTTCTTGTCCAGACGACTGTTCCTTGTGACAGATAATGACGACCCTCATGGTGACGATAAAACCATGCGCTCGGCTGCTACAGTCCGCGCAAAGGATCTTTACGACCTTGGAGTGATCATTGAGCTCTTCCCGATCTCTAAACCCGACCACGAGTTCGATCGATCAAAGTTCTACGATGTAGGAATCCCACTTATCCCATAGATCATCACATACTCACAGCGCGCAGGACATCATATACAAAGCCTCCCCAACAGACCCAGAAGCACCTGCTTTCCTACAAGCTGACAAGGTCTCATCAGCTGGCGGTGATGGGATCTCGCTGCTCAACTCGCTCTTGTCTTCCATAAACTCCAAATCCGTTCCGCGCAGAGCATTGTTCTCCAACATACCCCTGGAGATAGGCCCGGGGTTCAGAATATCAGTCACTGGATACCTCATATTCAAGCGGCAAGAACCCGCTCGAAGCTGCTACGTCTGGCTCGGAGGTGAGAAGCCTCAGATCGCAAAGGGAGTCACGACGCAAATCGCAGACGACACCGCGCGAACCGTAGAGAAATGGGAGATCCGAAAAGCGTACCGCTTCGGTGGAGAACAGATCTCCTTCACTCCCGAGGAGCAAGCAGCGCTGAGGAACTTCGGCGACCCGGTCATTCGCATCATCGGCTTCAAACCCCTCTCATCCCTCCCCTTCTGGGCCTCAACGAAACACCCTACCTTCATCTACCCCTCAGAAGAGGACTACGTCGGCTCGACACGGGTCTTCTCCGCTCTGTACCAGAAGCTCCTAAAGGACAACAAGATGGCGCTAGTCTGGTTCATCCCCCGACGGAACGCGACCCCCGTCCTGGCGGCGATGATCGCAGGCGCGGAGAAGCAGGACGAAAACGGCATCCAGAAGATCCCCCCGGGAATGTGGATTCTGCCGCTGCCCTTCGCAGACGATATCCGGCAAAACCCGGAGACGAATCTAATCGTGGCCCCGGAGCCGCTGATCGATCAGATGCGGACGGTGATTCAGCAGTTGCAGCTGCCGAAGGGGCAGTACGATCCGATGAAGTATCCCAACCCTGGTAAGACATATAATTTCAGTTTATTTCGCCATGAGTAGGCATTTACTGAGAGGTTGCAGCGCTACAATGGCACTACCGCATTCTACAAGCGCTAGCCTTGGATGAAGACCTGCCCGAGAAACCCGAGGACAAGACAATTCCGAAATACAGACAGATCGACAAAGTAGGATTTCCCCTCTTCGTCTCAATCTTCGTAACCCCGTACTCCTTTACTGTAGCATCCCAACCAATATTGATACGGCAAATACTAACACCCTCACCTGCAGCGCGCCGGCGACTACGTCATCTCCTGGGGCGAAGAACTCGAAGCGCAGTACCGAAAAATCGAATCCCGACAACCCAAGACATCCACTCTCGTCAAACGCCCAGCAGCCGCTAAAGGCCAACCGCTAGACGAGGAGCTAGGCGACGAAGGTGCCCAGCCGGCCAAGAAGAAGGCGAAGACCGAAGCCGGCGCCGGCGCCACAGCCGACGATATACGGAAGAGTTACGAGAATGGGACGTTGTCGAAGGTACGTCGTATCATGTCGTCTACGCTTTCATTCTCGTTTTCAAAGCCTGTAAGATCTTTGCATTGGATGCTGACATCGATGCATGCAGCTCACAATGCCCATCCTCAAAGACTTCCTCACGTCTCAGAAACTCCCAACGTCAGGGAAAAAGGCCGAGCTAGTCGAGCGGATCGAAGAGTTTTTCGAGCAGAAGGTGTAGTTTACCTAATCTACGTAGGTACTTAGTCATGGTCATGGTCAATGAAACGAGAAAGAAAAGAAACAAAAAAAGGGCGAAAAAGGGTCCCGATTTACCGGCGATAGCTTGCTCACCCTGATAATCACCCAAAATGCATACATCTCTGGATACCCAGCACAGAACTTGGGGAGCACGAACACGAGTCCACTAATGAACGAACATCATGACGTCATCGGCTTGCTCTTTTTTTTTATTTTCTTTTTCCCTGATGTTTTACCGGGTGGCAGGTTATTATTATTATTATTATTATAATCAAGTTTAACGTCCATACCGAGCCTTCCGGCTATGACAGACCCGGGTGGCAGGTTACTTGTACATTATCGTTCGGGAGTTGGCAGCAAGGGTGTTACAAATTTTATACACCTATAGATATTGCAGGCTTTTTGCGTAATACAGATTCTCTCGGGTCCATTCCGTGCGAGTAGAGATATATGGATATCGAATAACGAGATATGTACTATGTTATAGAATATATATATATTTCGTGTTCGTTCCAAGAAGCAAGATTTGGATATTATACAAATTATACATGACAAACTCAGCTGTCCTGTCTTGTAGCATCTGTACACGCCTGTACACGCCGTACCGCATCGCATATATATCCAATCCAATCAGCTGCTATCTGTCTGTCCCACCCTGTAACAATAATGACCACAATAAAAGGAAGTATGCAAGTAATTTATCTACCCATGACTATGGCCAAAGGACAGTGACGAAGAAATTGAGCGTATATATACTTTGCATATAAATATGTGCACAGAATCGAAAGTCAGACTAGCCAGTCCGAGTAATCACCCCGTGAGATGATTCTCGTCTAATCCCGCTAGATGAGAACAGGACTGGAACTCAGCACTGCCCGTAGACCTGACAATAACAGAGTTCTTGGTCAGGGCAGCTGGTACCAGTATTAGTCACGTCCTCAAGTTAAACCAAATAAGTAAGGGCAGACTTACTGAACGGCCTCCTTCCCAAAGATAACGTGCCATAAAAACTCCATGACTCGCCCGCTCGACGCGTCGTCCCGGTCCGTTTCCATCACCCACTTCCGGAACTTGATGTAGTCCTCTACCGGCCGTTTCCGGACCTGGTCCCGGGACACGGCGAACTGCGCGCAGCAGGCGGCTCCGACCTCGTTCGGGATCCCGAGCATCTTCTGATTCCGACCATTGTCCGCGCGAGAAAGAGATAACGAGGAATGTTCGCCATCTGCCGTTGACACTGTCGTGTTCGGTGGGGGTGGTGTGCTGGTCCCCTCAAAGAATTCCCTCCAGACCCGTTCCGTGACGTGCCTGTTCTTCCGATGGGCCTTCAGACATCCCGGGTTCCAGTTGCAGCGCAGGTTCACATAGCCGTTTTGCTGAACAAAATCCAGCTGGAGCGCGCGCATGGCGGCGACGTTGTCGTGCAGAGGCGCATCAACGTGCCAGGCCTGGAAGAAGCCGGAGCGGTGGGAGTGGAGGAAGGCAATTGTGGACGGGAGCTTGTCGTAGTGGTCGATTATGTAGGTGAGGTAGGCCATGGACTCGTGGCCTTTATTTACGGGCGTGGTGAGTGCGTGCTCGCCCTCGGACGGACGGGAAGGGTTAACCGTGTATATTGCGCGTTGCCAACTTCCTGCAAGTTAATTTATTTCTTCGAGTAAGAAAGAGTTTTAGATAGAGACGCAACATACTCAGGGAGTTCTTCCGCCACCCACTCCGTGTGCTCCTTCTCGAGCTTCGCCATCACGATCACTTTGTCTCCAACGGCTCCATGCGGGGAGGCCAATGCTTCGAAGTTCCTCGATCCACGGAGCAATTCAACCAAGTATGCGCCCGCGCTGTACTGGTTGGAGAGGTCCAGGAGATGCCTACCGAGGACCAGCAGTAGGATCGCCGCGGGTAAAAGGAAGCATAATGCAATCCTCAATCCGTATCTCATTGTATAACGTAAGAGGGAGAGACTAGGGGTGAGCCTGAAGAGGGCTTGTTATAGAAGCCCAACACAATGACAGCAAAGCTGGAGCGCATCTGCAATCTGCAGCGAGACACAGAATAAAGAGAACCGTGGGGCTAAGCGCTGTCTAAACGGATTGAATAGGTGACTGATTACAATGTCAACTAAGAGTGAGAGAAGATTGAATTGAAGGAAGCCCGGGAGAGAGCGGACCGGCGACGGCGCGGAGAACAAAGGAATGTCAGCGGCGAAGCGAAGAAGCGTGGGGAAGGAGCGACACAGGACGAGGACGAGGTAGGGAGAGGATGAGGATATTCGGCTCCCCTTCCAGAACAGGAGGGACGGGTCGACGGGAGAGATGCCATAGGGGCAGCAGCGGGCCTGCCAAGACTGCGGATTGTGGGGAGCTCCGTCGTGACGGGGATAGAGAACGCTGCGACGGCGTGAGAGACCAGCAGTCCATGGAACGAGTCACAGCAGCTGTCTGGCTCATAGTACGATAGGCTCGACGAACCGTCAGATACCACGAGAAGCTTAGGAGCAAGCCGTTGCCGGCGACGGCTCCGCGCGACCGAACAGTCTTAGGCCGGAGGGGCGCCGCGGATCGCCCGGGGTGCGATGGTAGAGCAGCCTGCCAGGTGTGTGCGCGGTTTCTGGAAGACCTTAAACTGCAGCCTGGAGGAGCTAGTGGACTGGACTTCGTCGTTCGTCTCCAACCCCTCACCACGGCCATCGTGTAGAACGAACAAGAAGCCGGTTCGTATGCGGTCATGATATGGGTGTATCCACTCAGACACCGTACCTGGTACGGAGAGTACGGGGCGTACATCACTGCCTCAACTGAACCTAGGACTTCAGTGTCAGTGCGATACCAGGACCAAAAGGGACTCGGCCACTTGTTCTGCCAAGGGGGTCCAAGCTTGCCAGTCGGGAGCGCAACCCCTGTTGATCAATAGTGTTCCGTAGCAAGCATCCAGCCCTGACAAACTGGAAGCATCATCGTTTCCCAGGCATATCGCGATGCTGTCCTCGCAGCCTCAGAGAGTCAGAGAAGAAGGTGAGATTCTTGATCTATCGTCTGATAGCGGTCCACGCGGCATCCTGGTCTGACAAGCGCCCGACCCCTGCTTACGCTGGCATGAGTTTATTGGCCGACAGAGTCTTGGGACGGGACGGTCTGCATCATCATGCATGTCAGAGAAAAGCTTATCGGGAGAACCCCGGACTGGCTATGATTGTCGATATCCCAAAGGGTTCTATACAGCTCATCATCCATACGGTGCCAGGGAACCATCCTGCAGACAGAGCCATCTCCCTTTGTTCTCTGGAGGAGTCTGAAACGAGCGCCTCCGTGGGTGAGATGAAGAACCATGGGACTCTCCGGCCAAACCAAACTCCAGAACCCCAACTTCTGCGTTTTCCGTGGAGCGACAGTGCGGAGGGCCACATGCAGCTTTTCTGCCGTCCCATGGGATCGAGCGAGCGGTGGGCGTTGTTAGGACTTCCCCGCCTTAACTTTGTCATAAGGTTGGGGGGCATCGGGGATCTTAGGCCGATGCAGTAGATAAAGGCAGGTCTGGATGCGGACACTAATCGTAGACAGTGAAATCAGCACTGCAAATGAGATCATATCACAGAAGAGAGCGACGGAGAGATAGGTTGAGCATCCTCGAGCAGGCTAGAGGAGGAAGAGAGCACACGCCGTAGACTCAGAAGAAGGGGGAGAGAAAAAGATCACATTCTGCTGATGGCAGCCTCCTTGCGACATGCAGCATCGTAACAAGCATGTACGTACCTGCGATATGTCCATCTATCCATTAATTATCCGTCTAAAGAACGGAGATAAATGACCTGTACCTTAGGTACTTGATAGGTAGTAGGTACTAACAGTTGACCCGTCCATTCAACCGATTAGCTCAACACCCCTGGATCAGGAGATAAACCAAAAGCAACATTTAATTCATTCGCATTATTGATTCTCTAGGTAGTACTCTGTACTCCATGTTACAGGAGGTAGAATCAGCTAGAATGATGAGGACGATAATGATGATGGATGACGGTGGAAATCGATGGAGATGTTAGTAAGAGAAGGAGGGGCTTCGTAGATGGGAGGAGGGGGTTTGGCTCGTCCTACCCGAATCGGAAAGAGCGACCCTGGCCCGCGTGGACAGTTGTCTAGTAAAATCAACTCCTTCCCCCGTCAACGTCTACATGAACGACAATCAATACTGCTTCATGGTGTGTTTCGTTGTTTAAACGGTTTCACCTCGCGCTGCGCCTTTCTCATCCGGGATGCCAGGGTCAAGTCTGATTAGATAAGACCGGATAGACGGGGAAGTGGGAACACTAGAGGTTAAGAGTGACACAATCTGCTTGTCTGGAGAGGGAGGTCCTCTCTTTTCGAACCTGTAATACACAGCAATGATGCGCGATTTTTGTCACCTTTGTGGAGTTTTGCGGCGAGACAGGTGGGTAAATGTGTGGCTGTGTTTGGCTATGATCAGTGACAAGTCACAAAGGTTCGAAGTGCCCTGGTCACAGGTACAGTGCATTGCTCGATAGGGGGTTGTGGAGTGCGCCGCGGATATGTATCTCCCTACTGACTTGTACCGAGGCATTACTTCAAGGAGGTAGACAGACGACGGTTAGTTGAATAGGCATGTCAAAAACAGTAGTATTGTCTTGATATTCTCTTGAACGCTGAATATCAGTGATGATCAATAGTATGGTATTGAGACACAGTCCAACGCCTTCAGTCATTACCTGCCCAATAACGCAAAGGAACCGCAATAACACATGCAAAATAACATGGTATCTGTAGATAGACAAACATGCTTTTGCAGCACAGCTGCATGTATCCCATAATAGTAGAAACAGCTGAGAATAGTATACACCATACAGAAGCGCTGACGAGATCACTCGCTCGCTCCCTCGTTCTCTCCCTCCTCCTCACTGCTAACTTCCTCTCCGTTAGCAATGGCTTGCTCGCGTCGCTTCCTCGCCCGCTCCCTCTTCTTCTCGAGCAAGCGATTCAGCTTCTTCGCGACGTTGAACACCCCGCTGGTCCCGGCCCCGCACGCCGCACAATTCGGGTTCTTCCGGTACCGCTGCAACGCGCAGCTCTCGCAGAAGTAGTGTCCGCAGCGGGTGATGATCGGGTTCTTGTAAGGTTTCCGGCAGATGATGCAGGCGAAGGGGATACTCTCGAGGAGCTCCTCGTCGGAGTCATCCTCGTCGTCCTCAGCCGTCTTGCCTCCCTCCTTGTTCTGGGTCGCCACCGTCCGACCAGTGAGTTTCTTGCCCTGGGTCGAGATCTCCCAGTCGCGATCGAGCTCCCAGCCCTGCTTGTAATCCTCACGCGCGTGCAGGAACTTGCACGAGTCGCCGAAACCGCAGAAGCCGGTCTGCTTCCAGTCCTTGCACACGTCCGGCGCGTAGTCAATGACGGTGACCGTCCGGACGTTCGTGGGGGCCTTGACGGGACCGAACTGTTTCTGGGGAGCGTTGGGGTTCTTCTGGATGAAGGACGTGTAGTTGGCGGCGCCCTTGTAGGTGCCGTCCGGGGCTGAGGGAGTGTTCCCGGGCTGCGCTCTGGTTTTACCCAGCAGGTTCTTCGCGCTCAAGTCATCCTCCTTGCCCTCGTCGTACCAATTCGACTGTTTCGTCGCGTCGTTCGTTGTCACCAACGGCGCAGCTCCAGAACTCGTATTCGCCTCCTCCAGCGCGTCTTTTCGCGTCTGGTTCGCGGCCGACGATGCCGTCACGGCCGCATTCTTGCGTCTCCTCTTGATGCGGCGTCCCTCCTCGTCGTCTGAGGACGTGAAGTCGGAGTCCGAGTCGGAGGCCGGTGGTGGCGAGGCAGCTTTCTTGCGGAAGCTGGCCTTGGCTTTGGCCGAGCGTTTCTTGAAGGTGACCTGGGGGACGTCGGCCGCGACGTCTGCGTCCTCGGCCATGGTGACTGGAGCAATGGGTGGTGGAGGCTCGGGTCAGGGAGAAGGCTAGGTCGTGTGCAGCAGCGGAACTATTGTCTCTGGCCGGCGGGGAGCAGCCCTATCCGAGATGAGGTCAGATCACGTGACCTCACAGACGGCATGACACACGTGACCACACGTGTGCGCGGCACGACCCGCCGGACGCGGTTGTGTTTGTGTGTTGTCGGGCAACGAGGTGAGGCAGCGTCCAGATGAATAACACGTACAGCATCGTAAACACGGCCAGCTCAGGCATCAGGGGCCCTGTCCGTCGAGGCGTGGAGCGCTGACGTCCTGGGCGACCGGCGCGCGCTGGGCTTAACTAGAGTCGATGATCCAAGCCCTGGTAATGCCCAACTAAGTAGCAGCGCGGCAGGGCGATGCACGGCCCCTGGAGGGAAATGAAACGCAGCGCTGCTCCGCCAGCACCACCGCCCAGCAGGCGCTCTCCTCCCTTCCTTTTCTCCCCTTCTGCTCCCTGCTCCCACCCCGCCCAACGAGTCGATCCATCTCGATCTCGTTGTCGCACGTCTCTCTTTTAATCTCTGTGTTTCTTTTCCAATGTGTATGACGGCCTAGGTGATCATTGACCCGTCTGCTCGTGCTGTCTCTGCTCTTCCACGTCGTCCCCTCTCTCTGCAGCGTGGAGCGCCGGTTGACGTGTGTGCTACCTGCGACCCTGTCTGGACGGCTATCCTGCAGCGACCGCCCCGGCTGCGCATCCTCCAGCCCCCCTTCACGACTGTTGACAATCTCACGACGCGTCTGTTTTCCATCAACATCCCCAGTCTAGGGTGTCGGGTGCACCCAGCAGGTTCCGCTAGCCCTGGTGGGCATTCCAACCGTCGTCCCTCCCGCGACTCGACGATTCCCTCTCGACTCTTCGGCGCGGCGGCCCGTCGGTTTACCCATCCCGACGTGCGCAATATTCCTTCGTTGCATCGAACCGAGTGGGTTCTCTGGGCATACAACGTCGACTGTTCCTCCTTGCCGACCGGCTCACCCAAGGGACGTCGACGGGGGTTTTCGACAAGAGACAAAACGGCAGGTCGGACGATGATCCTTGTTTGAGACGCAGGACGGGAAGAACGAGGAACGAGACGACCTTCGGCGGTCAGCGGTGGCTCAATCTTGGAGCCGGAGGATCAAAGATCCCCGCGGACCCGCGATTCGATGATGGCTACTTCTCTTGCGGATCCATCGACCGATCGAGCTCTACAGCTGACACACGAAGGAGAAGAAGAAGGTAGTGGCGGCCCTCCCATGTCCCCGATGGACGACCCCTTCGTCTCCGACGCGGGGCTGACCGCTCAATCGCCCCGATACTCCTTCGATGCGGAGCTGTTCAGCATGAATGCTGCTTCCCCATTGCAGGCCAAACGCGCTCTCGAGGCGCACCTGGAAGAGACGGAGCGCCGACTTGAGGAAGCTTCCAGGATTGGTACTGCGCTGGTGCAGCAGCAGAGAGAGCTCGAAGACAAGCTAAGAGAGGTCGAGCGGCAGCAAGATGAAGAAGAGATTGGGCCTGAGCTCCGTCGTAAGCTCATCGACCTGGAGAAGGAGTACAATGAGATTGGTCGTGAGAGTGCGCGAGCGTTTCTTGCACCGAAGCGGATGGTCAGCGGCGATGAGCCAGGAACCCCCTCCTTTGACCAGAAGGTCCGTTGCTATCCACCAACGCCCAGAGACACGTGAATGACTGTGCTAACTACTCGTCTAGTCACCGGCCAGCCCTGCGGTGTTCTCCAGCCATGGCAACGACTCTCCTACCAAGATTAGCGTTCCTACATCGCGGAGACAGCGCAATCACGCATCAAGCCGCGTTCACGATATCGAGTTCGCTACCGAGATATCCACATCGCTGCTCGCTCAAGTTCGTCAGCTACAGGCCCTTCTGGCAGAGCGCGAAGAAGCATTGAAGGTCCTTAATCTTGAGAAGTCGCGACTTGAACTTGAGGCGGAGGGGTTTTCTCAGCGGATACGAGCGCTTGATGAGAGCGAGCAACGCTACAAGGATGAGAACTGGAGTCTGGAGACACAAACACACGAGCTGATGGCCGCCATAAGGGAGGCCACCGACCGAGAGAACCGTCTCAACAGCAATCTGAGTGCTATGACGGCCGAAAAGAATACCCTCCAGCGCGAACTTGAGGACTTGAAGCAGGCCAACGGCAGGCTCATCGAGGAGCAAGCGGCTGCGCAAAAAGCGCACGACGCGGAGGCTCATCTTCTCCGCAGGAACTTAAATGCCGGAGAAGCTGAACGGCTCAGTCTACAGCAGAAGGTTGAGGAGTTGACCTCGCAGAACCAGGAACTGGCTAAAGCGGTCGCGATGCGGTTCCGGCAGCTGGAGGCTGAAACTCCCCGGGATGCGTCCCCTGACGCGGAGAGCGATCTTCCTGACCAGGAGACTCCCGAGAACTCACCACCGACGTCTCCGAACAAGCCAACTCCAACTCCCCGCCACGGACATCTGGAGACGGAGACGCTCAAGAGTTCTCTCGGTCACGCCCACCGCATGATCCAGAACCTCAAGAGTATCATCCACCGTGAAAAGACCGAAAAGATCGAGCTGAAGCGCATGCTGCAAGATGCCAGGGATGAGCTGGAGCAACGCCGCCGTGACCCACCAGGTGCTGCAATTACCACCGGTGTCAAGCGTCAAAAGACGAAAGCTGCTGCCGTCGCCGCTGCTGTCGAAGCCTTCAAGAAACCTCCGCGGCCGGAGATGCTTGGTGCCGTACGGAGAGGCAAAACCGAGATCGAGTTTGATGAGCCAGACTGGGAGGACCACACCAGTGAGGCAAGCCCCACGCGTCCTCCAGCGTCAAGATCCGGAGGCAGCATCGCGCCTGAGTCCTCGGCCGAGCAGACTGAGCAGAGCGACGTCTACCAGACTGCTACGGAAGGCGATATTTACCAGACCGCTACGGAAGATGTCTTTGAGACCGCCAACGAACGTGAAACGACTACCGAGAGCGAAACTACTTTCCACACTGGTGTTGAGAGCATGGATGACGACAGCACTGATGAACTCACTGAGACTGAAGATCGTGGTAGGCGGCAAGGTACTCTACGAGGCAGAATGCCGTCCTCGCTGTCACTGGCAAAAGCTGGGGACCGCAACTCATTTGAGAGTACCGCTTCTACTTCCGCCGACGAGGACGAGGAAGAAGTGCAGGCTCCACCGACTCCCAAGACTCCAGTCCAGTCGCAGCCTCAGCGATACCGGCTGAAGATGAACAGAGGTGCCTTGAAACGAACCCGTGGTGATGAATTCGAGAGCGAGCCCCCCAGCGTACAAGATTCGCCAGCAAGCAGCTTCCGTCGGGATTCTGCAGCTGTCCCCCAGGGCCAGAGCCTGTTTGCAGAGCTTGGAGGCTTTGGCAGCCCTGGAAATGAAGTAGATTTCGGCACTCCTGCGCGATCTGACACGGTCTCCCAGACTTGCACTCCGCGCATGTTCCCAATATCCGATCCGAGAAGGATGTCCGAGGCAACAGTTGCATCAATGCCTCCGGTGGCGTCGAGACCTCTGATGGTGGATTCAGGGATGATGACAGATCCATGGGAACCATCTGTCCAGGCCGCTGCTAATCTGAACGATGGGCCCGCGACGCCTACTGCTCCTCGGACCCCGGAGAGAAAGGCCACGAACGAAGCATTGCCTGCGGTAGAGGACAAGGACCTTCCTAAGTTGGTGAACTCGTCGACCCAGTGGACACCCCTGAGATCGCCAGCTGGACCGAACGGCGAACAGTTGAGTACCGTCCCGACACCGCCTAAGATGATATGGGACGAGTCAGCTCCAGAGATGGAAAGTGAGGTGTCAGCCGAGCAGGCCTCGGAACAGGCAGTTCCTGAGCCTCCGCGACTGGGAGTATCAGCGATCCTTTCTGAGGACACTGCACCAGTCGCGCCCACTGCGGCAGAACTGACAATGTCATCCATCCTCACCGAGACGACTGAGCCTGTTCCACCGAAACTGCCGGAGCCAGAGCCTGTGGTGCCTGTCGAGCCAGAGACTCCTCCTGTCTTGCCGGAGCTCACGGTGTCGTCGATCCAGTCCGAGCAGACGGAGCCCGTGTCGCCAACATTATCGGACGTTCCCGTACAGTCGGTGCCTCAGCTGTCGTTCTCCACCATCCGCTCCACGGAGACGCTTCCAGTTGAACCAGCCAGGGCTGCTATTGTAAGAGACACCGTCTCAATTGGCACCCAAGCGGACGCTCCCGAGAGGGAAAAGGAGCCTCCTGTCGTCGTTGCTGAGGACAAGACCAGCCAGGATGCCTCGACCAGCACAGATGACCAGGAGGAAGGCACGAGCATGCCTTTGGGCGCCATCTCCGGCAACGTCGCCCCTCGTGATGCAAAGACTTGGTCCAGCAACACGGACCACGGCGCTCAAACGATCCTGTCTTCCAAGCAGATCGACCAGATCCTCATGGACCGCGATGCTGCTCGTTCACAGTCGCAGTCAGATCTCAACGCTTCTGCCGTGCCCTTGACGCCCAGGGCGAAATCCAACGAATCCATGATGACCGCCTTCCGTCCAGCGCAGAAGCGGCCTGGCAGTGCGAACAGTCAGAGATCCAATGCTGCAAGCCATCCGCCACTGCCTGCTGACCATAAGCAAGCAATCGCGGCTGCGCAGGCGATGCCGGTTGAGAACGCCCAGAATGCTCAGAGCTCTTCTGGAGTAATGGGTCCCCCTCTTGCACCTGCTTCAGCGTACAAGAACGCGCAGACACGGCCACGTACTCCAAACGAACAGGGGTCGCAGACTGGTTCGGGTTCTGTCAAGAACACCACCAGTTCCACTGCACGCGCAAGAAGACGCGGAAGCCAGATCTCTCGGCGGTCATCCGTGTCGTCCTTTGCTTCTGAGTTGGATGAACGGTTCAACATGCACACTGATGCGCAAACCCAAGACTCCGGCAGCGGAACTGATCCTCGGATGATTCAGGCCATCACTCAGACAATGATCGGCGAGTTCCTCTGGAAATACACTCGCAAGACCGTCTCAGGCGAGATGTCAAACACTCGTCATCGACGATACTTCTGGGTCCACCCGTACACGCGCACCCTGTACTGGAGCGAGCAGGATCCCCAGACCGCCGGAAAGTCGGAGCTGAAGGCCAAGAGTGTTGCAATTGAGGCTGTTCGAGTGGTCACTGACGACAACCCCTATCCCCCGGGTCTGCACCGCAAGAGCTTAGAGGTCATCACTCCTGGTCGGAGGGTCAAATTTACGGCCGCAACCAGCCAGCGACATGAGACTTGGTACAATGCACTGTCGTATCTGCTACTGCGTAGTTCTGGTGAGGATCCTGAGGATCAGGAAAACCAGATCACTACGGACGACATTAATGAATTTAATCCTGGTTACCGTACCGCGTCTCACCAAACAACGTCTCGGATGTCGTTCTCTTCATACAATAGCCGCACTGTCCGAAATAATCAGAACAAGCAGCGTGCGGGTTCCGCGATGTCGGTGCGACCTCCTGCGGCGACACCCGGGCGTGCCTCACCGGCTCTAAGTGCTCCGCCACATGCCACGCTCCGTGCTACGGACCAGGCACGTCACAGCTCGGCGTCTCGCCTGAGCGCTGTGTTCAACACGACGATAAGAAGCTCATTCTCCGGCCGTAGAGGCAGGCATGGCCATGCTGAAGAGACTTATGACACGACCGCTGCGGACCATGACAGTGCCGAAGACCTGAGACATATTATCGAGAGGCAGGAACGGGAGGCAGACCGCCTAGAGAATGTGCGCGCTTGTTGTGATGGTAAGCAGAGAAATCCCTTAGCAATCGATAGCCCGTTGACTAAACAATGAACCAGGCAAGCACGACGTCAGCTCCCTTTCGAGAACAAGTCGGTACAGCCCAAGGCTCAACCGACACTCTCACTCGTATAATTAATTTAGGTCTTTTGGTATGGGTCCAAGGTTTCCTCGTTGAATGTTAATTTCCTCTTCTTTTCCTTTGTCGAGTTCATGACTAGATCATCGGGCCAGACTGCGCTGTTATTACTATCGACGAGTTTCCTTTGTGCATTCTACGCTACGCATTGCTCTCCTTTCCTCATATCTCAATTGTCTCGAATCGTTGGACCCGTCCAACGTCAGGAATGGCGTATCGATTTATCTTGCTCTTGTTCGGGTCACAGGGTTGCCTGCAATTTGATACATTGCGGCATGCCAATACTGCCCAATTGCTATTCCGGATTGCCGCTCGTTACCGCAAGCAACTCTATTTTTTTTCCTGGGAAATCACTATCTGTCTCCACTCCTCGTTGGTGCCCAGTTCTGACTGTCTCCGACCTGCTAATATCCGATAATGCCTTGGAAAAAGGTGACCACATTTTTCCTATGTCGATAGTCTTACAGCCTCTGAGATACTTGAGTCTTGTCATTCTCTAATCCATCTTCTTCTTTTAACCTCTCATTTCATTTTGCTGTTCCGATCTGCATCAAAGACAACTATCGTTGTATCTTTCAATTTTTGAATTATTGACCTGTGAAATGAGAGTGGAATTGATGTGTTTGGACCCGGATTCCTGTATTTCCTAGTGCTACTGTCTAGTTGGACGCAAATCCTGTAGTGACCGGATCATGCGGCAACTAATAACATGAATGTCCATCACGTCACCTGTTTTTAGTACTCAGCTGCGCCTGAGAGCGATCATTAGTAGATATTAATTGTAATCTGTTGCTATGAATCGATGCATCAATACGTAGAAAATAGCTGGTAACCTTCTATTGCTTCTCTCTAGAAAGAAGCTTTAGCGCCGAGCGGCTCCGTATGCTTAGTCATTGTGATAAGTTGGTTAACTAACTAGTTAAACGCCCCGCGCCCTCCGCCTGTGGAAGCTTTTTGGCACGGGCTGGACGGCGGAAGTATGGTGGTGTGTAAATCAATTCAACTCTCCTTGTCTGACGTTCAACTTAGATACTTAGTTTCCTACTCATCTTTCCTCTTGTCCGTTTCTTTTTTTTCTTCTTCTACCCCACCTATACTTGACCTTATCATATCAATCAATATCTTCATATCGTCGAAAAAGCTCAGAGCGGGTTAAAAGGAAAAAAATAAAAAAAATAAAAAAGGAAAGATACCGTCCGATTGAAGACAAAGAGAGAACGAAGGAAAAAACCCGGGACCATTTGGAGAAGAGAGAATAAGGATGGGGACCCCGGATCGTTCATATACCCCGACGGTGTGGGAGCGTGTCGTGGCGATGCTGGAGCCGTCGGCGCTGCTTTCGAGTGCGATGTATCGTACGTATTTATCTTATCTCATTTATTTCCCCCTTCTAATGGTGATTCTAAATATTACATCCATATATTATGCGGCCTGGAACGGCTGAAATAACATGCATGCTGACTTTTGATTGATTTTTGGGAGGGAAAATCTAGACTATGTGATCGTCTGTCTCGAGGCGGTTTTCAAGCGGGGAGATGTGCTTGCGCCGGTTTTGAGAGTGGGCAGGTTGAGGGATGAGGCGTTTGGGAGGTTTTGGTTAAAGTTTTCGGGTGAGTGATTTTTTTTTTCTTTTCTTGGTGTTTTGTAAGCATTCCTGGTCCTAGTAGACATGTTTTTTTCTTTTTCTTTTCCTTTAATCAACAGATGTCTTGCCTTGCACTTGCCTTGCTTTCCTCCTGGCCTTTCGAATAATTTTTCATGCTTCGTTGATTGAGCATACATGTCTTTTTAACTTGATATTACTTCCTCCGTGATCTCTTGTCAGATACACATGATGAATCCATCAACCATATACTCTTATCACCCAGTTCTTGTATGTATGTACAATGACACAGGTCTAACTCATACATACAGCCCAACCCCAAAGAGACCCCACCAACACCAACACCAAGGATACCAACACCCCCTCCGCACCAGTCCAAGGCTCCGCCGCCCTAATCCCGCCCCTCCTCGCAACCGCCTCGGGAATCGTCCTCGACATCGGCCCCGGCAGCGGCACCCAGATGCCCCTCCTCGCCGCTTCCTCCGCGCCCGGCATTCGCACCATCTACGGCGCCGAGCCGTGCGTCGGCCTGCACGACGAGCTCCGCCAGCGCGCTCGCGCTGAGGGCCTCGAGGACAAGTATGTCATCCTGCCGTGCAGCGTCGAGAGGAAGGCTCTCGTTCCGGAGCTCGAGAAGCGCGGTGTCCTCGTCCCCGAAGACGGATCCGGTGTCTTCGACACGATCCTCTGCGTCCGCGTTCTCTGCTCCGTGCCCGATCCGGAGCGGACCGTTGCCGATCTGTACGATCTGCTCCGTCCCGGCGGGAAGATGCTCGTCGTGGAGCACGTCGTGAATCCGTGGAGGACGCGGAAGGGGAGTTTCGTGGCCCGCGTGGTGCAGAGTATCTATGGGTTGCTGGGGTGGAGTTTCTTCCTGGGTGATTGTCATATGGATCGGGATACGGCGGGGTTGTTGAGGAAGGTGGCGGAGGAGAAGGAGGATGACGGGGGGTGGGAGGTGGAGGAGTTGGAGGAGTGGTTTGGGTGGTCGCCTTTGCCGTATGTGGCGGGGAGATTGGTAAAGAAGGGAGGGAAGAAGGAGATCGAGTCGATGTCGACTTCGATTTCTCCTTAGAAGGGTGAGAGAAGGGCGAGTCGAGTAAATGAGCTTTCTTCGCTTCTTCTTCACGACATTTACTATTTGTGTTGTGATACGATCAGAAATGAGAGATGAACGTTCTACGGTATTCTATTGTGTGCATATGTACAGGGTTTCCAGGTTCGCAGAACGTTGTATGCGTCTGTGTCTGGCGCTGGATGAATTCAAGCACTGATAATAGAATCTCCATTTGGAAAAATTCTAATGGTGACTTCATTTATGGCCACCTGTCGGATATGGATATATAGATACAGAATACTTCCCTCATCACACTTTTAACGCAGGTCAGGTATCTCAAATAAGAGACCGCACGTCAAGCTGGTCATCTTTGAAGCATATAACATAACCTCTATCCCGGACGCTCTTCAAGGAAAGATATTAAACAGGATATACACGTCGATGTAATGCCCAAATCATATCGTCGTAACATACATCAGTAAATATAACAGTACCTGTCAACCGCAGCTGCATTTGCAGGCTTACTTGCCGGTATTAAGCAGGCTTCGGTCGCCCCGGGGGCCACCAGTCAAATAGATCTAACGCCTCAGACGTCCAGGGGCCCTGATCATCGTCTGTCGCATTTGACGCAATGTTTGACTGGCCATTATTCGATACAGGTCGAGATCTATTTCCGGTTGTGGTCCTTAGGACCGTTGGGTCTGATAATGACTTGCGGAATATCTTCTGCGGTGGCTCTCTCGCCGCAACGGGATTCGGAGGAACGCTGCGGTTGACCGAAACTGGCGGTCGTGGCGGTGGCTCCGTCTGGACTGCTGCCATCGTATTGGAATCACTATTATTATTTCGTGAAGACAAATCACTTTGCCTAGCGGCGGAGTCGGAGACAGCCGTTTGCCGCTGGCGGGGAGCTGGCTGGCTTTGGTTTGTTCGCGAAGTAGTAGGAGCGGATCGTTCCGCTGGAGAGTCTGGAGAGGCAGAGTCTCTCGAGCAGTGTTGTGGAATGGCATAGAGGTAGTTGGGCTCTGATAATGATGAAGATGGTTTCACCTCCCTCCTTGCTGAGGTAGCTGCTGTAACCGGCTCGTCTATCATCTCGCCGAGAACAAATAATGTCGATGCAGACGGTATGAATTCAGCAGCGGTCGACTCGACAGCCGTGTTTTGCATCTCATGGTCACTACGGTCGTGGTCAGCTGTGAGTTCCGATATTCTCACTAGTACTTACTGACGGTGATCTAGTATGTCCATGTTGATGTGACCGAGTCGTCGACTGCGGCGGTGCTGATACCTCATCTTGATGTGTCGATGCAGTATCGGCGGGCAACAATGCCCTGTACATTAATTTCTTCCGGGGTTTCTCGCTAGATATTCGAAGTGCATTAATAGGCTTTTCTGAGGCTATTGCCCGCGCATTCGATCCTGGAGTAAGAGATGGAACAGGATCTGAGGAGCCTTTTTGTTTTTCAGGCTGTCTGCTCTGGGAATGATCGGACGAGGTTACGGGGACTGAAGGGACTTTTGATGAAGGTCCAGCGCTATTTTCATTTTTCTCGGATCGGACCCTTGGTTCTGATACCGATTTGGCCAGAGGCACACTTGGTGCCGACTCTTCGAGATCAATAACAGAGGGTCGACTGCGAGTCCGTTCGGTTGCGGGGACCGAAGGAACTTTGAATGAAGATCTGGCGTTATCTTCATGCTTCTCGGACCGCACTTTTGGTGCCGGAGACTGCTTTGCTGGACGCGCACTGGCCGTCGACTCTTCAAGATCAATGACAGGAGGTCGACTGCGAATCCGTTCATTTGGATTCTTCCCATGCAGGATATCTTCCGGCGGCAGCTGCCTTTGCCGTTTTGCAGGTCTCTCAAACTGCTCTTTTTCCACCGCCTGCGCACGTTGGTGCCACTGTTTGTATGGTGATGCCGGAGTAATAGATCGTCCAATTGGAGTCTTCTTGATGCCCAGAAGGTCATTCAACGACTTCAGCGGAGTCTGGGAGACCACCCCGGAGGACCTAGGCGTCGAAGCCCGTGAGGGTGGTGGCACGGCCGTCTTCTGCGGTGGCGACCCTTGACTCTGTCTCTTCTTCTCAAACAATCCAGATATGTCCGACTGTGTCGTCTCCATGCATTCCCCCACTTGGATCAGGACGCCCTTGTCCAGCTCCAGCTCATCGCCGTCTTGGATCTCCTCACTTTCCCGCCAGTGTAGGTCGCCGATGAAGTTCCCTGTCGTGTCGTAGACCATGACCCGCTTGTTAAAGGTGTGGAATCGCAGGAAGCCATCCTGCCAGCGCTTCGCCTTGCGCCGCAGGTCGTGGGTGTAGAGACATCGGAACTTGATGACCGGCGCGGTGTTCTGGGTCGGAGCGATGGTCAAGCTGGGAGTGCCGCGAGGGGCAGAAGACATCGGCGTCGACATGGCCGATTGACGCTGTGTGAGCACCTCTTTAACATCGTTTATCGTGACATGGACGGTGGTGCTTGTACCAGCGGTACGCAGCGCCGAGGCGGCGTGAGGTCAGCGGGGGAGCGTGTCGGGCTCGACGCGTCGGCGCTCGGGTCGCCCCAAGGACGGAGATAAGCCTGGACACAGGACTGTAAAACGCCGATTCATTCTCTTCAACTCTTTATTCATGAGTCTTTGACCCTCGCGTGGAGCTTATTTTGACTGACTCTGAGGAGGAAAAACAGCATGAACTCTTCACGGATCTCAGTACCCAGCATGCTCCAAAACCCACGGTGGGAAATGCTCCATTCAACGAATTGTCATCTCAATATCTTCTGGATAGATGTGTTATGACAGTACATTTTCTGAAGAATAGTCCAGCTTCCCAGACACTTCGCAACTCTCTACTAGGCGCCACTACCCTTATCCCGCGCAGTTTTGAATGATTCTTTGCAGACATGGCACGACTATTAGATCTTGCAGATGAGCTTATCTTGGCTATCATTGCCTATCTACAACTAGACACTGCCGTTAGAATCACACCTGTACCGTTCTATGAGTCGGGAGAACGATATGCTGAGGCAACCAAACGGAATCCATCTCAACTTACCAAAGACCTTCGCGCTCTTTTGCTTTCGTGCCGTCGCCTGAATGACCTGCTCACGCCGATCTTCTACCGTGATATCTGCGTCCGCCAAGTGTTCGGCACCAATCCTCTGCAGCAGTTGACGCGGGCCGCGCATAGACCTCGGCGATTTCACGGCCCTGACCACTCTACGGATCCATTACGTCTTTCTCTGCGGAGTGGACGATCCCCCTGAGGCGTGGAGGGGTCTGCTGCGGAACCTGGAGGTGCTAGAGATCTACTACGACGACACTGGACTGGTGCGTTTCCAAGGAAGAGGGCAGGGATGACAGCTTCGATCCATTTCTCCTAGGCGTGGTTAGGCACAAGGACGCACATCTGCCACATCTACGGAGAGTGGCCGTCAACTCCCCGGAGAAGCAGTACAATTACGAGACAAGGGAACGGCGGCCCCGGGTCCGTGGACACCGCCACCTTCTCTGACACGGGAATTTGAGCGTGCAGGCGTCGAGCTGGATGTGTGGCTGGGATATGTTGAGCTTCCACCATTGGGAGAAAACGAAATTCCGGTAGATGATTGAACCGTAGAACGATAGGCGCAGACTCGTGCATATAGTAATTCCTTCTTCCATATTACCATATAACACACACGTCCTGCGTCGTGGTCCGGACAACTTTATCACGTTTGTCATTATCGATTCAACCGAACGAATGATCTCAACCTTGGGTATATACCAGAAGTGTAGTATGCCCCTGCTGCCCAAATCAGGACACCCTCTCTTTTTGTCTTAGATGCTCTAGGCAGCTCACCTAGTCGACACGCAGACCAAGAAATGAAGGCCTCGGTTTGATGTAACTTCAGGACTGTAGAGAATACAAGTATTCACCGACCTCTGCTCCGTAATCTTTGCTACCAATGTTTCAAATAGAGTCAATATAGACATTGTTAGCCGGAGACGAGCTGCTGAAACAGGTGATGTCGACAGACCACCTGATGCGTCCGCTCCAGAAAGGATGGAAGCTGTGATGCGCCAGACAGCTCGCGAAAAATTGCCGAAGTTGAAATCGTTGGCGCGCTAGAAGACGGCGGGGAGATTGCTCAGGATGGTCAGATCCCCCTACTTGCAGATTAGCATGGCTATGTCGTGCCGCAAGCGGACGGGGGGGGGCAGCACCTGTCCACTGCCTGGCAGAGCCGCAACCGAGCAGATGCACCCGACATCCTCCACACAGCCAGCTTTCAGGTTATCGCCAGGGCAGATCAGGATGATCAGAGCGTGCGCTCCCATATGGGGTCCAAAAGGCATCCAATAACGGGGTCTGCTGCTGCGGCGCGCTCCGCACGCATCGGCCGCTGAACCTGTCAGGACTAAGTGATCATCCCAATCTCCTCCACTGCGCCGAGCACTGCCGGCATCCAGCTTCAAAAATAGTCCTTGTCTGGTGGATCGCTGAGTGCTTGTCGGACGCCTGAAACGAAGGTCCCCTGCCCACCTTGAGGCGGCGCAGTCTCCAGGCGTAGGCATCAGTCGCGGCCGGCGGGCGCTTGTCGTTGTGCTCTCTCGACAGTCTTACAGCATTGCGAACACGACGGTCCCTCAAGTCGCCGCCGTCGTTGTCATTCGAGTCGCTTTATTACGTGTCCCCTTTTCCCATCGCAACAGGCAGCTCAATTTCTGGCTCTCGCGGAGCCCTGAACTGACAAGATGCATAGCGTGCAGAGGCAGTTTGGAAAGTTCATGAAAAGGACGCCCGATCACAGCAAAGTCTCGGTGCTGCTCAAGGACTTCGAGGATGCGGACAAGCTCCTGACAAGGGTACAGTCATACAACAACCCCTCCTTCTTTGTCACGGAGGGCTTGTCTCCCCAAGGATGCTGATATCTTTATGCGTGCTAGATTATCGACTCGTCCAAGGCCTGGCGCGATGCTTGGTTTTCGACCTTGACCTATCAATGTAGCTTGGCCAAGGAATTCGAAGGCTTGTATGCCCCAATAGTCGGGTGTTCCGACTCTTCCTTCGGCCGACCAAGAGCCGTCATGCCTCAAGAAACGCTAGAACGCATGAACAAATTCCACGAGGAATATGAGGACCTGAAGGCGGATCTCCTTCAGGAGGTCAATGCGGTCGAAGATCGGATAACGAGACCGGCCGCGCAGGCCAAGGACTACATGGCACCAATGAAGAAGACAATCAAGAAACGTGAAGACAAGAAGGTTCGAGCTGTGCCATTCATTGAATAGTTCATTGCCTAAGTGTACTGCTTTGTGCGATTCGACGTTGGATTGAAAAGGTCTTTTTCCATAAAGACCTCTACTATCTAGCTCGTCGGCATGTCAAGCGACATATTGCAGGTTATGGAAAGAGAGCTGGAGATTGCTAACTTGTCATATCGCATGACATAGCTCGACTACGAACACTACCAAGGCCGTGTCGACAACTACATGAAGAAGATGAAACGGTCAGATCGTGACAATGCAGCCTTAGCAAAATCGGAAGTAGGACTGGCCAAAGCTAAGCAGGTATGTTACATGTGCATACATATTTCTATCATGGAGGCAGACCTATTATCATCTATCCACGCGTCTGCTGACTCTTCTAAGGAATATGACGCTATGGATGATCACCTTCGACAACACCTGCCGCAGTTGATTGCCGCTGTATTTTCTCTCCTCCCGCAACTTCTGGCCGCGCAGATCGAGATCCAGAACACCCTGCTCGCCCATTCCTACACGATGCTCCACAACTTCTGCCAGCAGGAACAATTTCCGTCCCCACCGCCACCAACGGACGAAGTCATCCAAGTCTGGGAGAGAGATTTCCTTCCAATCCAGAGACAAGTGGAGAGCCTCAGCTGCATCGCCAACGGCAAAGCGACCCGACAACAGAATGAACACCGAAACAGCACCCAGTCAAACGTCTTCAGTCTCGCCAAGCACCGTCCGAGCAGTCGGCACCTGCGGGGAGAACTTGCTCCCCCGTCTCCCGACACGAAACCCCGAGTGGGTAGCAGCGGGAGCTCCTCTTCAATCACTTCTCCCACTCCTCCCTCCGATACCCTCCGCCCTCCCAGCAGCTCACAACAACATCTCCGCCCCCCAACACCGGACTATCCCGCCTCAGAATCCTCCTTCGACGGAACGGACCATTCGCAGCCGCAGTCGACGTCTCCTTCGACTTCAACAACCTCGACTTCGGCTTCAACCTACCAGATGGCCGTGGGCTTCTCCCCGGCCGCGCCAAACATGGACTACTTCAGCCGCGACAGACAGCCCTCCGTCGCCTCATCCACCACCTCCCCTTCATTGTATTCATCCCCATCAACCCCCGGTTCGAGCGTATTGTCGATCATTGCGAAGAAGAAGAAACCACCACCACCGCCTCCCCGACCAGCCGATCGAGCCCCAGCTCTCTTCGTCACGGCCCTCTATGACTTTGCCGGACAGGGCGAAGGGCATCTCGTCTTCCGAGAGGGGGACCGGATCGAGGTGCTCAAGAAGACCGAGAGCACAGATGACTGGTGGGAGGGCGAGCTGAGGGGTGTGAGGGGCCGATTTCCGCCCAATTATTGCGATAGGGAGTTTTGGCATATACCGTAAACTCTTAACTAAAAAAAGCAACTCTGAGAACGAACGATGGAAAGCAAGGTCAGCTCATGCAAGATGAAACGAGCCCTCTTTGGAATACATCATATCATATCATGATTCGAGGTAAATTAAAATTAATGCGTGGAGAAGGAAACGAAGGATTGTCATGATTTTTCTTTCTTTCCCCTTCCATTTTTTAGGGGCACCAAAGGCCAGAAAAAAGAAAGCTTCCATAATCACCCACACCCCCCATATCATTGTCACGTAATTCCAATTGCAACAAGGCATTGATCTTGTCATTTCATTTCTTTCCTTTCATCCCCACCATTCTCATATGATTATGATGATGATAACCCCTGTGAATAATGATTAATTAGTCTTAAATAATACCCAGCAAACGAAATGGACCGCATGTTTCATATCATATTATACGCTATGAACTGTACTGTAATCACATCGTTTAGCATGGCAAAGCAAAGTAACATGCCACCTCTGAACCTAGTTTTCCGCTCCACTACCGCTGCGTGTGGAAAACCCCCATCCTCTTTTTTCTTGTCGCTTGTTCGATAATCTACCAAGTCGCGAGCGAGCGACGGTGAAGAAGCAAGCATACGTTTGACCTCCTCGCATCGGTGCGTATTCAAGATGGTACAATTCGAAAGCCCAGCAGAGCTATTTCTCTTTTATGTCTATGTACTACTACCTAGTACCTATCTAGAGGGAAGAAAAGAAATGCACAACGCAAATTATATACAGTAATAATAGGCTACACTTCCAATGAAGCACATAGAAATGGTATAGAATACAGGTACCAAAGCTCCAACGCCGTGGGAATTCGATGTCCTTGTATCAGCAAAACAACGATGTGACGAAGGCGTGTGATGACAGTAACAATAGCAACCAATTGACATCAGCACCTTCGACCCGGCTTGTTGGAGAAGGGCTCACAGTATAAAACTCTCATTGCTTAGGGAACTTATAAAAAGGCCGGTTCGGAAGTGCTGCCTTCCTCCGAGATATCTGTCTGTCGACGTCGGCTGTTTAAGAACATGTCGACCATATGTTTGCTGGTGATGGTCGAGTGTACATCGTGTAATTTTGCTCCACTCTCCGGAGCATTGATACGATGAAAGGGACTCTGTTGGTTCCTTGAGTTCTCCTTAGTCAACCTGCCGACATTCCCGCGACCGCGGATTGAGCGAAACGGGACGGACTTCGCATCGTGAATGTCATTAAATTGCCTGGTAACGCCGTTTCGAAGCTGACTACGGAGGAGCCTCCTTTGCTGCGCTGCCCCACCTGCGTCCCTCCTGGGAGTGGGCGACGCTGAGTCTCGAATTGAGCTATTGGAATTTGAATACGTTAGTAACCGGATTGGGTTGCTGTCCAGTGCGGAGGGAGGTGAAGCCGATTGCTGCTGGGAGTTGGAATGAGCATCGAAAACGTCGTCTCCTGGGTTTGAACTAGGAGGCTCAATACTATTCGTTAACCTGTGCGTTGGAACTATTGTAAGAGCGCTCGATGAACGGTAGAGCGGCCTGGAAAAGTTATTCTGTGCAGGAATCTTGAGTTCCATCAGGGGACTTCTGCCGTCCGGTATGTGTGGCGAATCGGGCGGTTGGACCGGTTTTATGGACTCAATTCTGTCCTCCAGGCTCGTAGACGGATGTATCGTGATACTCGAATTTGTCTGTTGCAATTCACTGTTGTCAATTTGCGTCTCTTCTCTATAGTGCGCCCTGGGCGTTGAGACTCTCGGGGATATTGTGGGCCCTTGTCTGTCGATTCTCGCTATCTGGGAACTCATCCATGTTTGCCATTCTGCGCTCGGCTTGACAGAAGATTCAGTGGACTCGAGCGAATCGTCTGTCCTTCTTGGAGACCTGTATGGCGTTGTATGGCTTGCGTATATTGTAGCCATCCCTGGTTCCTCATGAGATTCAAATGGATCCATACCGGGCTTTTTATTTTCCTTCGTTGGAGTGTTACCGCTTGTCGTTCGGGAATAGACGCTTGGAGAATCTGATGCAGTTTCCGAATGGATGTGTTTGGAAACTATCACACTGGATGAATCATCGTCCGAATCACTCCGTGCTTCATGAATCGAAGCCATGGCCCGTCTGTATGGACTTGGTGTCTCTGGCTTGCCATACGGAGATGTTGGGAAGAACGTAGACTCTGATTCTCGCAAGGATTGCTTTGATCGCCGGTGTGATGTCTTCCCATTGTGGTGAACATTCTGTTGTGGAGTAAGGTCTCCTGGATAGTTAGACCGCAGAGAGGATCGGCTCTGTACGCTTGGAGGACGTGCGTTTGCTGTGAAGAATGACCTGGCGGATCTCATCGACGCTTCACTCGGGACTCGACGGATGCTTTGGCCGCTACGATGAGAATAAACCGAGGGCGCTCGTTGATGGACAGGCTGACCTCCTTTGACAGTGCCCAGGGAAATTCCCCCGTTTCTATTTTGCGGAGAATTCTTGTCAATTCGTTTCATTAATGCAGAATATACTCTCTGACTGTCGACTGTGCCATCCAGTTTATTTGCGCTAGGTCTAGCCTTGAGAGGTTTGCTGAACACGGCATATCTTTCTCGGAGACGACGACTGTCTGGAGAGCCGAGGGACGATTGCTGATTGGGATCTCCCTGCTCTCGGATGATGGACAAAGGATTTTGATCAACAGTATGTCTTGTCATGACAGTGTTTGCAGCTGTGGAGTCTGTCCAGCTGGTGACACGAGAATTTGAAGTACAGAGACTTTCCGAGCTTTGCATTGTCCGTATGGTCGGTTCGATTCCGTCTGGATAATCATGGGAGGTTCCATAACCTTGTCCGTGAGGAGGACTTTCCTCAGTTGCGGTAGCAGCTTTATATTCGGATTCGTCCGTAGAGACATAATCACCAAAACGTGATCGAGAGACACTCGACTGCTGCGCTCGTGGACGTTCCTCTGAAGATCTTGAACGCCCAAAAACACGTTTAAACCCCTTTTTAATAGATATCGAGAAAGTTCGAGCTCTCGTTTGGAAAGTTCCGCTTTTGTGGTGTCCGAGGCCCGTCGGGCTAGCACCAGTGTCAGGGCTAGAAGCGCTTGTAGACCTGACTGTCTTCCGGAATGGTTTCTGTTGCCGTCTTTGTTTCAGAGCAAAAATAGACGAGCGCCGTGCTTGCTGCTGATCTTGTAGCTCTAGGTCTTGCAGGAATTGACTGCGTGCAAGCTGAATCGCCGCGTCTTGGCTTTTGGTGTGTCTAAGAGCCCGTAAATTCTGACTGCCGCCTCTGAGGAAGGACATGGATCGCCTAAGGGTCATGGGGGACCGATTTTCCTCTGATGGGCCTCTCATCCCGGTGTTGTATTCCAGCCCTGTCGATGCTCCATATGTGTTCGGCGCGCGGTGTCTTGTTGAGAACATTGACTTTGCCTTGCGAAGTCGGCGGTATGAAGAAGGGACAGAGGAATCTCCGCCATCGAGTCCTTGAAACTCGCTGATGGGCGGTAGGGTACCCGGCAGAGGGCTTGTATGCTTCTCATCGACAGCATTGCTGGGCGGCGCAGAAGGCGACAGCGTCACAGACATTTGACTGACGGAGCAGTCATCGTCTGCAAATCGGATACTGGGTGGTCGACGTCTCTGAGGGTCAGGGAAACTACTTGGCTTCTCATTTCCACCAAAGTAATCGTACGATCCCCTCGACTCGAGAGAGGACCTCTCGCTGGCACGCAGCATCGCACGAGAGGCAGCTGCCATGGCATGCTGCCTGGCCATCTCGGGATCCAAAGGTTCTGGTATTGGAGGAGCTTGACGGCGCTTCCGCACGGACGATGCCGACTTAGCCCGTCGCAGTCGTCCTTCCACGTCGTATGATGCTCTGGAAATCATATCTCAGAAAAAGGTGAACGATAGGATATGCTTTGAAGATGATGTATTCTGACGCAAGAATGCAGATCTATCACAGGTGAGCGTGTAGATAGATTGATCAAGTCTGATAGCACAAGGAACGGAGGTTGTTTCGGTATTGGCAAGGCATAGGGGAGGAAACCATTTAGAATGGAAAGAGCCATCTTGAAGAGACAACGTCCTTGTTTCTTCTTTGAGAACAAACAATTCAAGCACTCGGATTAGGAATGAGCAAAAGGAACATCATTTTGTGAAAGTAACCCAACGCCGTTGGGCAATTGACCGTATGCGTCCAGGATCCTTTCTGTCCCTGTTACGTAAACGAGAGTTGCTAGTCTATTTGCTGGTTGCAGTGAGTAGTAGCTGGCAGGAAATTGAGATCTAAATTGTTGAGAACTCAGTACATCCCGATAGAGAAGTGTTTGAAGTCGCCCAGACAGGCGGAGTTGCTCATGTGTACCTATCCGGTACTAGATGTATGTACTGCCATAGATTAGGTACCTACCTGGTGCCTTAGATAGGTACATTCAAACCTATTGCTGCTTAAAGACCCGGCGAGGAGTTGAGGCTGGGCCCCAGGGAGTATGCATTATTCCCTTGCTGTAAATGGCATATCCACAGCACGACATCATCTAATCGTGACGATATCCAGTTCACCTTTGAAGTTCATCAACCCGCCAGCCAAAGGGGAACCACTCAGCGGTTTCTGCTCGGTCCAAGGTTTCCAGCTTCATGCTATAAACTGTATTATAAGGCAGTCAGTATCAGTTTCCTTCGTCCATCTAAGTATAGAGTGCAGAAATGCATGTCTCACTTTAGAGTCAATTTTCCAGGCTTCTTCTATACCGACATGTTCATAGAGCTATACCCAGGTGCTATAAATATAAAACGATGTCGATTGGTCCTGTTATGGTTAGTATGAAACTAGGTACCTCCCAGACAAGTACCTCCATAGATAGCCATCCGTCTGGCTGTTTTAGCTTCTCCGCGTTTCCAAAGACACTGGTGGACTTGGGGACGAAGTGTGCTGTTCTGCAAGCTGCAGGTTAGGGTTCGGGCTAGTCATAGTCACGCAACGCCCGGTCCAACAACGAAGGACAGCTGACGCCGGCGGGGTCGACGCATCCAACTCGAGGCAACAAACGCTCTGGTCCATCTCTACCCACCGTGAGCTTACAGAGCAGCAGGCAACCCATCGAGGGAACAGAAGGCGGATAGAGACTCCACAGTACACTCTACATCGCCCATCTTGTCGCTATCGCGCGAACCAGCACCGACGATCTGTGGAGAACGCAAACACCAACAATAAGAGCGACAAAGGCCAATTCTGTTTGAGCAAACGGAGAGAAAAGCTACAATATCTTGCCATTGAAAGCTTTCTTCGCCCCCCTGCCTGCGAAGGACCTGCTCTTGATGATCAGTGATAAACTCCATTAGTCTCGTTTCATGAGTCACGCTACTAATGAACCAATGATAACAGCGGAATAGGTGTTGCTACTATAAAAGGAAATATCTTGTGATAAAGCAGAAGAAATAGGAATGTGTGAATGGATAATAGTGGAAAAGACAATTGAGAGAAATATTCAGTGGTCCAAAGAGGCATTTCGTCCTACGCCATATTTTGGGTCTATGTGCTGAAGAGTACACGCTTTCTGTGAGAAAAATCCAATCTATGACTCATGCTCAGGCCTACAGTCCACGGCCTGCCCCATTTAGTACATTAATGGAATAAAAGGCTAATTCTGTGAGACAGGGAAAGCTATACAACTGGTAGCCTCTATCCCTATATAACTGGCTGTTTGAAAGTGCTGGGAGACACTCCGGCTCTCTTCTTCTCCTTACTTACAGCACATACACCCCAGGGTAGCACTGGGAAGAAGCGAAGCGTCCCAACGGAGAGAGGAGCCAGAGAACCTAAGCCACGAACAGATCGGATTTGTCATTGAGACAAACAATGGGGCCGAAGCAAGAATGTGTCAGAAGACAATTTTACAGCGACGCCCATACGGATAGTGTCAAGCTATCCCACATCCTGCATCTGGACGGCAGCACCCTTGAAGGCGGCGGCCAGCTTCTCCGCAATGCCCTGGCGCTGTCAGCCCTCACGTCTAAGCCCATCACAATAAGTCGCATCCGCGGCAACCGACACGGTAAGACCGGCCTGAAAGGCTCGCATACGGCAGCAGTCAGGTTTCTGGCGGACATCTGCGGGGGAGACGTAATTGGCGCGAACATAGGGTCGTCGAAGCTGACCTTCTTCCCACGGGGAAGCCCAGAGAGCGCTCCAAGACTGGCTGAGACCATAGACGGGAAAGTAACACACAGGCCTTTAGACGATACTTCAACTTCCCTATCAGGTTTAACAACTGATTCCTTCTCATATACGCCAAGCAGTCACACGGGAGATGTCAATACGGCAGTCACGGCTCTACAACCACTGACGCTGGACAATACGTGGATCGGACCCCCCATCAGACCTGAATACAACATCCGTCAATCAGGCGCCGGCTCCATATTTCTCATCTTCCAGGCTCTCTATCCCTACCTTTTGCATGCCGGGGCCCATGCATTCGAGCAGCCTATAAGATTGACCATTACGGGGGGCACCAACGTGTCATTCGCTCCCTCATATGACTATTTCTCGCAGGTCCTGGTCCCGAACTTCGCAAAACTTGGCCTTCCACCTCTCTTCGTTAATCTACACCGACGTGGCTGGTCGACCGGCCCGGTTGATCCGGGCTGTGTGACATTTCTGATCCATCCGCTTGGGTCCGATTCATCCTCGAGCAAGCACCAGAAGGAGCCACGACGGACAGGCAGCGAAGGGGACGAAGTAGCTGGACTGGAAGACGATCAGGAGGCAAAGAATTCCGCTGACTCATACTCACAATGCACAATACCATCGGACTGTGCAACCACGGCACGGCCCGTTCCGAAATTCCCTCCCTTCAGGCTGAAAGACTTTGAACGTGGCGTAATCACAAAGGTTGATATCACGATCCTTGCCCCGGATACTCCTCTTCAGACCACATCGAGCCAACCCTCGCATGCAGACAGGAAGGGAAAGAACAGACGGTACGCGACTCAAGCTACCGCTCCCAGGAAGAGCAGGGAGGGTGTTGCCAGGTCACCTGTCCAAGAAGGAGCACGGTCTCGAAGTGACGAGCGAACCGCAGAACCAGATATAGTTCGCGGATTAGTCGAGACTGAGACGCGCAGAGTCCTCTCCCGCGCTCTCAGATCCCTGCCCAGGACTAGATTTTTCCAACAAGCAAGCCCGGACTCTGCGGACGCTGAAGATTCGCCCGTACCCATCGATATCTACACATCCCACGCTACACACCATCACACGCGACTCTACATACTTCTCGTGGCCCATACCTCGACGGGGTTCAAACTCGGGCGAGATGCATTATTTGACGGGCACAGAGGCAATAGTCAAAAAGACGATGTGGACAACAGCGTCGACGGCAAAAGCTCTTTTTCTGGAAAAGGTAAAGGCAGAGGAGGGAAGGGCAGGGGTCACTCTTCCCGTGCTGGCCCTTCTTCAGAAGTGATGAAGTCAACAGTCCGCAACTTAGTCCAGCGATGTGTGGACGAGTTTATTAAGGAGATTTCTGAAGAGACTGACATTGACGGAGGTGACGAGGGCGGCATACCTACAGATTCAGGGGCTAAGAAAAGTAGCAGCAAGAGGGGACGAAAACCCTGTGTGGATGTCTTCATGAGAGACCAGGTCGTTGTCTTCGAGGCATTGGGAAAACTCCAGCACGAGGGCGAGGAGGCCGCCCGTGGAGATAAATATCGAGAGGATGAAGGAAGGAAAGAAGACGAGCACTACTGGAGTCTCCACACGCGGACCGCGATGTGGGTATGTGAGACGATCCTGGGCGTCAAGGTTTAGGTAGTAGATTTGTGGCTGGCTCCTTAAACTACAAGGCTGTGTTAGTTCGTTTCTTGGCCCTTCTAATTTCTTTTTTGGAGATATCCCAGATTTCGAGGGTTGGATGTGTTATGATTATAGAGCTGTGCACATCCACGGGGGTGGGGTGTTATTATGCAGGAACAAAAGGGGATAAATTCTGGAGTAAAGAAAAAACAACGACCACCTAATCTAAACTAACATAATGGTTATTATCAACGACCTCTTGACCCCGAATGTCTGCGTTGGGTCAAAGAGAAAATATAATTCCACTAGCGTTTCAGATTATTGAAATACCTAATAACCAGAATTCCAAATGCACAGACGCACGGAGCCCCATGCGGAGTACCTGTAGATACCAGATGTAGTATGTACATGCCACTGGCAGTCCCCCGTCTCAGCTTATTTCCGCGTCACGCCAACTAAACTCTTGAAAAATCCAAGATACACGAAAAAGAGACGGTGCATACAGATTAATAACATACGTCGTCCGATCTATCTGTCTACCTATCCATCCCCTATGGATTGGTTGCAGCGGGTCCACTCTTTTTCGCACCGCCGATTACTTAATTGATTGATTACCATCTTCAATTCCATTTCTCATCATCTATCATTCTTCCCGACCACTTTAGGTATATACATGTACATAGATTAGGTACCTATCTGTCTCTCATCCCCACTACTGTACCGGCAGTGCTTTAATTCGTACATAGTACGTACCTAGGTACGGAGTACCTACCTACCTAAGGTAAAGTGGAAAAAGACACTTCCCTGGCCAGCTTTTCCCACTCTCCTCTCTACACTCCTCCCCACAAACGCATTGTTGGGGATGTACATACATGTACATGTGCATAAGTACTGTAGGTACAATGTCGCTCAATAATAACAAATACCACGTTTGATAACAAAGCTATGCCATGCCATGCGTTATTATCAAGCCGGTTCCCGAGTCATTCTCTTTTTGACTAACTATACTGGACTTTTCCCATCTCATTTGACATAAGTACCCCTATAGTACAGTACATACTATATTGTAGATTTAGGTAGGAGGTACCTACAAGTCAGGTTCTACTGCACATACCTACCTAACTTGGGAATTCATGACAAAGAGGTACTGCACATGTACGTACTTGGTTAGGTACCTAGGTAGGTATGTACTGCGTATGTACTCCGTAGATCCCCGCGTGGCATCTGAAAAAGCTCGCCGTGGTTTAGATAGGTAGATAATTGGACCTTTCCATGGATTAAACACGTGGAACCGATCCACCTAACCCATCGATATACTTTCTTACTGCGCAGTAGTCTTGAGACTGATATGCTTGGCGACTGAAACCTTAAATTACATAGGTACTGTGGCTATGTTCTTTTCTCTATTCTCTTCTCCTCTCTTCATCACGTACAATCCTACTAGTGGTAGTAGTGCTGTATGTACAGTTACGCCGCACAATAATGAATTAGTGAATGGACATGGACATGGATCACGCATGAGGCAGTTGTGCTTAGTAGTAGTTGTTCCTTTCTTTTTGCTCTTGAAGATTCGATTCCGAATGTTTTCGTACTCCTCGTATCAGTTATCTACTTAGGCAGATAGTTACCACTTCTCTGTGGACAGTACCTCATCTCCGTACATGCATGCTGCATCTCTCTGTGCAATAATAACGTCTCTTATGGATATGATATGGACATGGCAACAATACAACATGGAACTCCATGAAGAAATCACTCTCCTCCATACCCTAAAAACTCGTAACTTAGGTACCTAGCTGCGTAGTACAACTGCATATGCCACCGCGTCAGCAACATTCCAAACTTAGGCTTTAGCTCTCCGTGACTCCGACCGTGCCAACCCTACCCAACAGACAGCTGCGCGGGGCGGGATGCGGGAATGCGGGATATGCGATGTGTGCCGGATTTCCAACCACTCACGTCCGCTCTCGAAGACCTGTGGCTTGTTTGCCTGCTGTGTATCGATTCCTTCGATCGGTTGCCTTGACAAATTTTTTGATGAAAGGTGTTAACAGGTGTATAGTAGAGATGTCAGAGAGGGGAGGGGAAGAAGGGGTTGCGTGGACAGCGCGAATTACATCCCTCCTCACAAGAATCGGTGCTGCTTCTGGACCTGTCTGCTACATAATAGTGAATTGCCGAGATTAGGGACAGGTAATAATCGGTAGATTATGGAATGTCCTATTCTGTAAAACCGTGCATCTGTTCTAGTGTGGAACATGCAGGCAAATAATCCATGGAACAATAGTAATACATACAAAGGACTGGAACAGGCGGTAAACAACAGCACAATTGAAGGGTTACATTCAACGGACAACAATATTATTATTAGAAATGAGACATGTCGTAGCACCATTCAGAGACTTGTCACCTTGTGAACCTTGAATTGGCCTCGGCTGTTAGCCGAAACATTTGATTCATCTGAACCAGACCTTGGAAGTGGATACACAAAGCTACCAGAGCTCCCACGGTTATATTCGGGGCGCTCTGCTCCATCGCGATGCGTTCTCGTGACGGTGCGACGAAGGCGAGGTTCCGCTTAGTCAACAAGCGAGCTTTTTAAAGCCACAATCTCAAACGGCGGCTGCGTCCAGATTCAGAACGGACGGTGGCGATGCGCGGCGGTTTGTGGCTGAGCGGCGTTTTAGCCCCAGGGCCAGAACTCCGGCCGAAACGTCTCGGTCCAACCAGCGGACTTTTCGAGAACCCTCACGTCCCCGCCGGCCAAACGGCTCTTAACGCAAGTGGACGAAGTTTCAAAGAGGCTCCTCTTTTTCCTGTTCGCACTTGCATTTCGCTAAACCATGTACTCCGTACGGAGGGGGAGACTAGTCAGTAAGGCGCAGGTCTGCCCAGCCTGCCAGGGTCGGTGACCCACCCCCTATTCTATGACAAACACCCTAAATGTGAAGACTCCACGGTGCCAACGCATCAGGATGATAATTTTTTTTTTCTTCTAGAATCTGTGGTGCCAAAAAGTGGCAAGAAATTGTATTGGTATCCCGGCTTTGAAAGGCTATCTGGCTATGAAAGCAAAGGATTGGTGGCTCTAGACTGATGTTATGAGCATCGTTTCGTGGGCGTTGCAGTGGTACCACACATCAAAATCCCGCGCCTGTCTTGTAGGCGGTTCGAGAACACACCAGACTTGGCGCGCTACCCCAACGTGTAGGCATATCTTTCGTCTCATAAGATGAGGGGGAGACGATCACCTCCTCGGGAGGAACTTGTGAGGGAAGGAGATGGCGTCGCTCTATAGGCGATTTGCTCTGCTCAATCTCCCACAGCGAAGCTAGGCACCTCCTTTTTGTTGAATTCCTGTGTAACCATACTGTGGTACCAAGGTGGAGCTGAAAATCAATCGTGAGGTTTATGCTCACGCGAGTTTTGTCGGCATGGAATTCGACTGCATGTTTCATTTTCGCTCTTCTGCTGTTAACCGAAAAGCAACATCGTCAGGAACGCCCGTTCTCTGGTATCATGAACATATAGTAGAATACACCAAGGAAGAAGCAGGCCAGAGAGTAGGAAAACAGAGACATTCACAGAGGGAGGCATAGCGATATAAAAAAATTTTTCCACACGTTTGCGGGAGGAGTAAGACAAAAGGGATTAAAAGAAATTTGTGACAGAGGGCAAGGGGAGACGACGAAGAAGACGATGACAATTACAAAGGATAAATAGGACAAGCCATATATGACAACCAAGATCCATCGACGCCGCTGCTCGCCAGCGGCAGACCCTATGTACTAATAAGATCATGCTTAATGCTTCCTTCCCATCCGGGGTGAACACCTAGCTTTCCCTTCCCGGTTTAAAGGAAGGAAAGTCTAGTAGTATTCCCGGATGAAGGTAAATGACTGTAAGTAGGAGAGTTGGAGCGTAAACGTGGGCTGGGAACCACTGCCAAAAGAAAAAACATAAAAACGCCGTCGCTTTCCAAATGGTACAGATAGCTTCCCGGTATGCACCATCGGCAAACTGGAAGCATGCATGTGAGATTGCACTACTTCCAGAATCATGTAGAGAGATTAAGGAAGTCATGGGGCTCCGTCAATGTCGTTTCGACGTCTCATCAGCGATCATGAGTCTTTGGGCTGGGACTCCGGTGGTGGGGTCTCAGTCGTCAGCTCTCTGCGGTAGTCCCTTGGTTGTGATAAACATGATGACGCAGGCCGGCGTAGCTTCAGTTGCTGCAGAAAGGTCTTAGCGTCGAAACCCAAGGAAAGAGCAAACAACAGGAAGGACAAAGGGTAGCAGCGCGTGGGGGGGAAGCGAGGGAGCTCCGTACCACACAGTCTGAGCATTTTCCTCCAAGGACGTTGACGCGGCCACGGCACCCACGAGAGTAGTTCGCACAGGAATACATGTTGGCGCGCCGGTCGAAACAGATAAACGGCGGATAATCGGTTATTTGGGTGGTGAGAAAGGCCTTGATGGGCTATGGGAGGAACGCCTTCTGGCACAGACACGGAGGCTAGGGCTTCTGATCGAAAGAGCCAGGGCTTTAAAAAGAGATCGAAGCTGGATTTGGTATGACGTCGGGGTGCAGGGCCTTGTGATGGGGTGGTGTGGTGAGGTGTGCTAGGGCCTGCAGCAGGGAAGCTTGCTGGATTGCCTAGCGCAGAACGCAGTAACTGGTAATGTTTGGAGGATATCAAATGGGAGGATGAAGAACAGCAGGAAGGAATTGGGGGCGCGGAAATATGCCGGGGTTATAGACCGGAGGGCTTAGAGGTATATGAGGGGCAGGGACAGAGGAACCGAGTCCAGACTCCAGAGCTTGTGGGATTTAATATCCACAAGCGGCGCCGATGGAGCTTGGGGGACGATGGCACATGACAATGTCTGTTCGTGCTGGACGATGCAAAATTGGGAGTCAGGGCAAGGCACCGGCAGGCCTTGCAGTTCCTTGGGCGGAAAAGGTTGCGGCGCTGCGGAGCTGTATATACTGCAAACAGGGCAGGGTGAGGCGTACAAGACCAGGTCCGGGCCCAGGATGATACGCTTGGGCGGCTCGTTCGTCGGGCACAACCCGGCCCTGCGGGACAATAATAATGACGCTTTCTGTCATCGCCATCGACAATGCCCACTTTTGCATCCGATCCAGCCGCTCTCGATGCGCAGGCACAGAGAGCTGCCAGGTCACCAATCACCCCCCCCCCCCCCCTACCCCCCATCAATGTTGGAGCACGAGGTGCAAAAAACATCACTCCCATACAGGGCAGCGTGGAGCCTGAGAAAGGGCCCCTGTCCCTGTCAGCCTGAACTCTCCAGCCCTAAGGTCACCGCAGCAGCGGGTGGGGAGGCTCGTGGGAACAGCTGGCCCATCGCAGACAAACTGAGCTTTCCATCGGTTTTCCATCCGCTGAGTCTGGACCGGGATCAAGGGTTCGTACCGCTTCCTCAGACTTCCACAGCCTTGTGGACCTTGGACCTGCTTTGCCCGCAACTTTGGGTTTCGTGCAGTGCAGTGCCGGAGTAGCAGCCGGCATGAGATCTCTGCGCCTTGAGACTGACTATTAACCCTGCTTATTATTATTATTACAGTGTCGACCCCGTAGACCGGGGAGTGAGGGGCCGAGAGGAATCGATGCTAAGGCACCCGCAGATCCGTTGGTCATGGAACTGTGAACTGCCTTATGTTGGCCGTCTCATGTCCCGAATCCCAAGGCTGCCCGGTATCAGTGTCATGATGTATCGCACGGGTTGCCAGCCGGTTGTCCTGAAACCAAAGGGATTGGTCGTCACCTTGCTGCTGTCCCTCCCCGCCCAGCGGACATCAAGGACATCTGTCCGCAGCTCAGCTCCCGTCCGCTGGGATTATGCCCTCAATGCGAAACGTCCCCGATATCCTCCTCCTTTCGCGGACCTTTACATCGTTTCTATTACGCGCTGTACTCCAGGGAATTGGAATCCTCTGCTAACCTGCGTTCTTAGACCAGGCGTCCAGTTGACGACGTTCGAAGCTCGCCGCTTCCGCCGCAACGCTGCTGCTTTCACCGACATCCCCGTGGCACCCGCGACTCAAGTCAACGGGGTAACGATCTCAGCGCTTCGAAGGTGCTCGCGACCGCATGAAATGCACCTAATACTTGCAAGGCTTATACACATACGAGTAAAGCTTCTATGACACTGCATTTCCATTTGCCAGAGAGCGGGGCAGGAGGGGAGGCAGTTTCTGCGAAGCCCTGTCCGACATATGCAGCTGGCTCAAAAGAGATTTATCATGGCCATTATCGTGCCCATGCGGTGCCTGGCCCTGACTCAGTTTGCTTACTCTGACCCATGCTGCTTTTCCCGTGGCATCTTGGTTCCACCGCTCTGAGGGCGGGATCCACAGATTTTACTTGTGACAGGCGCAACCTGCGACAGAATCACAATTCCACTATGGTAGGGACAAAGAAACCCCATGACAGTGACTTCCGACTTCGGCAGGATGTTCAATTGAACGTGTAAGTTTTCTTTGCGTGCACAGAAGGTGACGGCCCGCTGGGATCCGCGACGAAGGTTAATCGGTTGACAACGCCTAATCTTAACCACGTACCACCCGCACCTGAACCGAAGACCGTTCCAGATCCGAGGCTAGGCGACCATCTGATCAGAAAGTGGTTGCATATAACATCACCAAAAATACCTTCAATGGAGCGGTCCATGGCCAGTCAGGCATGGGACTGAATTACTCTTATGCAATTGGTAGTAATATGGAGCACTGTCCCTCTAAACCATCATTATCTGCAGTCAGCGTGCCACCACGGTGCCTTGACCGCCTTTTTCCTGGGGAGAAACATTCAGCCCAACCTCTATCCGGGCCCAGGAGTCTGGGAAGCGGCCGAGTAGCCTGTCATCAGCCTGAAACCGAACGTTTAGGTTTATCCATCTACGGCCATCGAAAGCTACCTGCCGCACAGAGCACAATGTGGATAGCAGCCGCTTGAAATAACGTGTCATCACAGGGAAGACAGCCTGACCCCCGTGGTGACACTATAGTAAGCAATTTCGGTGTCTTTAGGCTACTGGAGTTACCAATACTTTGGTTCGAAGGTGGAGCGCGATTACGGCCCGGGCCAGACCTGTAAGAATGATCGTATTCGCAACGGCATTCCCCATCCAAAAATTCGGGAGGATTGTCATGCGGGCGAACATATTTTTTGAATCGTCAATCGTGACTCAGAGCGAGAATTCTAGAACGCCGTCATCATCCACCGAGAATCGATCGAAGCACGAGCCATCCACCGACGGCACCAATGCTTGCCAGGAGAAGGGCATTGCCTTCCCAGGTCAAACCTAGATAAGCAATACAGCCCACGATGATCTCTTTCGTCCTGGCAGCGGCTCTCTTGCATTCCCAGTCTGTGTCGAGGGCAAAGGGAGCCGAAAGTCTGACATCTTCGGTTTGACCCACACCGGGTTCTGGAATGGCCTTTAACGGGACCGAGACCGAAAGCGCAACAGCACGGTGGTCAGACGTGGGGAACAGAGGGAGGGCGTCATACACATGCGGTTCGACATGACCGATTCCCTTTATCCAAGACGGCACATCTAGATATAAGATCCGGTCACACCAGCTCGGCCAACGAGAACTCGCCCACTTCCATTCCTTGGGCTCACCGTCTTGTGCAGCAGCCCGGCGAGCCTCATCTGAGTACTTGTATGTAGGTGGGAAGGTTATCGGAGCTTCCGACAAGTTATGCAAAGTCCTGTTGTTCTGAAGCTCTCGTGTGAGTTGGTCATCCTTCAAGAGCTGGGAGTAATGTCTACGGCTGTTCGTGTCTGTCGTGGGCTGAGGGAAACGGTTCCGGTCGTCCTTCTGCGGTATTGTATCTGAGGTGCGGTAGTTCAAGTCTCCCGCGAGGAACAGGTACGTCGTCGGCATGAAGATCCCGGATTGACCGTCACTGCAGCTTCTGGAGTCGGGTTTTCGCAGCAAAGCGACACTTTCCTCGCCGCCACCTTCTCTATTGCCAGCGCCACCCTTTTCCCTTGTGAAGACGAGTCGCTCGACGATGCCTTTCCAGTCCTTATTCCTACGCTCGAACGCGCACTCCATCGGAGCCAGATGCGCAGAGACGAAAGTCAAATCGACAGCATCATTGCTCTGATCTTCTACCATGTAGCGCAGCCGTGCCCCCACTGCTCCCTTGTTCCCCATCTGCTGGACACCGAGACCAACTTCCGCGGTCTGGATGCACGAGATCCTCCCAGCAACGTCTGACCGGACAAATACCATTATCGCTGTCAACCCAGAGTTCTTCCGGAGCATATTGACGTAGCTCACATTATTATCCGCCCACTGTTTCGAGACCGCAAGGTGAACGGCCTGGTCGAAGGCATCGTAGTACTGATTCAAGAATGATCCTCCTAAGAATGCATAGGCGATAGGCGCAATCTCTTGCAGGGACAAGACGAGGATCTCAGGGACTTCGTATGGATGTCGTCGTCCTCCTCTGCTGGCATCATCATGATCCCTTGCGGGGTTGTTAGGAAGCGCATCGAAGAGGTGGGAGGCGAATCGGTCGGTCTGTATTTGATATCGGGCACAATTAAAGGTGAGGATGTAGAGGTTAAGGCGATCCGTAGGTGGCCCCATGTTTTCGGTCCTGCATTTAAGAGAACCTTGGGAGAATGTGGTGGCAGATGGTAATGTGTTGAACTTCAGGTGCTTGACGTAGGTAAAGATTAAAGAGAGCGTCCAAGCTCCCAAGGTTACGCCGGGGCCAAGTCGGTGAAGCTCCCCACGTGTTGGAGCCTAGAACGTGACTTGGACCGCACTGTCGATCCTTGACAGTAACTCAACAAAATGATCGAGAGACTCTTTTTTCTGCATGATAAAGTTCTGCGGATTTGGTGAACGCTTTAGGGGGGGAAAATTGATAGCCTTGACATAAAAACGAATACGTCATCGGGCGAAGTCACGAGCGGAGAACATTTCCCTTGGATCAGCGGATCGGGCCGATGATTTATTTATATAACCGTGTGAGATTTCTATGTATCTACCCACGTACTATAGTTTGGAATTCTCTGCACCCTCTTATACTCTTCTCCCCGTTTTCTTTATATTTTCTCTACTAAGTAATCAATATATTCTAAGCTCTTCCAGAAAAGGATCCCATTTTGTCTTCTCTCATCCTCTCATTGGTCTATCTACTAAAGGCAAGCAGCCTAGCGTCATGGAGGTGCGAGCTGAATGTCGGAAGGAACCTGGATAGCAATAGAGGAAAAAAAAGAAATCAACCCAGACCAGTAGTACATATCCACATGTTTGCATCTGAATAACACTGACCCAGCTCCGTGAAAAGACACGGTGTGTTCGGACCTTCCACCATTAACCTAGGAGGGACAGCCATCGAAGTAATACTTATGTGTACAAGCCTAAGATGTCTAAAGATCCTCTGGAATATAGAACATCTTAATAAGTAAAAATAGACTCAAGGATTGGTGGGTTCAAGTTTTCCTCAATGACATCTAACGTCTGCAACACGGCACCTTCCCTTAGCGCTGGGGAACCTGACAAGATCATTGGCAAAGCTCGAAAGCTTGGAGGAAGGTTAGCTTTCAGCCCCCACGTTCCTGAGAGACTGGGGGTTCTGATAGTGGCGGTCTGACGGTAGTATATGTACTGTGATTCGGGACATTCTGAGTTCGACTTGACGATTAAATAATCGTGTACAGCCCAGACCCATCGCTTGCATCTTTACCCTGGAAGCAATCATGGCCGGGCAACTCACCTGCCTCTTTACCGGCTGCTCCTCTGGCCTGGGCAAAGCTGTTGTCCACTCCATCCGCGCCAAAGGTACGTCCATGAACTCTTACCCTTTTCTTCACGGAGTTGACAACGTCTGCCCAGGGCGACAAGATCATTGCCACGGCTCGCACGCGAGGCTCGGGCGGCGTCGAGTGCCTGGCTCCGCTGAAAGCAGCGGGTGCGGCTGTTCTTCAGATAGACGTTGCAGCACCGCAGGACGTGCTGAATGCAAAGGCCAAGGTGGCATGGGCGATATACGGGCACGTCGACGTGCTGGTGAAGAACGTAGCGTACATTGATGTCGGGGTGGTGGAAAAGATTGATAAGTCATGCCTCCATTCCAGAACGTGTCTGCTGACCCTTGAGCCAGTGAACAATTCTCATCAAGCGCCCTGCGCAACAACGTCATCGATCCCCTTGACCTGACGCTCGCATTCCTGCCTCTTATGCGCGCCTGTCAGTCAGACACCCTGCTCTTCATGTCCTCTGTAGGCGCCCACTGCGGCTCCAAGGGCCTGCTCGAGGGCATCGTGCCAAATCTGACTCTCGAGATCGCACCTTTCGGTCTGCTCACATGCCTGATCATCCCGGGCTACATGTGCATCTCCATCATGATGCCCAGCCACATATAGTACCGCGCGCCGCACCCCTTCCTGAATACGCAGAGATGAATAAGCTCGTCCAAGCGGGCTGAAAGGCAGCGGAGCGAAACCAGCCAGGCGATCTAAAGAAGGCTGTAGATTTGACTGTAGAGACGGTGAGGGGAGAGGGAAGGTCTGAGGGCAGGACGTTGCCGACGCGGCGGCCAAATCGTGGGATCATGTCAGCAACGAATATTGAATGAAGGGCTTGCATGAGGGGCAGAAAATTTACGCCAATCTTGATTCCTAATAAGACTTTCCGTTTGTTGTTGGACCATATGCTGCCAGCTTTGCTATGGTGTCAAACCGCAGTAGAAAAGCTGAGCTCATAAGCAACGTGCAATGCCTCCCGGCAGTGTACGTAAAAAAGGTGAGGAAGGCTAGTGCGTGCTTTCAGTGAAGTGAGTGCAGTAATGTACGTACTTGTGTACAGCACACAGTAGACAGCCTTTCATGGCTGCATGGGGGCGGGCGGGAGCGCCTGGGCTGTCTCGATCTTGCAATATTATCAACCACCGATCTGCAACTTCGGCACCGGAAGTAAGAAAACATGCGTTAGTGCTGACAACCGGGAGATAAGAGACGCCCAATTAAGCCGGGGTTGGTACAAAGACGTCTCTAGGCTAACAGGATGAGGCATCCTGCAGAAAGCTTAGCATAGTCTTTTGTTAGACGTTCCATCACGCTGACAGTGCATAAATAGACGTATAAGTAGCCAGTTAGATGTAACAACGCTCTAACTGTACATGGAGGCCATAGCCATGAGATTGAGAAACCCAGAGAGCAGTGGGAGGTTGGAAAAGTGCAGCTGATATTCTGGTTAGTGGGATTCAGATGATGCTGAAGTGAAAATTTCCATTTGTAATCATGGGATTGGAGGGTCAAGGAGTGAATTACGGGGATTACCACTGCAAACAATACACTCATTCGCCGGACATCTGTATAGATCTGGACCCAGTAGCAAGGGAGCTCCTTAGTATGGACTTCTTGCTGCTATCATTGTCCTTGGACCAGTTTATCTGTTCCCTTGATAAGGCAAAGACCGGGGACATTGCGTAATCAAACTCCAAGTGCATAAGTACCCAATCGCATTGTCTGTGAGAGTCTTGATCTTATCCCTTGGAGGCAGCCATCCCGGGCTCTAAAAGTCATCTTCCTTCTTCAAGCATTCTCACAGAGGATAGACTCAGCCCAGTGTTGATGCTCCACGGGACCTGCCGGTGTCGGAGGGTGTGCTTCCATGGCAGTTCAGCAAAGGAGATTGAGAGTAATTGAAGGGGAAGTAAACAAGATGCCATGGGCATCTTTGAAATGTAGCTTGTAGTGGGGGCGACGAAAAATAGGAGTCTCCAGGTTGGCCTTCAGGAGCAAGAGACAGGCCAGAGGACAGGAACTGAATGTCGCTTGAACAGGACCTTGGCAGTGACAGTGGACGTTAAGTCCATCTTCAGCCACGTACTGATGATTGAGGCCATGTCGGTATTAGATGGAAAAATGCTGCCTCGAGAGGAGCACGCATTCGGGATAACGGACTAAACGAGACTTCGAAAAGGAAAAAGTAACTATGCCTCCATGATCTTAAGAAATAGCGTAAAGGAGGCAAAAAGAACTTACGTTCACATTGCATTATCCGTGAATCGAACACGGGCCTCATCGATGGCAACGATGAATTCTACCACTAGACCAATAATGCAGGTGTTTTTATCCGAAGCTACGATGTGATTCGCTGGCTGGATGAACAATTTAAGCCTCTGTGGTGTTAATGAAGGCTGAAAAAATTAGGTCATATCAGATGTGGGTCTGAGTGGTTCACAGACGATCTAGACCTCTACCTAGCGCGATTCCATTATCTAGATCCGCCTCACTTTATCATTAGTCGAGCTTCATTTCAAATCTTCATTGCTAGGCTTGGAATCGTACGTTGTTGGGTGGCATCAGCAATTGGGACAAGATGCTGCGGTCTAGAATGTAGATGGGTCCGTGTGCCGCGTTGATCAATAGAGACAGAAGATGCTATTGGGAATCATAAGGCGAGGGCCATGGTATGCATTCTTCGAATCAGAGAGAGAATATATGAGGCGGAAATTGACCAAAGATGGACAAAGCCTATGAGTACTTAGAGGTCAGCCTGTGATGGAACACAGCGTGCTTACAGAAGATATAGTCGAGGATATTGTCCAGTTATAGTTTGGGAACAAATAGTTTTATTTCTCTGGACCGAAATTCAACCGATTTCATGTAAAGTTTCTAATAAAGCTAGAATTACTGGTAAGGGCGACCGGAAATTAATACGCCCTTGACAGCGGGACACTGGGACCTTATGGATTGACTTTAGAAAGTATTTACACACTCTTTAGACACCTACGTGGCCTACATGGGGTTAGTGTCTCAATAGGTGTTCAGCAGAGTAGTCGAAGAACAAATATAACCCATTAGGCACATTTTCTTTTCAAACTTAGAGACAGTGTATGTAGCATCCCTTCCACGGTCGAACATGTCTTGGAAAGAGCTTTGCAAGTTAATCTAATAACCTTAGGTCCACTGGACAGCAAATGGAATAAGTAGTGCCTGGTGGAGGCTGAATACTGCTTAGCATGATTTGTTATTAATTCCAGGTTGTAGCGGGTATATAACGATTATGGAATTTGGAGTTTGCCTTGTTTCTCAACGGATCAAGTAAATCGTGTAACAAGGAGCACTAATTCAAGAATTTTAAGCTCTGGAATATGAGGATATGAAAATTAAGATACCTAGACACTATTAGACGCTCTTACTATGTTTTTAAAGTTCAACATTCGCCTATTCTCAAGGACTCACGTGAACCCTTTCTCCACACCAGACCCAGGTGACATAAAAGCATCAAAATACCAAAAAAGCTCACACTCCTCCAGCCTGCACTGCGTAGGGCACCATATGCTGTGGCAGGAGGAGTGCTAAAAAAACCCCGCCCGGGGCGTACTAGTGATTGGTGGTGGGCGGGGTTTTACTAGAAATCCCGGGGGAGGGATATTTGTATGTTAGCAGGATTTTGATAATTACTGCACCGCTTCAACCATCCCTATCCCTCCCCTGGGATTCTTACCCGGAACCCCTAGCTGGCAGGAATAATTTTTTGTGGCTTTGGAAGCCTAACTCATTGAGCTAGGGGCCCCGGGTTTTGTTGCTGGGTTACGTTGTGAGTGGAATATATGGAATATATGGGAACTGGAACTTGGGGCACTTCTGTCGCACCGCAAACAACGATTGGCCTCTGGGGAGAGGATGCGGTCTATCGCTGTTATAAAGTGGGAGAAGACGCCTTCAAAAGCTGTTACGTTGGTCTTCATAAGAAATTATTGCTGTCTGGACATATTTGCGGGATATCATTATTCATTAAATAGATTAGTTTACGATAAATTCTTCTAATCGTCAGATATTCCAGAGAGTTTTGCTCAATTTGTATTTACTGGCCTCAGAATTTAAAAATTGTAGTTATTTCATAACCATAATATGATGTAGTGAGCTACAAGTAAATAAAACTAAGGACAGGTGGCTTTTTGTAGAGATAGCACACCAGTAAACCATACTTCGTTCTGTCGAGTTGTTGGCCGGTGGTCACGGAACTAGGCATTCTGCGGCGCAGAGTAAGGGCCTCATGTATCAATGGATCTATATGATTTTCAGAGAGAAAGGGACTCGAAGGGATACTTTTATTGTGAAACTTAGTATGTTGAAACACCCGACAAAACGCCAGCTACTCACAAGAGGCTCAGTACTAAAACGTCCACCACCGTGCCAGCTTTGGAATTTAGACCTAGAATCTCTATACAATAGCAGCACAGTAAATCATGCGTGATTACTAGTGGCCACTATGCTATTGGCGGCAGCCTGACTGGGTTGCACTCGACGCCGTAGCAGGCCCCATGGGGAACGATTTCTGCGGTTTACTGGAGCTGGTGGGAATACTTCAACATAGTATGCAGAAACCTCGGGGCAGCATAGGCGACAGTGTGTTGGCAGTTAGACTTAGTATTTTCTCCATTGAGGAGCTGAGAGGTCCTCAGTGGACGATTGTTCCTGACTGGCTCGAAGTCCCAGGGAGCGGGGCCGTTCTCATCTTTTCCCCGGATCTATCCCCGCAAATCGTCAACTTTCCCCGCATCTCTAATCTCACGTTTCTCTCTCTTGTCATTAATTTGCATTTTGCATTATACATCCAGAGAGTTCCGGATTTTGCCATTCGCCAGGATTGGCGACCATGACAGGTGTTTTTCTGTATCCATGCCGATGATGCAGTCGAGGCCAGACCCTTGGTGAGTATGAGGACTCAGCTTATTTAGCGAGTCTTCGTCGAGCCGCGGGCAATATTCCTTCATAGAGATTGATTCTAACTCGTTTATTTCGCGATCAAAGTCAGAATTGCCGAAGTAGGCAATCCCTCCACCATTGAGAGCACATAGGCTCACACATTCTCGTTCTCAGATCATCATTCACGATGTGAGAACCCTGCTTGTCCGACACGCCTTTATCGAGTTCCCCGATTCTGCCTCAGACCCCTTACGCGGTTTTTTTTAAACCTAACCAGATGCCGTTCAATCACCCGGTTTGCATTTGCCTCAGCTAATATTGTCAATATCAACTGCGTACAAGCAGGTGACAGTATCAAACCAAAATGTCTACGGTGTCAGCGGTCAGGTCGAGAATGTGTACGTCGCTCGTCCAGGTTACGGTTCAGGCACGGGTCCAGTGCACGGTACGATCACGAGTTTTCCAAGGATCAAGTCTGGCTCAGTTCATCAAATAATGGTAAGCTGTCCATATAGTTACCTCTTTCGGTGTCCCGGCTTAAAGGATCATATAACTTTATCTCAGGTTCAGCAACCTACGAGTATATTGACGAAACACCTCATTTGGCTCCATCCTATACCCAAAGTCCTGTGCCCGTGTGCTCTCCTGAATTGAACGATCATCGCAGAAATGTATCTCTATCGATTCCTACAGTCCCCATAGGCACTACCGGCACCGAATCGGTTGCTGCATCATCGGACCCTACTCACTCTGAGATCCCAAAGTCTCCATTAAATCAGGATTTCATTGATAGCGTACCGACCGGAAACAGAAATATCGAACTTCCTCAATCTACGACTGGCTATCAGTCGTTAGGACCTCTTCACTCTCCTCGTTTCTCCCGTGATTGTGGAATTTCCCCAAGCACCTCGGCATCGTATGATGCTGGGGCTGGATCTCATTGGAACTTTTTAGCTTCATCCGATAACGCAAGGCAGCTTATGTCACGGTCTCCCTGTGACATCCAAGAGGAATCATCATGGAGCATCTGTCCACCTTTGTTGATCAGACAACATACTGTCCGGCCGCGTTTCGATATACAAGAAGCATGCCTCATGAAATATTTTGTTGAGAACCTTGCGAAATGGGTAAGATGCATTTTCCACTCGCAGTTATCTCAAAGGATGTGGTTAACGACTTGTCAAGACCTAACTATTCGCGTAATAGTTTGACCTCTGTGATCCTAAGAGACATTTCACAAATACTGTACCTCAGAGGGCCTTTTCCTGCCCGCCGTTGCTCAATGCTGTGTTAGCAACCTCTGCAAGACATCTCAGTACACTTCCAAGAAATCACCAGAACTCCATTATCGCCAAGTTTTGCCACCCTCGCTTCCTGAAATTGGGAGAGGAAACTTCCTTACAATATCATAACAAATGCATTGCCCATTTGAGATCACTCTCCGAAGACCCCAATAGTATAATGAACGAGGATTTATTCGCTGCTGTGGTTGTCCTTCGCTTCTATGAGGAGATAGATGGTATGTCTTTACCACGTCTTGAGCTCGAACCTATTGTCCCTGCTCATTTTCACGTGCTTACCGTACTTTTATAAAATAGCCCCATTGATTAGCTTAGGTTTTGCCAATGAAACTGGCCTCCGCGGCCTTCAAGTATTTATCGAAGCCCAAGCAACGTCGGCCCTTAGCTCGCCAGGGCTCCGTCAAGCAGCATTCTGGGTTGGGTTCCGTCAAGAAATTCTCATGGCGTTCCTACAGCAACGGTCGTTTCGTCTTCCTCTTGGCATCTGTGATAGCTATCGCTCTTGGGACCCTGCCCCTGACCATGTGTGGGCTAATCGTCTTATGATTTTCTGTGCCGACGTACTTCAATACTGTTTTAGCAGTTACCATCCGAGGAGTACCGCTCAATATGAGGAATTGATCAATTTCCATACTCGGTGGTTAGAACTCCGCCCACGTTCCTTCTCGCCGATTTATTATCGTGAGCCAGACAGAAGGAAGGGTGAAGTACTTCCTGAAGCATGGTATCTTGCTGATTGCCACATTGTAGGAATACAAAACATGGATTTGGCAATGATTCTGCTTACTGTCTACAATCCAAACATGCCACGCCTAGGCCTTGGTCAACAGGACGCGGCACGCTCGATGGACGAAAAGATCAAGGCAATCGTCTTGGAAATATGTGGAATTGCAATGTCGAACCGCCAGTCCCCACCTGCTTTCCTCACAGCGACCCTTGCAATTACGATGTGCGGAGACCGATTCACGGACCTTGTCGAGCAACAAGCTTTGTTGAATGTACTTATCGAGACAGATCGAGATAATGCATGGCCAACTGCCGCGATGCAGAAGAAACTGAGGGAGACCTGGGGATGGGAGAGAAGATGAAACTATTTTTATATTCTATGTTTATACTCTCAACCGTTATTTATGACCTATATTCCTTTTCACTATTTAGCTTTCTACACATTCCCGTCGTTATAGCGGTCTAATATACTCAGCCTATGTCCATTTTCTGCTCGGTATACCTTGGAGCCGTCCCTGTACGATTATGTGAGAGATTTTTTGATATTTACGTCACATTACATAGCTAGGACAGGACATGAAGCGAGAAAAATTTTTTTAAAAAAAACCTCGTTCGACTTGTCGGATTCGTGCGTCCCGACGTGGGTTTCAGGGCTCCCTTTTTTCTTCATCTTGAACTTCCCTTTTTCTTCGTCTGGCGTGTTTCGACTTTTGTACACCGGTTTACTTTGCGCCACTGCATATCGCATACATATATCATCAAAATCAACATTGAGAGGAGCTATGGCCAGGGTTGAGCCGGCCTGATGATAAGGCCTCAATGAGTGAAGCACTGTACGACCATCCTCGGATTTCCCTGTTTCGAATTAAAATCAAACTGTGATGCACCATGTTATCTTTGATTGCAGCGGGATGACAAGCTCGAAACTCCGCGGCCCGAGACAGCTCGATCATTTCATTTGAACATGAATCCACGGAAGCGGGAGACGGAGTTGAAGTGAAACAAAACCAAATGAAACAAAATACCAACTCAAGATCAAAGAAATCCACAGTTCCAATCGAGGCAATCCTATGATCAAGGAAATGGTTCAAGGGTTCCGACGGGAACCTGCAGTCGGTGGTGATACGCGGTTTAACGTCCCGCGGGTGAAAGGACGTCCTCGATAAATTGTATACATGTATAGACCGGGATCAAGCAATAGGGTAGTTGCCTTAGCAATAAGCATCGGGGAAAGAAGCAAGAATGCAGGGACCCTTATCTTTAATTTTAATTTAAATCTTCCCGGACGGTTGCAGACCCTGGCCCTTTCCACCCCCTTCTGTCGGGTTGGGACATAAGGGGGACATGGGATTATGTGGCGCAACTGTACCTGGAATAAGTTTATGGTGTCTGCAGATTTAGAGTACCTCTGGACGGTGCATGTAGGTAACTCCGAGCGCATGCTGGCTCCATATTGTGACCTGCCTAGTTCGTTGTCCCTTAAACAGCAGCTTTATTACATTTCCTAAAATCTCTTTCAATCTCCTTTTCTAATCTGCTTTCTTTGCTATGGTTTTCTGTGTGTTATAGTTCTATATCAATTAAAAGCGTGTTCTAGTGGATCTTAGATTGTGCCCCGCCAAAAAGCCACAGTCGCAATCCACTTACTAGATAGAAATGTATTTATGTGTACTATCTATAAGCAAGCCCGCTAAGACAATCATCAAACCAAATTTGTGATTCAACAGGCAAGACCCATGTTCTGTTCGTGAGGACCTCTTGCCGTCGTACTGGGACGCCATCACGTTCCCATTTAAACACCGAGCCCAAAGACAGCATGCAACCAACTCTAGCCGATTCCACCGGCCCCATTGATACGTTTCGAAGGATCATGTCCTGGATCTCAACTGGGAGGTCATGTAAAGGTGAGGCCTGACGCTCTGGCGGAGCCGCCATGAGCAGGTACCCCAATGCTCGTCTCGAAGGACTGTCAACACCATTGAACAGAGGCTCCGGCCTTGTGCATATGGGAGAATGTGTGTTGCAAAAGCAGGTTCTGTATAAAATGATTTCCCGCACGGAGAGTATCAGGTATGTGATACTGTTACATCGTGCGTTGCGAGGGGAGCTCGACTCGTAGCGCACCCGTCGTCGTCCAAAGTCCTCCCTGATAGCAGGGATAGCGTGTGAGAGGTGCTGGCAAGGAACCACAGAGACACGGTCAAGATGAATGACTCGGTTAGGGAAGGGTTCCCACTGCGGTAGATCTGTCAACCATACCAACGTTCCTCGTATTCCGGCTCGAGAACGAGCAACTTCTTTGACGTTGAAGTCGAGGGTGACAATACGGAGAATGGCACAAGCAAGCCTTCGAAACGTGGAATTGTTGTACCGACTCCGAAAAACGTGCCTCCACTGATACGAGAAGTCCTCCAGCACCCTCCCGATAAAAGCAGTCTGGCGCGTTGCCGCGTTGAATTTCGGCTCCCAGGTTGGCGTCGGAAAGTCTTTATCCAGTGTAAATTTTGGTAAGGGTGGGAGTTCGAACGGCTCCATTTCAACGATCGGGACAGGGCCTTCCCGGAGCTTGCTCAGTGGAATCATTCGATTCAGACTCTTCTTGTGCAGTGTTAGAATATCATTATCGAGGTTAAAGATCCATACGGCGGGCACGAGAGACTCCCTAGAATCACCAAATGGGTTGGAGATATCATCTTGCAGGCGCCATTTAGATGAAACAGCTCGATACAGTACATCGAAGGAGAGTTCTACATGTTTTAGTATAATCGGAACGCTGGGAACGGGGCATCAATCCACAAACCTTGTGACACGCCGGCTAGGCACTGGCAAAACAGCATTAGCGTATCGTTGTCATCTTCAGAACGGTGAGTAGCGGAATAGACAACTCCTAGAATATCGTGAGCTACTGGGTGATGGGCAAGCAGCTGAAGTGCAGCAGCCATTATACCTTGCAATGTGATGTGGATGAATTCTGACATGACTGCCACTTTGGGCACCAAGCTCCCGGAAGAGTATTTAAATCAAAATGTCAATATAATAGCGCATGTTCAGTTCAGTTTTTTTTCGCACGTCGACAGAAATTCAGGACATCTGGACGAGAGCTTAGGGTGCGGACGAATCGTGTTTATCGACTAATGGTCAAATAGAAAATCTGAAACCTCCAAGTGTTGGGTTAACACCTGAGGCGCATCTCAGTTTTGCTACCCGCTTACAGCTGCATTTGTCATAATAATCGAGTGCCAAGTCATCTGTGCCCTCTTCAGATTGAAGCCCTTTCTTCCCTGTTCTACCAAAGCCCCTCTCTTCTGCAATTTGGGGCCTACCTTTTTTTTTAACACGGGATCGGTTACCAATGGGAATAGTTAACTAGTTAAACTAGAGATGCTGACTAAGGAATATAATCAAGGATGCCTAAGCGCTCTAGGATTGGACTAAATTAGATCTTGACAAATTCTCGTCGGGGCGTCATTCAAAACAAAAAACAAAGAGTACTATCTAACTCTCCTGGAAACTCCTAACCAACCGGTTTTCAATGATATCCTCTATGAATCTACCAACAAACCATACTAGCAGTCAAGTGATACTCATCCTCTGACCGCACAAATGGAGAATACTCATCAGTCATGACAACACAATGTAGAGTCTTGGCGATCTCGGAGAGTCCGAGGAATCCACGCAAAATCGAGAGGCGGATGCCAAACTAGCAGGTGTGTGGCTCTGACGAGATGTCAGATCTGAAGATCCTATTTCACCGTGCCTGATTACCTCGCAGATACACGCGCAGGCCCCAAGCACTTCAAGATAGACTCCTTTAGTGGCAATATGCTTATCCCAGACTCTATGAGTCTAGTGACTATCCAGATCGTGTATCCAAATCGATAGACTTCACTGAAAATATAAGAAATGCAGGCAGACTGCAAATAACGGTGTTATTATCAAAAGGCAAAGAGATCGGAGAAAGATTCCTGTTTTTGGAAATTCCTAGTCTCACCATCTGAGAACTCGTTGTGGGAAGAATTCGTCGATGAGCTCCAAATAGTACGGCTAAAAGATCACATATTAGCCAACAGAAATATAAACACCACAATACGACGCATACAAACAGCTTACCTTGAGTTCCTCGATCTTGGGGACCTCATCACTCTTACTGTACAGATCGTAAGGGTTGAACGCCTGCACAGCCTCAAGCATCTTTTCATCGCGCTCATTCATGAAGTATCGGTACGCGCCCTCCCTATGCCACGGGTAGAACGAGTGGTATCTGATCATGGCCAGAGCCTCTTCGGGAAGGGTTGATTGGTCTTTGACAACATTGTAGAGATACTCATCATGACCCCAGGAGAGCATGATATTTTCCAGACCGCAGTGAGGATAATAGATTCCAAACTTAGTCCCGTAGATCGGATGGTTGAAGTCTGGGTTGCGCTGGAAGGTGTCAGGGTATATGTTGCGCTCGTCGAACGCACACCCAACAGGAAAAGTGTCACCGACGACATCCCATTGTCCTTCGGCGCCAAAGAAATAGAGCAACTTTCCAAGATCATGGATCAAGCCAGTCAATTGCATCCATCTTGGCTTTCCGTCGCGACGAATCGCTTCTGCAGACTGGAACAGGTGCTCGATCTGGGACAGTGAGGTGTCTGGGTCTGATTCGTCGATAAGCGTGTTAAGCTTCTCTACAGCCTCCCAAACAGTCATTTTGGCGCGGATTTTGGATCGAAATTCATTGCGGGCCTTGAGATTATATGCGACGGTCTGCTTCTCGTGTTGTTCACGGTAGAAATCCTTGACTCTCTCACAAGCGTCTTCGTATTGACGAAATCTGGATTTGTCTTTGTTGGCGTCAAACTCGGATTTATCGTAAGCGTCTCGCTCCTTCATTGAACACTTGAGGACATTGGCTGCATCAATATCATCTGAAAGGCTCTCAAGGGCAGAACCATCCCGGGTAGGGCTCAAGATAGGTTCTGCTGGCAATGATGTTGCCATCTTGTTCCAACAAACTGAAGAGCACAAGATCGGAGCAAAGATCAAGACAGTCTTTATAAAGAATAGAAAGTAAGAAATGACTCGAAATTCAAAATGCGACGAGAGCACGGAATGGCAAGGGATATAAAAGCTGGAACGCTTTACTGCGAGGGACCCCTCGGCAAATCAGATGCATAGACAAGGAATTTCACACATTTATCCTCTTTCTCTGTAATAAATCGCCCCGGGATCATCGGTCAATGACGTGTTTCTCGAATGCAACTGTGAACGATGACTGTCAGAAGCTAAACCAGCTCATTGTATGCGCTTCACTGCAGGATTGGGCTATCTATCCATGCCATCAGACGAGCCACCCAAAGGCATTCCGAGGCGGCCGACTGAATTTTAAGGCTGATACTTGAATGGTCGGATCAATGACATGTTGGCGGTTTGCCAGTCAGGGATCGAGCGGTCACAGGACGGGGAGACAAGGCAATTTGGAAGCCTCCAATGTCCAACAATCGGTATCAACATCTTCTGATTGGGGTCTCTGTTATATTGCCAAGTTTTTCGAGGTGCAGATATTCCCTGTTCATCTCGGAAAAAGCAATGACGGAAGGCAGACCGCTTGTCTCCAGCGCATCATCACATCACAAATGTAGTTTGTAGAGCACACGGCGTCAGAAGAGACGTCCGAAGAAAGCCAGATCTCGAGGGAGGATGCAGCTTTTGAAACCGCCTCACTTTTCTGGAACTATAGAGTGTAACAAACACCGGTTTCTCATCCGTGCTGTGTGCGCCAGGAACCTTCCGTCGCGGCTAATCGGGCACAATCATCGAATGCAGCCCAGCTGTTGTGCCACAGACGCAACAGGCTTCTTCTGGAAGACATGCATGGCCAGGGATGCCTTGAGTAGTCTTGTAGATCCAGGTGATCAGTTGGGCTCGTGCAGATGTAGATTGTGACGCCTTGAGGATCGATGCTGGTTCCCGCGGTAGGGGTTTCGAGGTCAGGATCCGAATTATTCCGTGGCATAACTATTCAGCCGGGAGAATGATTCCGGGACGATATGGTGTAATTTTCTCAGAGAAAACTGGTTGATTTCTTCGAACGCCAGTGTCGTGTGCCGCTGCAAATACGTACTGTACGTAGCCTTAGCAGTGCGACCTCGTCAAATTCCGAACCCCCTAGGCATGTCTGTCGTGGCAAGATGTTATATTCATCATCACTTGCCAGACATACGGTTTTGAAGTCGTCCGGATTCCTTTCTCTGTCCACCAGTCCACAGTATCGTACGGGGTGGAGGGTGAAGGAGCGAGGTGACCGTTAATATTATTTAACTGATCGAGCATACGAACACAATCCGCTTCTCCTTGTCCAAGCATCACAATGGGGCTGGCAGTCAGTGTGCAGTAGACTATGGAATGAATTGACATGTAATGTGCTGCTGGAAATTCAAAACCCGATATGCATTTCACTCGGAAAGGCAAGAACCTGGTCCCGAAAGGGACTATGAGTTGAGTAAGATTGCGGTACAGGTGTTAAGAGTCCAAAGTACTTTTGTCTGCGGAACTGATAGCCTTTATTCCACTCCCAACTTCGCTTACCAAGTCCTTTGTAGGGCAGAAAAACCTTCAATTCTTTCAATTAAATTGTCAAAAATCATGTCTCAGCCTTCATAATACCGCTCCTTTCTTATAAAATGTATATATGGCATCTATGAAACGTCTATTACAATCATTCATTCACCTTTAACATAGCTTCGTTTACCAGCGTCCCTTAGGTGCTGCAGTTCCCTGCACTCTCCGATACGTTTATCCTGCTCCTCTTCCCGGTCTCCTCATCTTCTGGGACATGGATACCAAGCTCAATCCAGTCATCATTCGCATTTACTGTCTCACAGATCTCATCAGAGCCGGTAGCATGGGCGTGTCTAGTCATGAGAATGCTTGAACCTTCCCCATTATTATCCACAGACGGAGCAGAAGACGCCCCAAGGACGCCCCTCTCTCTGCCATATTTAGTCGTCGCGGCTTCGTCACCGCTGCTGCTTTCCTCGTTTCGTTTCGCTCTCTCATCTTCATCATCCTCCGGCGTCCCTTCACGGCATGCCCACGCATCGACAAACCTGAGAACATCGCGCCGCCACCAGCGCTTCATAACTAGTAATCGAAACGGGACGAGAGCAATTATGAGGACTGGGAAAGCGGGCGCTGCGCGGGTTAAAGTCAGGATGAAGATGGCTACAGTGATAACAATCTGGAGAAGGGTGTAAAGATGTATGGGGATATATGAAGGCCTTCTGGCAGGTGAATTGTCTGAAGATGAATCCGAAGGTGTAGGAACCCCGAGAGAGGGCGGCAGAGGCGGCAGCTCAGATGGCGGCGTAAGAAGGTAGAAAGTTCGATAGAGGATTGGGCTAAAAAAAAGCCGCTGTTAGCTAGGGCGCAATGCGTCATGATATACGGAGCTTGAGGAAACTTCTGTGCAACAGAAACTCTTACTTCACAGATAAGCTCTGCTCCCCCATGAACATAAACAGACCAGCCAGCACGCTTGTTGGCGTCAATCCCAGCACCTTCATAAACGGTGGGCTAACAAACAGGAGGATACCCCCTGCATGTAGAAAGGCCGACCATCGCTGCTCGTATACTCGCTTGACCTCGCGGTTCTCGACTTCTTCCTCACCGTCAACCGTAACAGTCACCTCTTCCCGTTCTGTATGCATCAGGGACTCTGAATGTAAAGGCGCTTGTGGCAAGAGTCCATTGGCTGGTGGTATTCCAAGGATTCCACAGAGAGCGGTCGTAGTACCCAACAGAACAATATCCCACGCGAAACCACCCGGTTTCCTGGTTCCATACCGGTCAATGGTGCAGATGATCGAGCTCACCTCATGGTCAAAGAAGAAAAGCATCGTAATTATGAGTCCAGGGACCAAGGCCGCAGATATCCATTCTACTGGTAGTTTCCAAAACTCAACAAAAAAGATTTCTCGTTCTGGGGACGTCGGCTTGAACGAAGTGCTGACATGCAGCGTCATCTTGTCCAGGTGGGCTAGCTCTCCTATGTGAGGCAAGCCAATAAAGACAATTATGGATATTGCGGCAGCATACTCCGTCAGACCAAGTCGAACATAACGATGAAATAGAGGCCGCCAGCTCTCAGCTGTTGACAGGAAGATTGCAAGAAGCATCGTGCCAACAGCGCCAATGATGGCATATAAAAAGGCCGCGAATGAGAGACTATCATGCGCTCTTTCAAGTTCTTGAATGGCCTTATGAAAGTAGATTATACTGTTCAGTAGCGAAAATATCTCAGTAGAAAAGGTAGTCACATAGCGCATCGTCCAGTCGTGAGCATTGATTATGGCCAACACGTAGTGCATCCATGCAGAGTGGATAAGAGACCAAGCCATGAAAGGCAGAAAAGGAATCTAGAATAGAATATGTAAGAAAGTGGCGATATATAAATATTCAGAGCTCCTCCAACCTTGAACACTTCGTCGCATAGTGCATATATGTTCTCCGCTAATACCGAGAACGGGCCAGTTACACCCAAAATCGTCAGTGGTTGAATAGAAAGCCTATGCCAATTTAGCGCTCAGCCTGAATTCCCTGTCCGAAGTGAAATTGGTAAAGGACATTTGGAACTGAAAGCATAGGATAACTTGGAGCGCGATTATGGCCTCAAGAACAACATTCAACCCAGCAAGGTTGTCTGACATCCAGAGATAAGGAAAAGGAGACATACAAGGAAAAGATAATGCCGCAGAGTCCTGTGCTGAAGACCACCTCAATGGTCCCCCAGTTTTTGCCTGTTAAGACAAACAGGTCGCTTGCAAAAGTGATCCCAGGCAGCAGATTGGTAAAGAAAACATAGACGGCGCTCGCAAAAATCAGCTGGTTAAACACCGTCCAGTCGGAGACATATCGACGCCGCAGGTTGAGGATGTCTTGCTTCAGTAGTCTAAAGGGACGCAGCGGTCCACCGGCACCTACACTACCCCTCAGCACTCGAAAGGGCTTTGGGGTGTGCTTAGAAGGGGTTATGACAGAGTGAGCATCTGGATCTGGATCTGGATCACCAGCGGACACCTCAGGCTCATGCGAGCCCGATTTCTGCCGCCATCTTTTGTATCTGTTAACAGACCTGTGTCGAAGGGAGGTACCTCTAGTAGATGGCGTTCTGAAAGCAGAAATCAGGGACATTGTAATGAGTGTTGAGAAGTCGTGTCGTATTGTTTATATAGAAGAGCTCCAGAGTGAGCTAAATCGATAGCAATTCCACTGAAAACTGGAGGATGAAAGGAAGAAGCAGAGCGATACTGCCAAATGACAGAGAGCCCAGGCTGGGCAATGCAGTTTTGACGGTCATTCTCTGGAGTCTGGCTGAGAGAAGACCAAGACTCAAGCGTTATCAGGCGGATCGGTAATATCGAGGCGGAGTCGGACAATTCTCTAGCCGATTACCACTCACCGCCTTCCATTCTGCCTGTACAATTTCCACTCGGCGTGGGCGACAAGCTTCGCATCTCATCACGTCTTGTTGCACGTACAGAGTGCCCTCCTCTCATCCCCTGTGATTCTCCAGAGAACGACGCTATCCATATCACTCTAGGCATTAGTAGCATGCGTCTCTAAGATGTCTCTGCGATTACCTAGTCGATTCCCACCGAGTTTACGTCGTACCGCTTTCCCCTCATAATGGCCGCCAAGTTCATTCCGCGCCAGGTCTTCCCACACTATGAGACCATCCCGAGGTCCTATTTCTTAGGACATCACCGAGAAGGACTGCAGAATATGAAGAAGATGCTGTCCTCGATTGACTATGTCGTCGAGTGTCGCGACTTTCGCGCACCGGTCACTTCAATCAACCCCATGTTCGAGGAGGCGCTGGGAGAAAAAGCGCGAATGATCATCTACACCAAGAGGGATCTTGGGGGTGGTAACAAATTGAAGGATCAGAATGTGAGTTTATGCCTGGATTGAGTGGAGTCGATATATCTTCATCGTTCTCGAAAACATCTGCTCATGGAGTGACCCTTTTGCGACCTTTAGGCCGAAAAACTGATCCGTCAACTGGACCGTAGAAGCAGTGTGTTTTTTACCAGTTCCTTCTCCAAAAAGGATACGGGGCCGATTTTCAAACACCTAAGAGATAACGCTCGCAGCCCGGATAGGCTTGTAGGGTGTCGCATAATGGTCGTTGGAATGCCGAATGTTGGTAAATCCACTCTGATCAACAACCTCCGGAACCAAGGCGTGAATAAAGCCAAAGCCGCCAGAACGGGTGACCAGCCCGGCGTGACCAGGAGGATAGGGGCACCGATAAAAATATGGGAGAGACCGGATGGCTCCGATGTCTACGTGCTCGATACTCCTGGTGTCTTCGTTCCATACATGCCGGATGCGGAGAGGATGCTCAAGCTCGCTCTCTGTGGGTGCGTCAAGGACTCGGTTGTCCCTCCTACGACTATAGCGGACTATCTTCTGTACCATATAAACTTGCAGGATCCTCTAGTGTACAAGCGCTGGTCTGAGCCAACAAATGAGATCATGCCTCTTCTCGAGAACTTCGCGCGCAATACTGGTCTGCTCGCCAAAGGTGGGATTCCAAATATAGACCTTGCTGCCCTACGTTTCGTCCAGAGATGGAGAGCCGGGGAGCTTGGGAAATTCATCCTGGACGATGTTAAGGAGGAACTCCGCCAGCGGCAGCAAGAAGACATTGAAAAGAAAACTCCTAGTCCCAGCATGACCCAGGCATTGAAAGCCGCAAGGAGGGAAAGAAAGCAGCGTGCTGCTGAATCCAGAAAGGCATAATGAAAAACAGCAACTGTATATTACTTGATGATGTATGTACAATAGACTTTATTGGTATCATCAACCCTTTTCCGTAGCCAGAAAATTGCAGACGTATGATAGAAAGAGATAGGCATGCTGAAACAAATCAAGGAAAGACACGTGCCAGCAACTCCAGCGACTGCTCCTTATGAGATCTTGTCCAACAATCTCCTTCTCCTCCTGTCCACGAGTTCTTCCTGAACTTCGTCCAAAGTAGGTAGCCTCCATTCGACCCCGTCGCCGGCATCACCGGGCAACGGTTCCCATCCATCCTCAACGTCCTCTTCACCCTTCTTGAGCATGTTCTCGACAGCTTCCTTCTCCTTCTTCTGCTCGTAGGCAAGAAGTGTCCCATCTTCCTCGTCCGGTCCGTAGCCAAAGTATGCCGCATCAACATGCTTCCTGGCTAGATCCGCTGCTGCTCTACCCCCACCGGTATCCTCTTCCTCCTCTTCGGGCCTTCTTCTCCTCGCGGCCGCTTCAAACATCTCCTTCACCCCAGGTAACTCCCTGGCACGGCCAAAATATCGATACCCTTTCCCTCCACCCGGTATCTCCCTTCCTTCATCGTCGTAGACCCGCCCGCCGCCACGCATGTAATTTGGCCCACCCAGGTCCCGGATCTGCTTCTCCCACATCCACTTCTCGCGCATGGCCTTGTTGATCTCATCATTGAGGTCACGGATCTGGTAGTCACTGAGACTCGGGTCCTGGATGCGGGACACCTTGCGCGAGATCTCCTTGAGCACCTGACCTCGCCACTTTTCACATGTCGGGATCGAGGTCACGGACGTGATGGCCTTGGGGCGACGCGTGCGACCAATGTCGAGGATTCCCAGGTCCGCAGCCTGTGCCGCGCGGAAGCGGAACAGCATCGACTGCGCCTTTTCACTGTTACGGGCCTGTATAAGTTGAAAAAAGTTGCAGTGGTTAGCGATGGGAGTCCCGAGCTTTAGTCGCAGTGGGAGGGGAAGTTGGGGAATATTATGAAAATACTCACCATGATGACGAGCTGAGCGAAAAGAGACGACTTGTATTAGATTCTCGAAGGAGAGGCCGTGAGCCCGGGATTTGGAGGAAGAAATAGTTGGTTGATGAGGGGGCTGGAGATGAGAGAGGTCGAGCTTGGAGAAATCCGACTATCGAAGCTCGATAGGGCAACGCAGGGAGACCGCTTGGGCACGAGCCACCCGCCGCGTCCAGATGCGGGCTCCAACGGCGCAGCACAGCTCGCCACGCAGCGCAGGCAAAGCGACCGTTCAGTGTTCGTCTTTCTAGTCTCAAGCTCAGATCAACGGATTGATCATCAGTGTAGAATCTCTTGGTCCTGTTTCAAAATGCGGACCCGCACGTGTCGGAATTCGGATAATATTCATTCAAACAATCATCGCTTTGCTAAGGTTGCTTCACAGGACAGAATCCCATCCCACGGACTATTTAGCCATAGTGTTACTACAGGGACTGTACATAATTACTAAGAGGTCATTCCCGTTGTTTGTTGATTTAGACTAGATTCGGAAGGCCACGCTCTTCAAGAAACAGGAACGACTCTCAGTTGGTGTGCGCATTATTGCGATTACCTGCTAAGATATAAAACAAAACAAAACTGTCCACCCCAAAGGACATGCACTCCAGGCCCAAAAGAATAATTCTCTAAAGCGCCAAATATAAATGCAAGAAGATAAAAAACAGTTCCTTCCATCGCTGCCTCATAGCCATGTATGGCTGCCATCATATCATCATGCATGATAACCAACATCATACTCTCATACTTTGCATAATCCATCACTCATGCCCAGAATCTTCCCAGATTCAAGCCTTGTCCTCATGAAGCGTGATATACTCGTTCAACCAGAGACCTCACAGGAATCCCTTGGTATTACTGGTCTGCCTTTGGGGCACTTCACCCTGTCCATTAGGGCCGAAGACGCCGCTTCCCCTGCGGCTTCCAATGTCACTCAGGGCCGCCATGTTGCGCCCGACGGCACTTCCTCTCTCAACCCGTAATGCTTTCCACCCTTCCAATTCCCGCTCCAGCCGCAATGACTTTTCTCGTTCTTCGCGAAGATCTCGTTCCGCACGACGTGCTTGCAGCTGGTTCTGCGAATCACTTGACTGGAGTTCCTCAATGGTCTGCAGGAGGCGCTCGATTTTCTCGCGAGATTTGGCAATGTCCTCAGTAAGCTGGGCGTTGGTCTTGTCCCGTCGTTCAATCTGAGCCTGAAGATCTTTAACGGTTCGATCCACGTTACGCATTGAGCGTTGTTCCGCATTGCGCTTGGATTCTTGCTCCTCAAGCTGGGTTTCAAGCTGTGGAATCCTTCAAGTTAGATGATGATCATATAATGCATTGGGGCGATGCTGATAGCTTACCTCTTTAATTCGCTTGTGTAAGAACCTTACATCATGACTGGCAGAGGAATACCCTTTGGTTTCGAGGTCAACACATCTTAACTGTGCCTCCTTAAGCTGCTTTTCCAATGCAGCCTTTTCTTTGAAGAGTTGTGCATTGGCCTCCCGTTCGGCAGTAACTTCCTTCTGCATTTCCATAGCCAAGGCCTCGGCGCGTCTCATCTTGCCAACTGCTGCGGCGGACACATCTTCCTGTTGCGCAAGCTTCGACTTGAGCTCCAGAAGCTCGCGGTCCATACCGGCAGCGTTACGCATGGCAGGGCTCTCTCCTCTTGCGAGATCTTCAAGTCTTTCTCCAGCCTCTGTGAGACGGGCCTCAAGCATTTTCTTCTCTTTGAGCAGCATGTCCCGTTCTGCTGACACATCCTCGATGGATGTTCTCAAATTGCGGACCTGAGAAAGTAGCGTTACGACCTTGCTCTGAGCCTCATTATGGGCATTGACTGCCTCGTCCCTAGACGTGGACACATCCTGGAGGGTCATTTCCAGGCGTGCCTTCTCTTTAGCCCAGGTAGAGCTGTTAAGCACTTCATGATCCCATTTGCTGCGAAGCTCCTCGAGTTCCTCACGAAGGCGGGAGTTCTCCTCGCGAACGTGGAGCAGATTCTCCCGCTCGATCTCGAGCTCATTTGTCAGCGTCGAGAACTCCATCTGGTACTTCTTCCTGGTCTGTTCCAGCGATGCCTCCTTGTCCTCAATGTCCATTGCACGCTGGTTTCTGTAATCCTCAAGTTCATTCTGAAGGCGTCGTTTGGCCTGAAGGGCACCCTCGAGATCAGCAGACAGGTCTTCGATCTTCTCTTCGTAGGACTGCGTTTGTCGTTGCAGGTCTTCCACAAGGGCATCCATCTGTTTCCGTTCAGCCATGATAGTCGCACATGTGTCCTCTGCCTCCTTAGCCTGAGCCTTAGCGAATTGTTCGGCGCGACTGGCTTTAAGCACGGCAATTTCTGCCTGCTCAAGCTTACTGAAATATTCATCTGCGCGACTCTTGTACAGACTCAAGCTGGAGGCAAGATCGGCAGACTTGGATGTCTCAGCATCTAAACGGATTTGGAGGTCGGAAAACTCCTGGAGAAGCTGATTCCGGCTGACAGCATCCTGGTCTCTGGCAAGCTGCAGTTCCTGTGCGTCAGATCGGGCGTCGCGAAGCTCGACTTCTAAGGTTGCCTTCGCTCGTTTGAGCTTTTCGAATTGGGACTTCGCTTCCGTCAGTTCCTCCATGGCGCTGTTGTGAACTTGAAGCAAAGACCGCCGGGCCTGTTCCTGAGAGTTGATCAAATCGTAAAGTTCCTCATACGATTTGGCCTGGACGTCATGCAGCGATAGCTCCCCAGCCTGGATACTCCTCTCGAGGGCAGAGACCTTCTTGGCAGAATCGTCTAGTTTCTCGTGAAGACGGCCATTCTCACGTTCGAGCAACTGCATACGACGCATAGACGGGCTGTCATCTTGCCAAGTATCCCCAGCTGGAGTTGCCCGCTCGAGCTGGCTTTGTAGATGCTTATTCTGCATTTCGCTCAGCTGGAGTTTGTTCTGTAACTCCTCGATTTCTGCAGCCATGTCCATTCGTTTCTGGTAGGCAACCGTATCCACGCTCCGATCCGACCGGCCAGAATCTTGGGGACAATCGTTGAGGTTGTACCTCCGGTTAGGTGTGGTAGGGTTAGAAGAAAATTTTTTCGCATTCTCAGAATTCTTTCTGAAATGTCCTGGAGAGCGACCGGCAGGTACTTGGTTCTGGTCGATTTCTTCGAGGAGAGCTCGTTTGGAGGAGGCATATCGAGCATCGAGCTCCTTCATTTCGTCTGCATGCCGGCGACGCATCTCAGAAAGCTGGCACTCAGCCCTGGCATATTTCTCCTCGCAGATTCGAAGCTTATTCTGCGTAGTTTCCAGAACTTGAGCGATATCGACCTTCTTCGACAGATCCGGTTGTACCGCCTCCCATGATTCTGGCGTTTCGTCGACTTCAGGGTCAAAGACTTTATGCAGAAGCATGAGCCGGTGGTGGCAATCCTCGATCTCCTTGTTCGCTTGATCTAGAGCAGCTTGAAGCTTGCGAGTGTTAGCCTGCGCCTGGGCCCTCAATTGCCGCTCAGTTTCAAGGCTTCTGTTGGCTTCAGCCAGTTGAATACTAGCAGCAGAAGACGCCTTTTCAGCATTGCGAGTGGCTTTATGTTCCCGGGCAAGTTCATGGTTCAGATCTTCCAAGCTTAAGGAAAGCTTCTCTTTTTGCTTTTCCAACGAGGTAATCGAGAGCTGCGCGTCACCAAGCTGGCGAGTGAGTTTCTTGTTCTGCTCCTCTAGCTTCGTCTTCTCATTCTGTAATTGTGTCATACGGACACGTTGGTTTTCACCAGCCCTAGTGTTTGATCTAGCAATGTCGAGATTCTTCTGCTGGATCTTGTTTAAGAGAGCTCGGTTATCGTTCTCGGACGCGGTAAGCCTACCTTTTACCGTCACGAGCTCTCTTTCGAGACGTTCCTTATGCTGGTCATGGCGAAGACGGAAACTCTCCGAATCTGCAATCGTCTGGGTAAGTTCTTGAACTCTCGCCACCAGGCGGGCCCTTTCAGCCTCCAGTTCTTCCAGCTGCTTGGTTTTGGCTTCGAGATCCTTTTTCAGGCTATTCTGCCGTTCGTTAGCTTGTTTCATGATATTCTGCTCGATCTCATTTTCTGCATCCAGCCTCGCCTTCTCCACTTGAGTAAATCGCTCCCGAAGCTTGACCAGCTCTGTCTGGAGGTCCTTACGGGCTTGCTCAGCAGCCGCTTTCGCCTCAGTAGCACGGCGGAGGGTGTCCTGTTGAATATACATCTCTTTCTCGATGATGATCTTGGATTCGTTCAGAGAATCATACTTCTCCTTGAGCTCTGCATACTTGTGCTCCCCAAGCATCTGAACGTCATCCCTCGATTGCCGCTCGCGGCTAAGGTCTGCCTGCGCCTGGAAGAGCTGACATTTCAGATCCTTTATCTGTTGCTCAAGGATTCTCCTGCTTTCTCCAGCCTCCGCATCTTCAGACATCTTTGCCTCCAAGACCTTTCGCACGTCTTCGACTTCACGCTCAAGATTGTTTTTCTCTGATTTCATAGCCTCCATCTGCGCCTGCGCTTCGCGGAGACGCTTCTGCATGTCATCGTGTCGTGTCGAGAGCAAAGCCTTCTCCGATTCCAAACTCTTTCTCTCTGCTTCGTACTTCTTAGCATCGTTGCGAAGGATAGTGAGTTCGCCTTCTTTCTGTCTAAGCATATCCTCATAGCCCGTTGAAGTAGAGGAAAGATCTGAGATTTGTCGCCTGATAGTTCGATTCTCCTCAAGAAGGTCTCTCACCTGTTTCTTGGATACTTCAAGCTCCTTCGTTGTACTGGCAAGCTTCAGATCGAGGTCCTGGTCCGATTTCAATAACTTAGCCTCCAAATCCTGCAGCTTGCGGTCCTTTAAGCTGAGGTGACTTTGGAGCATTTTCATCTCGTGGGTAAGGCCTTGAACTTTGTTCTCTCTCTCTTGGTCTCTGTCTTCCATCTCTTTAAGCTTAGCATCGACTTGGGTCAGGTAACCCTGTAGCTCTTGTTTCTCATACTCCAGGCGCTCAATTATTTGACCAGCTTGCTCAAGCTGGCTTCTCCGGAGATCGAGTTGCTCTTCGGCCCTTTTCTTAGATGCCATCAGTTCATCCATTTGATCCTCGAGGTTCTCTTGGTCTGCAATAGCCCCCGCCAGTTTTTCGCTTAGTTCAACTTCGCGAAGCTGAAGGCGCTTGAATATCTCCTCTTTATCCAGGGCCAGAGCTCTTTCGCTTTCCAGGGTTTGTTTGATGCGCTGAATTTCCAAGTCTGCACGTCGCCTCTCTTCTTCCAGCTTTTGACGATCAGCCAGATCTTGCTTCATTTTAGCTTCCAACTTTTGGATCTGCTCGTCCCGTTTCTTCACCTCACTGGCTGCACGGGTCTCTCCAAGGAGAGGCCTCATTCTCGTGAAGAGTCTCCACCAAGGATTCCTTTTGAGTTCCAGGTAAACATGGAAGTTACGCTGGATGATGCGTGTTGCCTCAGTTCGATACAACCGCTTGTTAACTAGGCGGCGCTGTAGAAACCCTCTGGCGACCGACTGAAACTGTGTCATGATATCACGAATCAGTTTGTCACGTTTCTCTTCGAGCTCAGCCAACACTCCAGCCCTGAAGAACACTTTGGTCCGGCCAACCCGGTACCACCCCTTATCCATTCCTAATTTGTCCAGCATCATTTGAGCAGCGTTTTGCCCACTCAGGTACCCTTTAGGCATATCACGACAGAGAACTTCGTAGCGATGCCGAAACTCGTTAAATGGAAGGCGGTTAGGGAATCCGGTCCGAGCTATTCGAATTCCTTCGAGGACACCATTGCACCGGAGTTGATCCAATACCAAGCGGGCGTCAAACAGTTTGGGCCGCTTTTTGTGATTGGGTATGATGCAGCGGACAAAGTGAGGATGAGTAGAATGCAATTGAGTCATCAAGCTAGAAAGTTGCTCCTTGTGTCTCTGTGCAACAGTCCTGAAAAGTCCCTTTTTCACACGACTCCTTGACGATCCAGGTTCCTCGTCGGGATCTCCGTAGTCAGAGAACAGGTTAGCAATATGCTTATCACTTGAGGAGGCAAGAAGGCGAGTGATGTTGTCGTTTAGAGGATCCTTGTTCTTCTCAAGCCAGTTATCGGTGTTATATTCGACCTCAGCAGCATAATGGGTTAGAACAAATCCCTGACTCAGGCGCGACGCACGATACTTCGGAGATTTCCGATCCCATAATGAATGAAGTTTCTCCGTGAAAGATTTGTCGGTAGCCTTCGGCATAACACAATCTTCGTCGAGACAGGAGAATATACCGATTGGGTTTGTCAACTCGATGAGATCAATGGTGGGCTGGAGATCCTTCCCGAAGTCGATAAACTGCCATTCAATCTGTTCTCGTGCGTACTCTTCTTGTTCAAGGACGAACATATGGTGATTGAAAAATTGCTGGAGCTTTTCGTTAGTGTAGTTGATGCACAACTGCTCGAAGCTGTTGTTCTCAAAAATCTCGAAGCCGGCAATGTCGAGAACTCCAATGAAATGCGTGTCATCTCCAGTCACATTGTTGCGATCCAACTGGTCATTTATTCTCGTGACAAGATCTCCAAATCCACGTTCGTAGATGCCCTTGGACAGGGCATCAAGTGCTGACCGAACCTGTTCAGGGGTTTGAACCTTTTCCACCCATTCCCGGCCCGCTCTTACCCTTGGGCGCAACAAGCCTTTTACGAACGGCTCAAAAGGTATGCCTAAGAGATAACAGGCTTTCTCAACGCTCTCGTGCGCATCGGGAGTCAAGGCGGCCTGATCACCTCGTAGGCTCTCCTTGCCAATTGTCACATTCCCCAGATGGAGAACAGCTGCTATAGTCCGCAGGATACACAATTGATCATCCTCTGAGAAGTTCATGACATGGAACGCCTCAATCAAGGAGTTCCATTCATCAAAATCTGACACCCCCTCAATAGAATCATTTCCGTGTTTCGTATAGGCAAAGTCCGCAATTCCAAGGTCTCCGAGATGAAGTTTCTCCCTCAGTTTCTTATCAGCACCTTGTAAGAGCTGGTAAAAGATGTGATAATTTCGCTCCTGGGGGTTGGGTTTCACGACTCTGGACTTCTCAAGGAGATACCAATCTATGAAGGCACCGGATATTTGACCGGAGCGGGTGAACTCAATACGGATAAACTTCCCAAATCTGGACGAATTGTTATTTCTCACCGTCTGGGCGTTTCCGAAAGCTTCGAGAATAGGGTTTGCCCTCAATATCTGCTGCGAAAGGTTTGAAAATTGCTTGGAGCCGGACCGTACGGCAGGAGTGTCTGACGTTGCAACGGCAGCAAGGTATTGAATGACCTTCTTCGTGTTTTCCGTTTTCCCTGCTCCAGACTCTCCGCTATGGGCTGGTGTCAGAGAACCGTTCTCAATATGTAGTCTGTCACAACACTCACGTTACAAGTAGACTTTGGTTGTGCCCCTCTTCCACGAGATTTCGAAACGCCTGATCGGCCATTGCAAAGATATGAGGCCGTGTCTCCTCCCTACTTTGGCCCTTGTACATTTTCACATATTCACTGTTGTAAATCGGCAAAGGACAATAAGGATTCACAGTAACAAGGAACAATCCCGAATATGTCTAAAGATGGTCAGCATCATTAGTGCTCCAAAATTGAATAACATTTTCAAGGAATACAGACATATATGAGGTCCGATTGATATCGTGTATGCAGATTGTGCACAACTGAGGCTTCATTCAGGTGGGTGAGCTCGGCCATATCATCCGCCTTGTCAAACTTTGCGGGGTTGACCTTGTCGACATGCTCCGCATTGACTTCGCGTTGCTGTAAGAATAACTGTCAGCATAGATTCCTGACTCTTGGTATTTCTTGTGCGTACGCTGCCATCGTCACACTGTACTAACAGCATCCCGCCTTCTCTCTCTTCGAGAACTAGACCGCGGACGAATGCTTTCTCAGGATCGCGCAACCACACATATCTCTTGCCTGAAAAGTCATTCTCGCCTTCCATCCCCTTGACCTGATCAGCTCCCCGCCGCAGCTCCTCAGACTTGATAAACTGCGGGGCAAACGTTCCAGATGCCTCCGCATTGGGTCGGCTTGAATTTGAGCGTCCACGACCATTTGGGGATGACAATTTTACTGTCGAGAGACTGGAGAAAGAGGAATTGCGGGTATGACCTCTCACTTCCGCGATGGGTCCCGATGACGTGAAGACCGCAGACCTGGGCCGAGAGGAAGCCTGTGGGCCCGGAGAAGGAGACGCGGAATTTCGACTGAAGGGATTGGCACGCCTCGAGGAGCCGTTTATCTGTGACGGGAGCATGGCTGGGTATATTCAGGACAGTTCATGGGTAGCAGATGCTCCCGTTGCGTATCATTGAAGGCCGATGAAGTGGGGTCAGAACATAAGCAGAGACAGAAAACTAGGCTATCTCTGGAGGCCAGCACAAAAACCCCCCGTTTAAAGAAAAAATATGTGAAAGGAGTAGGGCACAAGGCAAGAATTGCCAGCGTCGTGGACACATTGAGTTGTAGCTATCTCCGCCCTACGGCTGTTTGTTTACGATTAACCCAGCAAGCGCCTCCATATGGGCCGTGCGCGGTCTAATCCCGATAAGGCCGTAGTGGTCAATCCACAGCTGGCCACGGCGCAGAGTCACGTGCAGCATCTGCCGCTCGCATCGCAGACTTGGCGAAGAACTCCCGTCTGCTCGTTGCTATTTTGCTCCCAAGTTTCCATCATCCCTTTGCCGCGCGCTTCCCTTGTCTCACTTGTCCCCATTTTGTTCATCCAATCTTCATTGCCTTTTTCTCCGTCTTCCCTTTTCACATCTGAGGAGGCTTATTTGGCTCTCCCAAAGAGTGAGATCTACTGCGCGCATTGTTCAGTGCTCTGAAGTTGGACAGAGTTCAAGCTACTGGATACGCGACTTACAACTGATGCTCTATGGTTATGCACCTAACACCATTCCCTGTACTATATGATGCTTGATACATCAGCAGTGCTTTAAACGTTTTTTGGTCTACTAACTTCAGCGTATTGCTCGCCTTGCTTTCTCAGAACCTCGTGTTCTGCACCAAGGAGTATTGGGCTCAACGGCGATAATGTCGAACTATCCACCAACTCCCTCATTTGGAGGGCCTTTCAGCTACTCCCAGCAGTGGCAGCCGCCGCCTCCACCTGCGTCTTCAATGCCTGCGTTACACCCGCACAACTTTGCCGTCCACCCAGAATATCCAACACCGTCTGCTCAGCAACCGAGGACCAGTGCTGGCAGCCCATCCGAGTTCAATAACACGGCGAACTTCAATACAAATACGCGTATTCCTGGACTGGGTGGACATGGCCCTCTGCCTCCTCCCCCACCGTTCCCTTTCATGAACCAATTTCACAATTCTCAGCTTCCTCCGCCCCCGTTTCCAATCCCGATTCCCCCGATGGGCTATCCACCAATACCTTCTCCTGCTGCCCATTTTCACTCAAAGACGGACTTTCACAATCAGCTTCCTGTCAGGTCCCAGGCTCCGCCGAACAACGTAATGGGGAATCAGCCTGAGATTCAAAACGTGACAACACCACGATTGGGAGATAACATCGACAGAGAGGAAGGCGAACTGAGCGACAGAGATGGTCTGGTATCGTCTCATTCAAGGACTGAGCAAGCGGCTGAGCGACAATCGACGTCGAGTCAGCCATTCTCAAAAGAACGGCCAGATAATTTACAGCCGCCTCACACCCGTTCACCCTACAACGCTGGGAACGAGGCAACATACGGCTCTTCCCAAGCGCCCAAACAGCCTGGTATCTATAGAATGGATGGGGATTTGTCCAAGTCGTATCCTTCAAGCAACCTAGGCCCCGTGAAGGATTCTCATCGAACACTCGACAGGTCAAATGATGCTTCTGTGGGGAGTGATTTCGCACTTGGAAACCAAGGCTCGCCATCGGAGAATCAGCCTTCTAGGCGTGAACAGAGTGGATCCCGTATTAAACCTACTTCTCGTTTGTGTAATTTTCAGACAAGTGTCACTGACATTCGATAGCTTATCAACCTCCTGTCTCAATCAATATTGAGCCGGATGAGCATCGCAACTCAGGAGAAGCCGGCACATCTGTCGAAATGAAGTCGTCTTCAGAGCTGCCTCAGGCGAAGCCAAACTCTTCAGATAACACAGATAGTCGACCTTCGTACCTTGCCGGAAAGTCTCCTGCTCAATTGCGAGTTCTGGCCCAGGGTGCTCTGCTGGGTCTTGCGCCTCACAATATTCGGTACAAGGAACTCGTGGGTGAAGGTATTAACCCTACGATCCTGAAACAACTCTACGATGAGGTAGGGATTAAAGTCACATCTCCCATATTGGACCCCAAAGCTGCTGCGGGGGATGCATCAAAGGCCGCTGGCGCTCTGGCTGCGACACAGCAAACTGGCGACAAGATTAGCCCGCTGGTCGCTGGTCAGGTAGGCCCAGCCAAAGCCCAACCGGAATCTTTGACAAGAGAACAGGGAGCGGAGGTGCAGGAGCCGACCAGGGCAATGGAAACAGCAACCCCAACGTTACAAGCGCCCAGCATTGTGGGAAAAGCTACTGCCCCTCCACCTGCTTCTACTATCCCTTCTCAAACTGAAACCGGCAAGCCATTAGAAAGGAAAGAAGTTATTGCCAGGATGCTCGCTGCAAAAGCGGGCAAGATCTCTAATATTACAAGTTCGGCGAAGCCGGATACAGTGAAGGAGTCGTCAGTTGCCGGTGCTACAACGACCAAGCCTGCTGAACAGCCGGCACAGCCAGCCCCTCCCAGTGAAGGGCAGGTCAAAGAAAAGAACAAAGCTCAGACAGAGCTGGCACGGCAAAGGATAGAGCAACTCAAGAAACAAGGACTTGCAAAAAGCCAACAGCGCCCACAAGTTGAAAGTCTGTCCGCAACTACATCCCAACAACAACATGGTATAGCAACAGAGCCGGTTCAAACACCTCACAGTTCCACCCAAACATTCCTTTCATCGACGTTACAACACCCGCTTCCAGAGCGGCCGCCCGAGCCTGAATCTGCACCTCCCGCCCGTATCCCTGGGTTGTTCATGACCCACTCGGACCGGCCAGTACTAGGGGAACCTTCACATGCTGCTCAGGTCACGGGCATTGATTCAGGACCAGTGCAGACCAGAAATGTGCCTCGTAAACGTCCGAGGGCTTCGGACTTCGATGAACCGGTTGCTTCAACAAAGAAATACACCGCGGTTCCTGAGAACAGACTTATAATTGATATCAGTGACGATGAATTTCTCCATGGGGATAACGACGATGGTGATGCCATGGACATTGACAAACCGGCCGATAAAATATCGAATGAGACGGTCTCAACTGCAAACTCCAAGTCCTCCATGCCTAGGAACTTTCCCCCACTCACCGATTTCCCATCACGGAAATCTACAATCCCACCGCATCAACGAACACCAGCATCATCATCTTCACAAACCCCACATCGCATAAGTGACCAAGAAGATCTCCGCCTAAAGGATCTGGAAATCAAAGCTATGCGTAAACGGATTGCAGAACTCGAACAACGCAAGCAGGCTAAGCTGGCAGCAAGCCGCACCCAGTCGCCTGGCACTTTGAATCAGCCAGCCTCCGTTTCCGAGAACCCGCCTACGGCGCCGCCTTCGATCGATGAGACTCCTGCGGCAGCTGAGACAGAGCAACAAATCCGTCCCGCAATTCAGGGTGATTCCGAAGGGATTTCTCGCGGAGAGCCTTCCCTCGTGTCCAGTCGTAATCGCAGCTCCTCCATTCAAACGCTTGCTTCCATGGATGCTGCGCAAATTGAAAACATGAGATCGAAATTTCTACGTAAGAAAGAGATTGAGTCTGGTCTTCCGGCTCTGGACGCTGAACTACTGAAGTCTGAAGCCAGACTTGCGGAGTTCAGAAAAGAGGAAGAGAGGTTGCTAGCGGAGATCGCTAAAGGAAAGGAGGGAAGGAGGCAGCTCATGCAGGAATTAGATAATCTGGGTGTGGAGACCGAGGGCCTGACCCTTGAAGAACTTCAAGCGGCAAAAGAGGAACTAGAAAACAGAGAACGTGAAAAGGCTGTACCAGGTAAGTAGCCAAGCCTTCTCAGCTTTCTTTTTTTCCGTTCTGTTCTCAAACTCACTCCTGTGGCCACTGTATCCTCAGTTTCAGCCCAATGTTCGTCACAGCCAGCTGCCGAAAATCTTACCGCGATGGAAGATTCTGCATCCAAAACAGGAGAGTTGGAAAATCCGCCGTCTGTATCCCCACATCTTGAGAGCAGACCACGTTCTCCTGTTGCTTCTCCTTTGGCTCCACAGACATCCCAGGAGGCCATCGATCTGAGCACGAGCGCCACCGGTGAAGACGTGAGTATAGATGCCTCCGTCGAACCTGAAAAGGATACCTCCGTGTCGTCTAGCTCTGCGATGGACGAATCTATCGATAGCGGCCGCTCCATGTCCATCGACCAACCGACAATGTACCAACCGCCTGCACCTGACAATGCAGTCTCTGAAGTGTCTCAGGCACCAAAACCATTTGCGTCGAGAGAAGCTAGCCCTACTGCTACTGAGAACAAGCTGGACTCGTTGCCTGATCGGTCGGCCAGCTTAGGAGAAACAGGCACTCCAGTTGAGGCTCCCCCTACTGATACTAGACAGGGCCCTGAAGGAGAGGTTCATCCTTCTCGTGAATCTTCCGTTGTATCCGAGGTTTATGAACCACCGGAGCCTGAGCCCCATCCTGATAGTGCCGACACTGCCTACACACCCCCTTTCAGTCCTGCTCCACTTGATCGCGTCGAAGTCGAGGAGGCCGCCATTCCGTCTCTTCCCCCTCCACAACCTGATGGGGCACTAACGGCACAGGCTCAGGAATCTAAGCCGGAAGAAGAGCTTCAGTTGGGCGTCCTAGAGGTACCCCGGATGGATCTCTGTAGTTGAGTGCCCTAGTTGCTACGCTAACACTAAACCAGGATGGCAAACGGTCAAAAGACTTGGAAATTCAATTTTCGCCATACCTCAGCCCTCTGAGGTATTTCAAGGCTTATCGCTACCATCCAAAGTTTATCGAAGAGGTTTCTGGCGGTTATCGATCTCTGACGTACAGCCACAACATCGACCCCATGAAATCTGTATGCCCTTTTGAGGCAGCAGGGGGCATCTGTAACGACCACTCCTGCGAATTCCAGCACTTCCGCGACATGTCTTTGAGCGGTGCGTTGACGGACTTGAAAAGCATATAAACCCTTTTCCCATCTCCTGTTCACCTCATCTCCCCTTTCGATTTAGTGATGTTTTGCGCCGCGAGATCTTTGCTCCCTTTGTGGTATTCATTGCTTTGTTCGAACGCTGACACAGCCGTATTAACTTCCGCAGATGATAAAATTCTGGTCCAAATGGGTTCCCTTCGGGAAGGGAAAACACCGGAAGAAAGAGACAACTACATCGCCGGTCTGAAGCAGATCATAAATGACATGCGGCGCGACAAGGTGAAAGACTTTAATACCGTTGCCACCGAGATTGCCGCATACCGTAGACGTTTCCTGCAGGATCCCTCGCGCGTTTTGCCCCTGTAACAATATGATCGAAGTTTCCTTTCCGACATCTGCCACCACGCCTGTCCTTCCCAGTGTGAAATGCTGGTCCCCGCCCCTGCCAGCGAGGTCAGATACCGAAGGCGGGAAGACGGCACCAACGCATAAGCGACTTGAGAGCAGCCTTTGTGACCCGGCTGCGCTGTTCTTGCAGCATTACTGTTTAACCTATCTCTCTCCTTCCCCTTTCTGACCCCTGCCTTCTCACTTGTTTTGACGTGAAGCTGCTGGTCTTGTTTGAGCATAGCATGCGAGGCGTTTACATATTTTGCCGGTACATACGGGACATCATCCACCCATGGGGTGTGATCTCTCTTCTCTATTTATTCCTATTTGGCATAGGGATGGAGATGAGGAGTTGGAATGGAGTCTAGGTCGAGAGCGTAAGAAAAGATCATTTCACAGATCACAGGAAAAGACAGCCGTGAGAGCACTCTTAGAGACTGGAGAAGTCTTACCCTTCGACAAGACTTTCCAAGATCGAAGGTTGTTTGCGAGGGCACGGGCGCTCCATCTCCAGTGAGTTTTTGGCTTCACATCGCATTCTTATACCATGTGGTGTCTGCATTCGCCAGGTAGATCTGTCTTTGGTGACAGTCCACCATGTACATGACCTATATCGGATCATAGGAATACATATTTAATGACAATTATACTTCCCATTTCATTTTTAGACTATCATGCAGTCGACTTTCGCGTTTCGTAGCCTCTATAACAGAGCAGAAATTATGTTAGAAATGATGTGGCCCTCGATCCCTGATGTCTCGTGTACTTTCTGGTGACTATCGAGCTGTCTATACAATGTACAAATAGAATGGCTGGTTATAATCTATCAGGTAGGGTCTTTGTAAGTAAATGACTCCAGGTCAAAAGAAGCCACTGGTTGTGAGTAACAATCCGAGCAGACCGGAAGAGCATAGGATACATTTCTATTTGAAGAAATTCATGATTTCCACGTCAAACTGTACGTTTCCTCTCCCCTTCTGAAAGGCACCACCTCGATGCTTCCATCCTTGCTCCGCAAAGCCTCTGGGATCTTCTCGCCCTTCCTGTCAAGAACGATCTTCCGTCCGTTCTGGCTGGCCGGAGGAAGTTTATAGAACCTCCGGCCACGGCCGCTGAGGAACTCATCCAGCGTCTCAACGCTGATGTCTTCCGGAAGCCATCCATTGGCGATACCCTCCTCGACGGCATCCACGACCAATTGAGTCGCCCATCCCTGCGTGAAGCAACCGGCGGCTGGCTTTTTGCCTCCCTTCTTGGCTTCGATGGGATGGGGTGCGGAGTCAGTCCCTTCGAAAAGAGACTGTTGTTAGTCAAACTAGATTTATTTATTGCATCAAAGCACCACGGGTCAAGGTTTTACGGTCTTTGCTTACCGAAAAAGAACTTCCCACTCTCATCCACGATTGCCTTAAGCAACGCCACCCGGTCAACGGGGGTTTTTGCGACAGGCTTGCAGAAGTTGAAAGCGTCTCCACAGACATCACTGATGTCTATGAAGAGATGATGTGCAGTTATGCCACCGGCAACCGTGGGGCCGCACGCACGGACTGCATCCAGCGCCTCCTTGGTGGTGCAGTGCTCCAAGACAATACGCAGCCTTGTGTGAACCGGTCAGTAAATCCATCTGGGAGAAGTAAGTGGAGTGAAAACTTACCGCGGGAAATCAGCATGAAGCTTCCGCAGCGTAGGCAAGAACTTAGGCTCCGCATTGAGCACGGTGACAACGTCTCCGTCAGCAGCAGTGCCAACATCATGAGCAGAGGTGCTTGGAACCTCTCCATGCAGATTCAGCACCAGGTCGTGTTCCTGCATGGCCTCGAAGACAGGGTAATAGCTCTGGTAATCGAGCACGCCGGCTTCCGAGTTCGTGGTCACACCCGCAGGGTAGACCTTGACGCCTGCGATTCCGGCGCGTGCGGCCTCAGCGATGGTAGCCGGGGTGATCGACTTGTCCAGATAGAGCGTCATCAGGAACTTGACATCAGGAGCAAGTGCCTGAAGACGTTCACGGTAGGCGACAGCAGCAGCCACAGTGGTAATTGGCGGGACGAGGTTGGGCTTTATTGAAGGCATTAGCCGCTATACAAATTTGAAAATGGGGGCATGGATGTAAAAGACGATTGAGAAGGAAGATTGGTATATATCATTCCTTCTATCTAAAAAGGCTCCATAGAATATAGATCAATCTTGGAAGAGAATATAACATACCATGACGTATACAGTATCAACACCACCTTGTCTAATGGTTGGAATCACTGTCTCCATCATCGTGCCATCACGCAGATGGACATGGCTGTCGTATGCAGGAGACAGCTCGAGCTTCTGAAATCGAGTCATTTCTACAAGAATATTGAAATTGAAATATCAAGGCGCTAAAAGATAGAAAAAAAAGATCTAGCTCGAAAAATATAGATAAAAAAATGATCGATCAATGGAAGTAGGTGCTCGAGGCCCTGACGACTTTTCAGCGGACCCGTGACCAGGAACCTCTCAAGGTAAGGGGCAATTTCACAGATATGTATGAACCGCTTTCCAGAAAACCTTTGGAAAGCGTTATCTTATTATCAATTGACTTTTCTTTTCGCGCCAAAATTCTTTCTGCTCCGCTACCCCTCTCTCACGTGACTCATCTCGAGGGGCTCTGGAATTATCCAGCCACATATTGGCTGTGCATATGTGGCTAGTATACTCTCCATATCATGTGACCGCGACTATGTGTTGGCACCTACGCCGACCCCTAAACGGCATAGGCGGGTTCGACCTCGCTTAGTCATCTTTAGATAGCCTAACGTAATCCACCAACGAGCGGCGCA
>NW_027192527.1:3427703-3486604 GCF_041956765.1 Thermoascus crustaceus | reverse complement strand
GCTCCGAAATTGCCCATTCTGAAAGGCCTTTATAGCTAGTAGAATTCGGCCTTCTTGATTAACTGCAGAATCTGCAGAATTTGACAATTTTGGTGGCATATTTGGTGGTTGAATAGGGGAAGGTTATAGGGGGCGGAAGCTCGGATCTTTTGCGCCGCTCGTTGGTGTGCGCCGCTCGTTGGTAAATTACGTTAACTTATCAGGACACGTAACCCGTGTCCCTTTAGAGAATACACACTCGCATTCCATCACTATGTTCTGACGAATTGCGGGCGCAAGGAAACACAGATGCCTGTACAAAGGAGACACGAAGGATAACTTCGAGAGCGATAAGAGTAGACATTATCTGCCTTAAAACTCAAGCATGACACTGTATGCAAGATGTCGGTTAAAAGAGAACAGTCATTATCTTTGTTTCACACACACTTCAAGTTTGTCCTCAAAAAATGTCACCAGCCCAATTTCCATGTGTGATTTTACATCTTCCCAAGAATCTGTCAAATTACCATCGCAGTTAGACAGTCTGGCTTTCTAATTTGTCCGGGCTAGGGCTTGAGTCAGGCTGACTTGTGACCCTGATAGGCTTCCTATATTATTCCTAGGTAGGATGTCGAGACCGCTTACGTTACCTCAGATTTTGGTTATCGTGACTCATGAGCTTCGCCCCAATAGTTAGAAGCCTCCCAAAAGGGTACCTACTTGTATAAAGAAACGTACACCTTCAAATAATGAATAATCAAATTCGCTTCCCCCAAAAGAACTAAATGCATAAAACTTGCTTGTTAGCACTTTCATTAATTATTTCCCTCCAGTCTCTTTCGCTCCTAACTAAAATCATGGGTTTACTCGATCTCCGATATGATCTGCTACTAGAAATAGCGGCCTATTTGATAACCCAGAAGGTTCCACAAATTCCATTCTCATCAAAAATCTCTATGTGTTCTCTCTTACCCATCGACGTCTTCTGAATGCGCTAGAATGGGACCTGTATCGTTATGATGTGCGATATCGTGGAAGCTCCGCCCTCCTCTGGGCCACATGAAAGGTCGAGAGGGAACCGCGCGGAAATCACTTCAAGCACAGGCTAATATCGAGGCATGTAACGGAGAGCAGCGAACAGCGCTCTCTATGCAGCTGAACACGGCACGGCGGTTATCGAGCTGCTGCTGGAGCGTGGTGCTGAGACCAACTCGAGGGATGTCGGCAACGAACACTGCTGTTCGTTGCCGCCCATTACGGACAAAAAGCGGTTGTGGAGCTGCTGATACGAAGGGTGCCAATGTGCAGGATAAAAGATGGGCGCGAGTTTACACTATTAGGTACAGTTGCAGAACAAGGTCACTTGGAGACCTTAGAATTTCTACTCCACATGGTTCCAGAGCAACTGGAAACACGGAATGTCATGGATCAGACACCGCTTGCTTTGGCAGCTAGAAATGGACATACGGAAGATACCGAGATACGATGGAATACGGGATACAAAGGATCCAGCAAACCTCGCACTCCACTGCAAGTAGCAATTATAAAGAACTACGATTCAATTGCTGAATCGCTGCTGGACTACGAGTGCTGATCCGAATCGGGACGAACACGATCACCAGCCAAAACTAATGAGAGTGGTCCGAAAGGGAAAGGTGAAGCTGGCCAAAAAGATGCTTCTGAAAGGCGCTCGTCCTAACAAATTGTGGCATCAATCATGCTTGCTTATAGCGATTGCAAAAGGAAATGAGGAGATTTTGAGACTGTTGCTCGATCATGGTGGTATCCAAATATATTCGTGGTGGCCCCTTCTAGGTATTACAAGGTTCCACTGAGGAAACAGATAAGTTTATTAACATATGCCATCACGAAGGGACATGCCGCAATAGCAGAAACTTTGCGTGAGTACGGAGCCAGGGAAATCTTAGATTGCCCTCGAGATGCATAGACAGCTTACTACTACTCTTATGCGCAGAAACATTCTTGATATATAAGAACCGTGATACGTCATACTACATTTTGTTTTGTTCCACGTTCCTATAATACATGTGACGTAAGTAACTGAATAATATGCCAATATTGGCCCTTCATGCTCCTTCTCGTCGCCTTTGGCCTAGGAGCTAGCACTGTGAGGGATACACTCAAGTCATATACTATCTGGGGAAAGCATTTCCCAACTTGCAAAGCATATTCAATACCCAACTGCATCTGCATAGTGATCGGATCTGTGCGTAATACCTAAGACACTGACAGAAAGAGAGATTAAATGCTAAATTGATTGATGATTTAGAGGGCAATTTTTCAGTATGTCTCTTATTTTTTTTCCCCTTTTATCTATTGGAATATTGACCGGTCCCAAATTCAAAGTTATGAATAATGATTCTTCCAACAAGTATTAAGGAAGTTATGGAGATTGCTCAGAAATCGCTAGTGCAACATGAATGCTTGCAGGGCAACCCAAGGATACAAAATAACACATTCTATCCACATGAAATGAGACGGGTAAAGGGAAAAATTTCCCTAGTTTGAGAATATCCGATGGTCCGCTAATACGGAAAAAGCCAATTATCTCAGATGAAAATACAATGCTTTCATGCTTGCCGCGACTTTGTTTAATTCATTTTCTTTCTGCAATATAAAATGACTCGATTTGTTCAGCGAAGAACCAATACTGTCCATCAAGTATTTTATTTTCATATTAAAAAAACCCAAGGAGCCTTGAAACAGCGTCTAAATGGCTCAAAAGACGCTGAATTCGGTAACCAAAATACCGTAAACTACTTAGCGTTGTGCTGTATAGTTTACTGATGTACAGTACCTTCCAAAGTCTAAGGTATCTCTGGCAGGCCTGACTACTCATATAGGTTAGTAGATTCCATCATAGTACTGCAATCAATGATATAACGCTGGAAGAAAGTCCTTGGCGTCATAGCATGAGAAGCAGCAAGTTCCATACCTACCTGATAAGGTAGCAGACTACCCTGATCCAAACACGCTGATAGAGTTTTGCACAGCCATAACCATAACCGTCTATCAGGTACAAGGCAACGAGGCGCTGCAAAACCCCAGCCTTGTTCCTGTTTCACCTCAACTCCCAATTTTTTGTCTTTTTCTTTCCGCAAAGCGGAGCACACTGGACACCTGTCTCAAGGTGTCACAGGATAATGACATCAATAAAGCAGATACTCCTAATGACGTAGGTGTTTCCATGGAGGGGAACAGATATCATATCCCGCGATGAGGCCGGGAGGTGGCAGTGCAATGGCGGCTGAACCTGGAGTTGTCTTACCCTATGAGCAGAAGGCAGAGAGAGAGAAAGAGGAAGATGGTGATTATGGGGATGATAATGTTGTTGTTGTTGTCGATCGGATCGGCACGGAGACCTCCGGACTGCGCAGAAGGCCGACGCTGCAGCCTGCAGCAGAGCCGCTAGCTCTCTGCTAACCTATGCAGCATTTGTTGCTGCTGCTGCATGTGTGCAGTAGAGCGCGACCAAGAGTAGACGCTGACTCTGTCAACTGGAGCAGCTAAGGGTTCTGGACCCTTTAGGAAACTTGGTAAGGTGTTTCTACTAAGTGATGGCAGCGAAATCATTGCTGCGCTCGCCAAGTTGGTCAACCGGTGCATCTCACCCGCAAAAACCCACGGCGCCAAAACGGAGGGAAAAAAAGGTTCATGGTCAGCTCCAAGTTGCCGCGCCGCCGCCCCGGATGCGGGTGTAGTATCCGCGTCGCGTTTCCCTGTCAAAGGCTTGCAGGGACTGCGTACTAAGCATGGTTCAACCCTAGGTGCTTCCTCGCCGATACTCCATAGACGAGCTACGCAGCAGCCAGGGCTCTTGGTGCCTTTGAAGATCACCAACCCCGAAGATCTAGGACCAAGTCCACGGTCTCCAGCCTCGCCAATCTGCCCGCAGATCGACCGCGTGGTTCTACCCTGCGGGAACAGGGTATTGAACAATGCTGTGGCTATGTCGGGCACGGACTCAATTTTCAGACGAATTTCTTCATTAAGTGCCCCTTGCCATATACAAAACAAGGGAAAACCGCGTCGAAGTATTTCGTATTCCAATCACTGTTCCTGGGATAGAAGCGCGAACGGTACACTAGATCATGCGGGGCACTCCTGTCATGCCCCATGCAAGCCGTCTTGACATGGGCTGCATCGGCTATGCGCGCCACTTGAGAGCCAGGCTGTGATATTATTTTTTTTCCTTTTTTCTTTTGGTCACCGAAGCTTCACGGAATCTTCTATGCAGCCGGAACACCCTTGTTGTTGAGTTGTGCCGCTGTGCGGCTGTCTCGTGACTAGGGTATGATCACCTTGGGCCGATTTCCTCGGATGATAGACTTCGCGGTTCATGGAAGGAGAAATCGTTTGACTCGTGTACTATACCCACATAGTAAACAGTTCGGATAACTTCGCAAAAAGTATTAAGGAATATGAATAGTTAAAAAGTGCCACCATAGCTGTAAACCTGTATAGAAACTTAAAGATAATCGACTTACCTACCTATTCAACGATGACCGATTCAAATCGTGAAGTGCCTCTTCGTAGCGATTATCCAGCCAGTCGCAGTGCACTTGGAGGCTCAAGTTGCCTTGCGCTTTCAGATTCGTTTCGTCATGCATCAGGGTATGGTCAGGCGACTCAGAACATGCTTTCCAAACATTTACCTCGAATAACAGAATCAAGCACTGAGTGGCAAAAAAGTCCCCTGCTTCTAAGGGTAAAGAGAACACTGCCACTCTAGGAACTGACAGTCGCAATTTTGGAATCAACAGACTGGGGATGTATCAAAGTGAAGCAATGTGAGAAGGCAACACGAAGACACGATGTATGCGGGCCCCTTCTGGCGCCTAGTGCTGGAAATGGAGACGATGAAAAGGTCAGTAAACCAGCAATTGTTCCGTCTAACATCCGCTCCCGGCGCATGCACCTAGAGAAAACCAGGGTAGTGTTATCGCCACCTGAAGACGTAGACCAAGTATCCATGATTACAGATCTTCTCGATCGTGGACCTGAATTTTCTAGTATGAGGAAATGTCTCCGACTCATGCATGTCATAAACTTACTTGCCTACAACCATCCAGATGGTTAGGTAGATTGGCATGGATCCAAGAATAGCGCACTCCACGCCCGATGGGGCCCCTTGCTGTGATGCACAGACTCCCAAAGCAGCTGGTACAATCCCATTAGTTAAGAGAAATCTAGAAGGCTTCCATGCAGTAGTGTGCTTGAACGGGTCCCCAAGATTCCATCCAATCTCCAGTTTGAGGCGGTTGACTGGTGTCGTTGATACTTTTCAGCCTTCATCCTCAGCGAACCATTAACGGTCCCTGATACTGCAATGCAAACTTAGCGCCGCACGGCTGCGAGCGCGATTTTTCTGCATATCCATGACGACGTCACTCACTTTGCTTCAATTCCGCGGATTTCTATGATCGTGAAGGTGGCTGTCTGAACTCGCGCAAGCTACTGTATACACAATTGTGCCAGAGGGCCTAGTCCCAAGGACCACTGCGACAGTCGCACTTTGGTAAATCGCTGCCCAAGACGATAACTGCGAATTAACTTTGTAGAAGAGACCAGGGGCAGGTAGAGGCGATGTTCACCCTTTTCCCTAGGAACAAGCCACGGGAAACACCTCGTCACAATACCGTTCAACCGTGAAGAGCAGGCTAGCATGGCCACAGACCTGGCGCGTTTTGATCGCTTCGCAGATAGATGATGAGTATGGACGCGACACGGTAGGGAGCGACGCCCAAACCTTCTGGTGTTCTTGAGCCAATCTCTCTCCATCGGGTAATTACCTAGTAAGTACCTAGTGTCATGCGTATCAATTAGCTTTGGGTACTGAGGCTCTGTGTGTGCTCTCCGCCAGCAAGGGCCAGGGGCTTCTTAGCCTCGACGACATTCGCGGATCTTAAACGATCTCGATTAAGGACCCTGGCTGCTGAAGAGCGATAGAGGACACCCTGTTACACGTGGACTTTAGGTCGACAAGGCAGAGCACTTAGGAGGTGGAGTCCTGCGATGATCGACTCGAACCCTGAAACCGCCAGGGCTCAAGGGCGACGGGCAGACGGTTCGCCTGAAAACGTGGTGTGGTTCACGGAGACGAGCGCTTGCGAGAGTACCCGCCGAACACCGTTCCCGCGCCCACAGGACATCACCACATACATGTGCACTGACAGAAGAGCCGGCTAGCTTTGCGCGTGGTTGTGACTCGCCTTGTGCTGATCCGCGCGCGATGACGAGGACAACTCCCCGATCTCTCGCGTGGGGGTTCAGTCGCGCTGGGGGGGAAAGGTATGATGGTGATGGATGCAGATCGCACCTGACGCCACGTGCCCCGACATTCTGCGTATCTGTCCGCTACTTAATAGCAGAGACCACTTTCTCTCTTTTCCTTTAGCAGAGCTTCCTACGGTGAGCTTGACAACAGTGATGATCTCGAGTCTGCCTGTCGGTTCTCCATACTCCGTAATCCAGGCAACGATGGCTTAGGCAACGGGGCACACACTAGGATTCAACTCACTTGGTGGCAGAAGCATTGAATCATTGCAGTTGTCATTGGTCTATAACTAAAATACAGAAAACAAAAAAAGCAGAATCATCTCCTGTGGAACCTCCCCCCAGGCACCATTTAGCGCTGATCTCAAGCAAGCGGGTGAAACACATCCGATTCGAAACAAGCAAGCTTGTCTATTGTATCGAAAATCTCAAGAAACCACCATTTGCTTTCAAAAAAAGAAAAAAAAGACAGCACATAATATGAAAAAGAGGCGTTCTAGTAACCAAAACAGAAAAAAAATACAACGGAGTCTGCCTTTTTATGCGGAATTTCCAGAGACCCACACCAGTCGCTATGCCGAACTCTAACGATGACTGAAAGATCTGATGACTGCATCATTTCTGCATCGACAATCTGCAGGAAGAATAAGGCATCAATATTATGATTCAATAGATCTAGGACGTGATGAAGCGGTGAGTTCGAAAACCACTTACCTGATCTCCAAACAGAACTTTTACATGAAAATAGCCGTTATTTTGCTGCCTTACTTGACTTGCTCGCAGTTCTCGCAAGCAGTATGTTCACACATGATGCACCGTGGCTGATTTTTGTAAACCTTTGGACCGTCACCGCAATTGCAGCAGATGTACATGTACGTTGGTCCATGAGTCCGGACCGGAGCCGAGAATTCAGTTGGGAGTGATCTGCTGAGCAGCACAGTGTTCACAGATAGACGGTCGGGAACAGATGGTAATCCGTTGCCAAAGCTGGCGAACGTAGTGACATCGTTTTCTGGATTCCGCGGCGAGAAGATTGGAGCAGATGGATAGGGAGAGATCGGGTCACAGTCGCGGGAAGCAGCGGTTTTGGTCACTTCAACGCGGCACAAGTGACATCTCTCGGCACCGCAGTCTATACACGCTGCGTGGATGGCCGGTTCATGAGGACCGTAGTTGCATTTGCAGCAATACCACAGAGCGGACTTTCCCATAGTGGAATGTGGATAAGGAAGTTGATTGATATGAAAAGCGATGGGATTGTCCAAAAACTGATATTATACAAGTTGACTCTTTTAGAGCTGATATTGTATGAAGTGAATTGTCTATGAGACAGGAGAATATGATCATTACAACAGGAAGGGTGCTCATTAAATAGTATAGAGCGAGAATCAGGCAATCCAAATACATAGCCAGGGCACGGGGTAAGAGGGCGGAGGGTAAAGGCTGAGCAGGGCATCTGGGCAACCACGAGAATGCCCTACAATGGGGCCGGCCGCCTGCAGTATTGTAAAGATAATGAAAGAAAGGAAAGCTGTTGACACCGTTCGACTCAATAATCGGTTCCCGAATCGAGATCGGTAGCCAAATCGAGGCAGCGAGGTGGCTTTGCATGGGGTTCAGGGGTTTGCCTGAGAAGTGTGGGTCAATCTCTGTCACCTGGAGGGTGTAGACTTCAATTTAACTTAGTAAATAAGGAAATTACGGGCAAAATAACCTATGCACGCTCTCTGAAAAAGCCCTAGACAGGTGTTCCACGAGCTCCGGAATTGAGTCAAGTTGATCTTCGCAGGGCGATCTTTGACAAACCCAACTTGGCAAGCCACACTGACCAACCTAAAGGAACCATTAGAATTGCAGAAAAAGTGATAGGGCAATCGGGCAGATTTGCACTCCTGAACGGGGTCACCGATATTCGCTCAGTCGTCTGATGTGCCTTGCCGGGATCTAGAACCCTCAAACCATCATGACGTTCCGTATCGACAACTCTCGACTGCCGACACATGTCAGAGCAGTCAGGCAACTGCACTGCCATAAAGATTGATGTCAGATCATTTCTTCTAAGTATCAGAAATTTTTGGAGAGTTTCTATTGAACGTTCAAGGCATTGCTGCCTAAGCCATAAAGCAGCACATTCAGGAGAAACCACGTAGTCTGCAAATAACAACATGACAGATTTTAATGAAATAGAAATACTGGTTTTTAAAACGACCAATATTCTTCTCTCTTTGTTGTGGGTATAATGCCGATCTTTCAGAAGAGTCATGATAAAACTGCTTTCGGGACAACCAGACTATAGTACAAATTTATCCAAAGATAGCCGTTTTGTGGCATGAAGAATGCTAAAATATGAGTTCCTGGAACTCAGAAAAATGGGAGAATGAAAGAAAAGAAAAATCAGTGCGGTATACGCTGAAGATACCGAACCGAAAAAATCACTGTTGCAAAACGCCAGGGACCACCTAGAAATCAGAGACAAGTCAATGTATTAAAGTCTCCAAAACCATCTTAAAAAGCTAAAGCAAAGGAGATGCGAAATAATTATCTACTATCTATATCTTCGGCTCCAGCCTCTTCTCGGAGTCGGCGGGGATCGCTATTCAACAATGTCGCTCCGTGCTACTAGGCATTCGTCACATCGTGTATGCTGGCAGGACGGCTCAGGGCATTTATCGTTTAAGGAAACGGATGCCCCACCATACTCACATTGGCAACAGTGCCAGTAATATGTAAAACATCTTGACAAGAACGGGAAGTGATCTTGACCTTGAATGGATCCTTGTGTAGGAGGGACGTGAGTCCTGCGGGAGCCATGTTGCTGAACCTGTTGCGTGCCAATAGAACTTGGATTCTTTTCGACGTTTCGATTAGAAGTGGCATGGTAGGGTTGTGCTTGTTGTCGAGTGTACTCTTCTTGTTGCTGACGAATCTTTTCGGCATATGCTCTGCCAGCCGGTGAAGAATATTGAAGAATCGTGAGCTCGTCCGCATTTGTATAATTTGATTGGCACGAATGCTGGAGGTAGACTGGAGATGGTGCTCTAGTCATGCCGGAATCAAGGCGGCGACCATCTATGGAGCGCTGATTTCGTGTATTATAGTAGTGTCCCTGTTGACATTAGAACGTGAGCGCATATAAATGTCCACAGAAATAATCACCTGGTTCTTCGGCATGACAGAGTTGTTTACGAGTTGTTGAGGAAGAAGTGTGAGAAGAGATAATGTTCCAAATGTACTGAAAGGGTGAGCGGAGGACGAGCCATGTAGCGAAGCAATTATCAGGCACAACAAAAGACAAAAGGAATCTAAGAAACAAAGGCAATTAAAAGGCCATAAATTTATACATCATCAACAATGGAAGCTTCGATGGTGTACACGAACAATGAAGTGCCACATCAGGTCTTCTTTGGGCTCTCGCCCGTTGCCAAGCCACAAAAGACTCCAAGTGCAAGGAATCATGACCGCAAAACAAAAGCCACGCGAAGAGCGTAAGGAAATGGCGACCTCTCGAGAAAGGTGAAGCGGCAGGTTGGGCCCTCGGGCAATGAGCGGATAAACAGGCTGTTCAAGGCGAAAGCTCAGATTCGCCTAAGATGTACTAGTAGTTAGCAACGGATAAGACAGGTCAACGAAATATGACAGGTAACTGAAGATGAAAGCCTCGATACGGATGTTTGAGGACATCCAACTCTGGGTACACGGCCCAGGCAGACCGAGAGCCTTCCGACGCCATGCCGGAACCCCAGTGCGGTCACCGGTTAGCATCTGAAACCGCAACATGGATCAGTAAACAGCTGTTATGGACAAAACCAAAAGAGACGCTACATGCACGAGTTCCTCAGGTACGTGACGCTCAAGAAGCAATGACGGCTTCTTGGTGATTCGGGTAATAGAGCCCGGGTGCTGAAGGGTCTGGCGAGGCGAAGTGAGCCACACACGGTCCACGAATAATATGTTCAGCGCAAGTATTTCCGGTCGATTTCTTCGGCGAGAGGATAAGGTGCAATCATTTTCGATCGCTGTAGGAAGACCGTCAGTCTCAACTCAACGACAGAATGCGTGGCTGTGCATGGATAATCAAACAGGCTTGAACAGTAGTTAAATCGTCTCTGAACTTACTTAGTAAGCAATGACAAGCACGTGAAGACAGAAATGAGACACTGGAAAGAAACCTTCGGTGCGAGGGATTGGAAACATTTATATATATTGTAATGGATGACAAGAAGACCCAAGGAAACAGGAGACGGGAGGGTGTGAAGACCTTATGTATCGATCAATAAATCTGGCCCTGGGGCAGCCGCATAGCTGGCCTTATATGAGAACATGTGAATTCTACGCTCAGGACCGGCCTGGCGCACGCCAAAGCGCATAACTCGTCAGCCTCATCAGGAAGATTTATGATGTAAACACCACTATCTTATAGAGCCGCATCCAACAAGTCAATTCGGCAATCTCATTGGACGTTACTAATAACGAGAAGGTCAGCCGCATCCTAGATTGCGTTTTTGAAGACTTAGAACATGTTCGGACCTCTTAGTGCATGTGTCTGGTTGCATAATACTGTTACACCGCAGCTGATTGCCGCTTGAGCCTGAACACGGCAGATATTTCTGTGACAAAGCGATATATCTTACTCGAGGCGCAAAGGGATTGTTAAAATTATCAGTTAGTATGTCACCCAAATGATTTCTTGCATTCGTGGGACTCTCGGAGTTGGTTCTGTCGTAGCAAACAGCTCGGACATTTTCATATTTGGCAGTTCTTAATAACGTAACACCTATCAGGGCCGTGGCTAAAAATATCTAGGTAAACAAGAATCGATGTTCACAACGGGCTCTGATAACAAAGACGTGTACTGTAGCCTGTCTCAAACAACTGCCGAGGCGCGGGGCCCCACGGAGACGCGTCTGTTTGGCTGTCACGTGAATTTGTACTGTTTGCATGTCCCGTCATCTCAGCCTCACCCTGGATGAGATCAAAGCGTACCTCATATTTGTTTCTTACATTTATACGTTTTTGATAATGATGGGCGCTATATGATTCTTTATTAGACATATACTTCCCAATTATTGCTTTACATGCACTTCTAGTGGGGGAATTCCTCATGCAGACAGCTCTGAGAGCTGCACCTCAAACTTATCGTTCAGATGGCCGCTCGCAGGAACAAGCGTGCAAATCTAGCTATTGCCAGAATTGTTCCAGTGCTGGTAATTGGAGCCTTTGCCTACGCCAGCTATGCAGTGACTAAGCCGTTATGTGGTGAGCTTTACCTTGCTCAATGTCCTCTATCCTCCTGTCCTAACTGTCCTAGTTGACTATCTGATCCACCCCTACCCCGACTACAGCAGGAGCCCTCGGGTTGGTGCTGGCGCGGCAATAATCGCAGTTTATTACGTTCTCCTGTTTCCGGTTATCACAACTTACCTACGGCTACTTCACACTGTCATTTGGAACACGGGCTTTCTCCCACGAGGAGCACAATGGATACGGGAGCGCGATGAAGCTGAGGAGTCGGCCGGTCGTCATCGCAAGCGCCGTAGACATAGAAAGAGGGAAAAAGCACTTGGCCCAGCTCAAGAGAAAACTGAGCGGCAGCCCCAGACAGACGTGGAGAGTGGTCTGGATTACGCACCGGGAAAGGCATTTCCCTTTGACGCATCCGGCCTGGAGAGCTTCTATTCGAAAGATGTCTTCGTCTGTATGGAAGATGGAAGACCCCCATACTGTTCGAAGTGCTGTCAGTTTAAGACGGACAGAGCTCACCACTGCCGTGAGGTCGATAGATGTGTGCGGAAAATGGATCATTTCTGTCCCTGGTATCGTCACCTCTTCAGCAATTTGCTGCCATATAGAATACGCTGACATTAAACAGGGTAGGGGGCGTTGTCTCTGAAACGTCGTTTAAGTTCTTTATTCAATTCGTGTTCTATACAGCTGTTTTCTGCATCTTCAATATTGTCGTTCTCTCCATATTCGTGGCCGAGCTACGGCGAGAGGTACGTTCAATCCGCCTGTAACGTGGGGAGTGCCAACTACGTCCCGCTACATGTGCAATATGAAAAAACCAAGCATTGCTGTGAAAGCTCTCTAACAGAAATCTGTGATTCAGGAAGGCCATGTGAATGCTCACTGGCTTGTCGTCTTGGGATTGTGAGTGCCTATGTCATATCATACGGGCTGTCAACTAAACTGTATATAGGAGTTGTCTATTTGGCCTTTTTGCTGCGGGCATGACTGGAAGCTCGCTCCAGCTTGCCATGCTCAATGTCACGACAATTGAGAATCTCACTCGGAGATCTAAAGTCTGGACTTTAGCCGTGCATATACCCCGACCTGATCAGATTGAAATAGACCCTGAGACGCAATGGGCGGCCACATTTCCTACAGTCTCCTATCCAAAGCCGCGAACCTCTCCCGAACTACGGGCCCAAGATCAGGAGCCGAAACCGGACGACCGGCGTGTTTTTGCAATCCTACGAACGAGGCCGGGAGAGAACCCCTTTGATCTTGGGAGCCGTCTCAAAAACTTACAGCAGGTAATGGGCTATACGGTAGCGGACTGGCTTCTTCCATTGAAAGGAAGCCCCTGCGCTGATCACAGTAGCCTAGAGAGTGCCTTCGCTCTCGGACCTGTCGTTCAGAGGTTGAAAGAAGAAGCTGGGCTAGTCGAGCCACGACCTGAGACGGGTAGGGATGACTCTGAAGACCATCAAGACCGTCGTCATCGCCATCGTCATCGGAGAAGAAGTAAAATGAAAAGGGCCGAGAGATCACGTTCTTCTCGTCGCGGAGATTCTGGAGACGAAGGTGACAACAATCCAGAGATTCAGCGCCCACCGAAGGCACACCACCGCAAGGTTTCAGACATGTCTACTGATCATTCGATCCAGTCAAACCTATCTGGCAATTAGCGATGCGGTGGCAATCGCTAGAAGAACTGACTCTAGACTTTAATTGGAAAGACGGACCTAGTACCTACACTACCCAGAAAGCTTATTAATATTCAGCAGTCTTGATGTCTTTTTTGAGTTTGGTTATAGAAAGATATATCACACCAGAACAGGATGCATTGATTGATTGTATAGAACTCAGGCGTTGTTGGGATACTCTGCACCGAGAGTCTACCTTGTCATCGTCTTGCTGATCTTTGATGACAGGAATATGCACCTTATATTTCTAATTGGGTCCTCGCTGTGTTCTTAGGACTTTGGAATAGCCCTGTGATAGACTTGTATTATACTACTGTACTTTTTATTCTGTCTGTTATTCCAACTCAAGACATTGACTCGTTAATAATGTATATATAATAAAATGCACAGATTGCTTTGTTTTTGCTTTCACTAAAGAACGGGAGGTTCTTCTAATTACATGCATAGCACGACACCAGTCTGCTTTCATACAGAGCGGCTAGACGGGGACAACACAAAACAAATAGTAAAAGGGGCTTACTCGACGTTACTGAGATAACTATTTTCATTTTATATCCAACGGCCCATGTCTACTCAAAAATAACAAAAGAATCAAGATGACTGTAAAAGTACACTAGAGAAGAAAGAGAAATGATAAAAAACAAAAAATTGGCAACGCTGTCTAGTGCAGAAAAAAAGGCAAGCCCTTAAAAAATGCCGCCAAACGCCGATATATGCAATCTATAGAAACACAAGATAAATCCTAAGTAACGAAAACATATAGCAAAAAAAGGAAGAAGCTAAACTGACTCAGAAGGAAAGACTGACAGTGATCTCTCAAAGGAAGAATAAAGGAAACAATGTTACAATTTAGCACAATTCAGCAGTGGTAGAAAAAGCACAAGAACGTGAAACATGGTAGGAAATCTATCTGCGAAACATCAATGCCCAGCTAACTTTAATTCCTAAAATAAGCAAAGAAAAGCAGGAATCGAAACAAGAGTAAAACAGGAAAACAGTTAGAAACACAGCACGAAAATGGGGGAACAAAGATATAGAAATAATAATACATAGTAGTAATACAGAAGACGAAGAAAGCGCAACGTCCAGAAATGTTTGTCGGTAACTGGTCCAGAAGATCGACTGCCATGGTTTGAGGCAGTGTGTGTATATCCGCGGGGATAAAATGCCGGTTACTAGTTGTCCCTGTCACGAAGGTTTGCGAAGATATAGTTTGAGTGTCGACGACATCCAGAACTTCCACGACGTTTCCCTATTCAGTCCCAATCGTCGCCTCTATTGCCCATAGGTGTGGCAATTGGGGCATAGATAATGACCGCATATTGAGCATCTCTCTGGACAGAGAACAGGGTTGTTCGGGTGGCCCTTACAGCACTCCCACCACCCTGCCATCGACGGTCTTGGGGCACGAAAAGGAACAGGATAAGGCATTCCCGGCATTCCCAGCGCGTCTGAATGGTGCATGTGTGCACGGGATTGGAAGATGAATGGGCAGCTTCCCCAAACGTCGGAGCCAAGATTCGACGTTTCATCGACCTGACCGACTCCTCCTCTGGTGCAGCAGCTCCCAGGCTCGTGGCCGCAGACAGGACAGCGAGGGGCAATTGCGGAAAGATTGGGGTTGCCACATTGGCAGCAGATATAGACGTCGCCGAAAGTTATTGCTGACATGGTTATGGTGATAGAAAAGGGTTGAAGCTGGCAGGTAGTGAGGATATAGCGGAATATATAGAGGCTGTATTGGAAAAAAGATAGGTATATATAAGGAACGATGTGAGAGGGGAGATTTTCTTGATTTTGGGAAGAATATCTAAATTCAACGAAGGAAATTCGATATATTCGTGACAGGAGCTTAATGAGGAGAAAGGGAAGGTTTTGTATATATAATAATCTATTCCTTGAAGTACTGGGATTTCAATTGACCCCGGACTATGCTGCGGGAAGAGAAAAGGGATACTCTTCAGAGACTTGCAAGGTAAAAAGCCCCGGGTGTGAATAGCTGTAGAATTCGGGTGTCACAATCTCCACATAGTGAGCGTGGTTTGATATCCAGAGATATTACCAGATGGTTGTCTTAATAAATAAAAGAATCACCGAATAAAAAGGGCAAGAACGCCGTATTCTCAATGTGTTTCACAATGAATAAACGAGAATGAAAATATTGACTGAGCCACCGGGGTTCTTTCGAAGACGACGATTGTCGAATAGCAATATAGGGTCATGCTGCCCAACGACGGCGGTACCTGGAAATCATAAGCCAAATTTCTCTAGAGATGGAGCAGATGGCAAAGTGCCTCGCCTTGATTTCCTGGTATTTCCCCAATAGGGTAACCTTCTGGGAAAGTCAAGCGTATGCAACACCACTCGTTACCCTAAACCATGCCCGCCTGGGTACTCGCCCTGGAGGCGGTGCAAGTCGCTCTCTCCAACACGATTGTTGAGCTCCTGCCCCAGACTCTGCCTTTGTTGCCCTTCAATTATTATGTACCCATTGGTAAACTCAAATTTGAAGCGATATCAGATTACAATATCACAGTGGCTGAGAGGTTTTTGCGTATTTAGCTATTTAGTCCAAAAGGTAGAGGAATTAGCATGACGTGCATAATCCATAGCCATTCTGTTTAAGACGTAAGCACATAACCAGGGCCAGAACGACACCTGGTGGGAGTTATCTCTCCATGTCGAAGGCGGAAAAGAGAAAAACCACGCTGTTGTGCCCGAACATAACAATGGCTGTCAGCACGTAGACCACATACGATCGACATAAGGATTGCAAATAAACAGAAGAGAGATGGTCTGTAGAAATCTAGTGCATGTAATGATGGAGAATATCTGCTTTCCATGTATTAAAATCTGCACAGTCCATACCACTATGTTTCCTGCAGGACATGACGCCCCAAGTCTTGTCCTGCAAGGGTGATGCCACATGACGATTGTGGCTCAGCAGCACATGAGCACTAGCCTCACGATACTGAGATAAGTTATGCAAGGAGAGGTCATGGGATCGCTTGGGGATAATGCTGATCGAGGTAAAGAGCAGTCTTGGCGGGCGAAGCTTATAGGAGTCGAACTCATTGCAATTTCTCTCGGAAGATAAACAGAATTCGACATAGATAGCCTTTGAAGAGAGAACAAGTGAGAGGAATTGCTGTAAGAGAAAGAATTCTTGCCATGATAGCAAATATTCTGTTCAAACTTCCAACAGCTAAGCAGACCTTCGGATCATTGATCAGGATTGACTGGAGGCAGCCGTGCATATTCCACACTCATTGCGCCAAGAGGCCATAAAGGTTAGAGTAATCTCTGACAAGAATAAGCAATGCTATACAGCCCCTACAACCCTTGGAACAGTGTGGACGTGTCCCGGCCCTGCATCGGGTTCCCGGTATCAGGCCCGGAGAACAAACGTATGCCGACAGCTTCGACGTCATGGAGTTGCGCCCCTAAGAAGTTTAGTAACCGTCTCAGAGATGAACGCCAGATGACGGACAATATGGGTCTCTATGCCATATCATTGGATGGGCACAGCTGATCTTTCCCGTCCTCCATAATCCGTACCCAATGGCATGGCCCAAGTGGTCCTGGATTTTTAGAGAGATTGACGCCTAGCGTGTGTGCCCAACTACGCTGGCCCTACATCAGTCAACCCACGTTCCTCACTTCCAGTGGACATGGCCTCTCAGCATTAGACGAATTGGGGCCCGGGACACACACACTGTAAACATGTGGGGTTGTCCAGATTGGTTGGACTCTATCAGCTATCCTTGGGCAAGTACAGTCTCGAGTGTTCTGGCGCCTTTCAACGTCATGGAATATATATCCCACTTGTAGAGCAAAGGGGCATACATCACACCAAGAAAACTCTACCTCTTCAACATTCTTTGCATTTATCCATGGCCCCGGGCTTCCAGGATTCACTCCGTATTATTCTGCTCCTTTGCCCGGAACTTGAGAAGATTTGAAAACAAAAAAGACAGCTTTGCTCTGTGCGAGGGAGTGACAAAGCGGTATTGTACATCAACCAAACACGTCCCGAAGCACAGGCAGGGCAGCGGGCAGCGGGCAGCGGGGCGCCGGGTGATACAAACAGAAGCTCTTTCTGGGGCATGTTTTGATGGGAACCTCGAATAATTGGCAACGCAAATACGATCAACCAGCGGTAACCAGGCAAAAACAGCCTCACGGACGGGTCAGTCAGCTCAAAAAGCACCCTGGGAAGAGAGACTGTGGAGAGGTAGGGCGGCATCAGCGGAGTGTTTTCTGTGGAGCAGGGATTGAGCACGCTGTGCACCAAGGCGGCCGAGTAAGGCGAGAGGGCAGAGCAGCGCAGGGTAAGCAGCATCATCACACTCCTCGTTTCGCCTCCTGTCGTGATGCTGACCTGTGTCACCCGAGCCCAGCGCCCTCAAGAGCCTCATCAAGTGTTCGATGCGTCGGGCGAGAGTGTTGTTGAACTGCGTCCGTGGGACGGACCACGAACTATCCGCACGGGAGACCTGGCTAAGCATGCGGAACGGCAATCTTTGACCGTCATTGCTATCAATTGTCACGAAGCTACTGTCCTTTGACCGAATTGCCGGTGGCGACGCTCTTGTAAGATCCGACGCTGGCGCTAGGGTGTCTCGTTTTCCCCTCCCCCACCCATTTGCGTCACGCACAACACGGAGGCTGGGCTCGAGTCATCGAGCATCAAGAAAAGACAAAAAAATCCCCTTCATTATATCTTTCCGGCTCTTTGTCAGGCAAAAAGGCACATTCTTCTTCCTGCAGGCACTGCTTCGCCTTTGGTTGGTCGACGCTTAATCTGCCAGCTGGCCGTTGCCGGGTCGGTTTGGAGCCATATCAGGATACCCCTCATTCATTCCCCTCTAAGCGTGCTGCATGGACCACGACCAACTCAGTTCATTTTTCCTACTTCTCCTGTAAACTGATTTACCTTCGCATTATCCTTTGCTCCTTCTGAGTCTTCGACGTCACTGATAATTTCCCACCTTACCATTGCTCTACTCGCGGATACGATCCTGGCCTGGTCTTTCGGGTAGTGGCGACTGCCTGAAGCCACGATGAGCTATTCTACTCGTTATCGCTCCTCATCTCCAGGGACCAAACGCTTCGGTGATCCCATGCGTGCATCGACAGGAACACTAAACTCGTGCGATCAATATAGCTCTCCAACGACGCGATACGCATACGACGGATATTCTTCTCCAAGGGCCAGCGAGCCGTATAGAAGCACTTACGATTCCAGGCTTGGGATTGAGCGAAAACTCGACGTGCAGCCTATCTCTTCAAAGACGTATCGAGATCCGGGGAACCCAGCTAAGTCGAGGACAGAGTACGCTATCCGATCAAAACCAAGAAGCAATACCTCCTCCGTTGCTGATTCACGTAGACGTCCATTAAGCATCGTTATACCATCTTCCGCAAACCGGAGATCACCGGTTGTCGCATCGAGCTATGACAGTTCTGCCAGTGCCCTGCCCGCGCGGTCCCCGTACTTACGAGATGATCCGGAGCGATACGTCCTGCCTGCCTCTTCCATTCCCAACCGACATCGGCGGATATACAGCACCACCGGTTACTCGAGTGATACAGGCCGGTTAGATCCCGGTGACCGGGCGGCAAGGGCACGGATGGACCGTGGAGTATATCGACTATACAGTTCCAGCGGCCGGCGGACATATCAGTATCACATCCCTGGAGGGTTTAGAAAATCAGAAGACATTGACGATAATGATGCATACTCCTATACAAACGCCAGAGAACAATTTGAAAAAGATTCCGTTGCCAGGCTAAATTCCCGACGAGAAAATCAGAAGGAAAGTCCTGTGAGCATGACAGGTTTAGATGGCTATCTCTCACCCCTTGCGCAAAGGAAGGAACAGAGAGCTGCAGGGCCGCCACCGTCTCAAAGGGGATTCGAAAAAGTGGACAGGGAGGAAAAGCAGCAACGTGGATGCCATAGTCGTGTTGACAGCAATGGTCCCCGTTACTCAGCAGGTTCGCGAGAATGGCCTTTGCAGCGAACTCCGGTGTCCCTACACCAGGATGCAGATAAGGATTATTCTTCCTATCAGGAGGAGTACGGTGATCACAGGAAGGCCCACCGCCGCCACAGGCGTCACGACGACGACGTTGGCGTTCGGCAGCGCCGCGATGATTGGGATTCCAGAAAATATGGTACATCTGATACTCTTACTTCTGGCATTTCTGGAGGACTTGCCACTGCTGGGCTGGTTAGCGGGTATTCAAAAGATACCTTTGACCATGAGACTGCTCCCAAGCACGAGCGACACCGACCTCATGTGGATCCCAGTCATGACCGTGAGAATATTACCCCCAGATGCAAGTCCGGAGGTGTTAATTCAGACGACGAGTCTAAACGTCATCGACGGGGACCGTCCAGGCTTCGTGCCGAAAGCGACTCGGATGGCTCCTCCTCTGACGAGAATATGTTGAAGTACAGCCGTGAAATCTCCACCCGCAGAAGGACAGGTGACTCAGGAAGCTCCGATAGCAGCCTTGACGAGAAGTTACGGAGACTGAATGTGGACAGTCCAGGCCGGCGGAGGACAAGATCTCAAAGTAATGCTCGAGATGACTTGCCATCCAACCAGTCTGCTGCGAAGAAGCCAGCTGAAGTCCCTGAAGAACGTCAACGGAAAGCAGTAACGGTAGATCCGGCTCCGGCCAAGGAACCAGAAGCAGCTCCTCCAAAGGGCATTCTCAAGCCTCCTCGTGACAAATTCCCGGAAGATCCAAACGCAGTGAGGGAGGGTGTTGCGCCGCTGAAGGATGCTCAAAAGAAAGGAATACCTCCTGGAGCACGATGGACCAAAATCGATCGAAGACTTGTCAACCCTGCAGCCTTGGAAGCTGGCCATGAACGATTCGAAGAGCGCCCGGAGTATGTCATTGTCTTGCGGGTTCTGACAAAGGAGGAGATCCAAGCATACGCCGTTAAGACCCAGGAGATTAGAGGTGAGTATGGTTCGACGGAGTCTCGTGTCACACGGTTTAGAAGGTTACTAATATGCTTGAATAGACGCTCGCTATCAGGCAGAGCGACAAGAACGCCGCAAGCGCAGAGAAGAAAAATGGCGTTACGGCCACAGGGATGATGATTTCTCTAGCGATGACGAGGATGAGGACAATAAGATGCCATTGGCAATTGAAGCTCCACAAAACAAGTAACTCCTTCGTCGTGGGACTCCTGAGCCCACCAGGGGAGATAAGCATGACCCGCTTTCATCACAGGCGCTTGTAAGGTAATCCACTCACCTTATATAGATTTATATATCCCGTACACGAAGTTCTGCTTTATCAGCGTTTTCTTGGAGCGTTATCTTCAGTTTTTTATCTTCAGTTTTCCAGTTTTGGTCGTGTCTATGGAGCTTTTTGCTTTTTGAGTTAGCGAGTATTGTCATTGACAAGGAAATTGAAGACTTTGGCTATGTATGATAACCACAGACTGTCTATTACAGCACATGTTTTTCTGGTACCTTTTTGCTAGCATTCGCCCTTTTTTGGCATTAGCACAAGCATCTTGATATACTTTACCCAAGTCGAATTTCAAACTGTCGGTTATAGTTGATTTCTCTTCACTTTTCGTCGGGGATAGATATGTCTAGGTATAAATATACTGATTACCCACAACCGGGACTCTCCCAAAAAAAAAGACACAACAAACAGTCAAAAGAGTACCCACTTCGCGAGTGGATAAAGCAGTCGCCCCTGCAGATAGATAGCACCAAACACAACCAGGTAGAAGAACAGGGGAAAAGAAAGACCCAAACCCAAACCAAGCTTTGTATGTACCTAGCTCCTACCTAGTACAATGCATAAAATAAATAAAAGCACATGCATACAATAAATTTTACCCATTCGCTATGCTTCTCGAACCACGGTTGCGTTATATGTGTGTGTGCCGCCACGTGCGTTGATATCATATCATGGTTGTGGGACGCCCGCTCCGCTCCGCTCCCGAAGGATTCGGATCCACGGTAGCAGGTACCCGTCAGGGCCACACTTCACACAAACTTAGGGAACTTGCATACTACCTAAAGTACTCTGTACCTCCCTACGATCCATGGATGGCTCCCATCAACCTTGAATGAACGTCACATTGGACATTAGAACCTTGGTGTGCGGGATATATCCTTGTCCCGAGACCTTGGGACTTGGAGTTGGCTTTGCCCTGTGTCTGATCGTTAATGTATTTTCTTCGTCAGATAGGTTCCATGCGGTGTTTCGGGTCTAGAGTATTGATGCTGTTGCCTGTTCCTATTCTTTCTTGAGCTCTTTTTTTGTCCTGGGACGAACGTCTCAACACTTCTGTTACCGCATTGTCCATTATTGTTCCCAAAATCCCAGAAAAGGGGATGGAAAGAGCAGAAGCGATTATTGTATTATTGTATACGGACTGACATTGATGGAAAGGGACTGTGACATATCGAAAGCCATGACTGTATTTAAGGGGATGCCATCCTGGAGGACGGTTTCGTTGAGAAGGGTAAGGGTCAGGAGGGAAAAGGGGTCATAGTTGTTACTGTGACTTTTGAGTCTTTCATTTTGCGCATTTAGGGATCCCAGAGAAAATCTGGATATATATATATGTTAGTAGTGGAGAAAGTGATCGTAGGAATTTTTTTTCTTAAGAGGGTAATTGAGGTATCGAGCCATGTTCAAAGTCATATTGCATACAATGTTGAAGAGGGCAGACAAAGACTTGAAAATATTGCTTATAGATCTCGCATAAGAGAGAATTGAGATGTACTCTCCTTAATAACGAGCTGGAGTACAAATGTAGGCCTTTCTAGGAAGTACTTGTATCCAGTAATCTGCAGCAAGGCGAACAGCATAATCTGCGGTAAGGGGTTCAGACGGCCCGCTGGGTGCAGTCTACCGAGGATATTTAGATTTTGGTGTGTTATGAGAGATATACAGAACAGGTCACTTATTATTATTTTGAAGGGAACCTAGGATAACTGATGCCTTCGAACAGCGTCCGCGAAGGTTAAAGACTGTAGTCTCATATTATGGGCTTTTTGAAAGTGTACACCAATGATAGAACATTGCAATTTGACAATATAGGTGGTCACCTTTTTTCGGTGGCTCTTCTTGAAGGTGGTTTATGCCAGAAGAGAATTCCACAGGGTTCTGCGATAGTAATGAGTTCGTGAGGCTAAGGGACGCTTGTTGGCACATCGTATGGCCAGGAGGTCGAATCATCGAGAACCTATAGACCACAGCTTACCCGTTAGCACCTACGATAACTAATGAAACACTCGATAAAATGGAACAGATAATATAATTGGAACAGTCGTTCCAACTTCTTACCCCCAAAGACCTATCAGCTGACTGATGGGCCCGCAGACCCTTATGTACATGTATATCAAGGTCGACTGCATCGTGCTCTTTGCCACGCGCCCTACCATAGAAGGTGATAGAGGTGACGCTATCGTTGAAGGCGGTGATAACTGCCTGTTTTACGTACCAGTATGCCGGGAACGCTTCGTTATACTCGTATATCCTGAGCCACCGATGAGGTCAAGGTTCAGTGTAACAGGAAATCGCACACTCTTTAGTCTCGACAGATGACTTAATCGTCCAACTCCCTGCAGTATCTTGTGTCACAGTGACAGTGTTGGGGGAAACAATCAGCCTCCAAATGGTCAGCTTGACCGATCAACAACGACAGAGATCTGGACGGCAGTGCCAGGTGATCACACTCCAGGTAGACAGTATCAAAATTCGCAACGCCGCTGGGCCAATTCACTTGCAGTAAGCGCCGGCGTTACGAGAATCAGAGGACACTTGTGGCAACTGAAACTCAGCCCTCGTGCTACTCTGTGTCCTTTGCGTTGACGAGAAGCTTCATGTCGAACTCTACGTGTTATCATTGGGGATGGCATTCCACGCGTCCTGTCTCTCCTGTTATTTGGAATACGAAAGTATACTCGTTAGTGACGATTAAATGATGTAACCGTTCCGCCTTCCATTGCTGGCTGCCGATTTCCCCGACTAGAAAGTAGCGACAGTTGTAGATCGAAATCGAGGTAGGACAGGAGTTACGCTTATGACGGCATGGCTGAGGCGAATGATAGCAATTTCACATAGATTCGAATTCACGACAGGACCAGTGATGCAGGGCACAGGTGAGCAAACCACAGGAAACATGGAGGTATCGTGCAAGGCGCAAAGCTACAGCTTTAGATACTGCTGCTTTGTGGTGGATGAACGAGTAACCCGCTCGGAGGGCGCTTATTCCCGGCTGACTCAGCCATGGTCGCACAGCCGTGGTGAAAGCCGCCGCGGCGCTTCTCCCACTGTCCCACATCTCCTGTCTCCACAAAGTGGCCCATGAGTTGACCACCTGCGTCCTGGCCACGACGCCGGGTTCCCACAATTACTCCGTACTCGGTTACTCCGACTTTCGCTTCATAAATTCCGAGACGACCTGGAGAGCCCTAACAAGACCAACTCGCGGTTCCAAGGAAACCCAAGAAGAGACGGTCCCGCGGAAGAGCTCATCCTGATCCGAAGACGCGCTGAGATCCAAACCAAGATTGCTTGTTGCGACTACATATTACATGGCTTCGCGGTTAATCGTCTCGCGGATGATCTTACCGGTTTTGAAGAGAACTACGGAGATAATGCATCAAATAAAGACAGGTTTCAAACCTCGGCTTTTCCTTGCAGTGTCAAGGGCCCCTGAGAATCGCAGCATGTAAAACCTTTTTCGGGCAGCCCACGTTGTCCATTGTTAGCAGGCTTTGGGGGTCAAAGCTTAATCGCGCAGATGACAGATGTCTTCAGCTATCAACGAACGTTAGGTCCGCAGCGATAGGCTTACCTTGGATCCGGACAGCATAATCCGAATTTCAGAAGCATGTTACGGTACCTAGTATGCTCTTAAAAAAATTGCAATCCGGCCAGTGCTCGTTGCAGAAGTCCAGATTTAGAGTCCAGGCAAGTATACGGATTACGCTACGATGATGCGCTAGTTCTCACAGTCGCTGGCAGCTGCCCACTCACTTCTCATCTCTGGCGCCATCAAACGTGCACGGGTCGAGTCTCTACTTTGGGACTTCTTTAAGGTTGTGCACAGTATCTTTTAAGACTCCCGTACGGAATACGGAGTAGCTAACAAACTGTCAATAACGCATGGGCTTCAGTTATGACTCGATGTGGCTTCCACGCACTAGTGTAATCCAACAGGGGATCAACGGGATGCAATGGGTTAGGCCCCCCTAACCGTCAACTCTTCGGGTTCCCGCGCGATTTACTGCATACACTATGGACGGCGGCGCTCACCGAGAGGCTAGCTACCACTTAGCCTGCTGAAACATTTTCATTCTAGTCTCATTTTTGGCCACTTTCATTGCTCCAGACGCGTACGCGTGCTCCGTAAGATTCATACCGCGGTGTATGTCTAGCACTAACCTGCCCACCCTGTGGCACTCACGGTACAGTAACACCAAGAACTAAGCCTCTAAAGATGAAGTCGCAGTTCCCACGCAATAATTATGCAGCGTCGTTTGTCTGCCCTTTTCAGGTTTTCTACTGCCGGTGAGGTATTTACGCGCGACCTCTTGAATTTTGAGCCGCTGCAGGAACTTCGATCAGCAAATTGGAAAGGAATGCGCCCAGTATGACCTACTATATGGAGAGTTTTCAAACTTCCGGATAATCATGGAGGTAGAATGTTCCCAGTACTATGGAAGCCTAAAGCGGATGGTACAGTACAATCACCCTGTCCTCCGTACTGAATATGTACTGAATATAGTTGCTCGTCTTGTCGGATAACTAGTCATCTCTAAGAACATGATCCCTGCTTTTTGCATGGGACTTCTGTATGCCATATCGGTAACGGGCACGCTCGATGCAGGCACAGCTAAATTACGGAGTACGCCCCATATGGAGTATACATTGCACATCCATATACGCTCCAGACTTGCCAATAGCTAGACTGATGGTCTAGAATTTTTGAAGTCCGAGAATCTCCTGATTCTTTTTATGGACTTCAGTTTGCAAGGGCACATACAGAAAAGGCAGGTGGTATACTGCTATCATATCCGATAAATACTTACGGGGTGCTGTCAACACTGAATATAAGCGTTCGAGTAGTACAAACCCACTTCAGACTCCGGGACCTCCGGTGATTTGACCGCGGGAAAGGAGGAAATTTCCGAACGGTTTGCCCTCTCAGCGCACGCTCGGTACGAGCTGGATAGTGCCACAACCCTGTATCTGCATCCTGTAAGTCATCAGTTATGATCCTTGTATGTGTCAAACATCCTGGACGACCATATCTGGAGCTTCTTGGTCGATTGAAATTCGAGACGTCCTAGCCAAATGGATATAAAAATTTCCGCAGATATCTCATTGATTCATATCGGAACGCACGGAGTATATAGTATTCATTAATTCTTGATTCTCAGATCACATGTCAGCACAATTTATAGAACATTGGATATGAGAAGTAAAACAGATTGTGAATCCAACCAGTATGTGAAGATGGCGACTCACCTTCAAACAAAGATTTCAAGGAGCTCTCGAGTTTCAGAGTATGTAAGGTCCATCACCTCAAGTGCTCAGTACACCGCAGGATAACTTCGCTTATCAAGCAGTGCCAAATTACTAATCTGAGGTCTATCACTTCTAACCAATCCCTATTGAGAAAGACAGGCCTGAAGAAACCCCTAAGTCCACACCACGTACTTTCGTACTACCCCATATAAGTAGACAGCTTTTCCTGCCAAGTTAAAAATAATCGGGATTGTTCTGGGCCCGTGAGCACCGCTTCAGCCCTGAGCTCAGATCACATGTTCTTTTCTCACTAACCTACTAGCGCGCCGCCCGTGGCATCCCAAGCATTTTTGGGGCGTTTGAAGTTTTTGTTTTGACATTTGAAAGAGCCCCGCCCATAGTAGATGAAAATAATACCTACCTAATCTATCACAGCGGGGCTAGCTAAGGCGGGGTTCCTTTTTGTTTTCTTTTTTGATATATCAATTTTGGTCATAGCTTCGGGACAATGTTGTTATTATTCGTGTCGTTATCACGACATGATACTCCGCCAGACTACTACTCTGGGAGGGAAGAGCGGGAAAGCAATTCGGGTTAGAAATTTAGTAGCTGCGGGTAAATGCTTTAGTGACGGCCCTTCTAAATCTACTACTAGGTAGTGCCCTCTTCCCCGTCCACTATTTTAAGGCAACTGCTTGCCTGATTCTAGGCACCCGTCGCCTTCCAGTCCGACTTGCCCTTAAAGTTTTGTGGCTTGCTGATCCGGGACGTCTACGCTCCATTAGTACAGTAAATTTCGTCTCATTTAGTTCTTCTCTCTCGCTACTGACCAACCGTTTATCTCTGGCATTCGCTCTATATAACTAATATGGAATCTGTTAAGGAGGTGTGGACATGAAGATCCCGCACGTTCTAGCCAGGACAAGTGGTTGATTTCAAAGCAGACTCCTATTAAAAAACAAAAACAAGTCACGATGCCGCTGAACTATCTCGGTTACAATGGAGATTGGCCTTCTAGAAAATTCAAGTGGTCCGCGCTCCCACCCGTGATACATGGATGTCACCAGGTATATACAACCATACTTTTGGACCCAACGGTGTATATGCCAGACAGTCCCGCTGACCGCTCATCGCTGCGAGCTTCCTGTATGGGGGTTTACATCTAATATTTTGCGAACAAAATTTACTTATGCGATCGAACTGATGACGGGTTGGGAATCTATTTTTTTGGTTTTGTTCTCGATATAACGCCAAGGCTGAGAGATAAAGATAATCTTGGTACCTGGCCCTGAAATTAAAATCCCGTTCGGCTCCAATGACCCCATCCGCATCCCTCCCCGTCCCTGATAACGGTGGAGGCGTGTGCGGGGCAAAGAGAGAACGCTCTACAGAGACTAGGGCATTTATCGGGATCGGTTCCATCCGTTAACGCATAGGTAACTACTACCTTAGCATACTCCATACGCTAGGTGCATAGCTTTTATGTCCCACTATTATTCGAGCAACGTCTTTCAGGGTTTGTTAAACTGAAGATTGGAGTTAACCAGATAAACTCAAAGTTACATCTGCAGAATTCTACAAGTCAGAAGAAAAAATCAGGAAAGTTCGTGGCATTAGCGGCTACACGGCACGAGGCGATGCTTTGGCTTATAAGAGGTCCTCCTGTATGTGTGTGTGCAAGGTAGGATCAACAAATGCAGGCTATGAACGATAGGCTATCAATGCTCTATTTACTTCCGTATACCGTTTAGAGAGCCTTGCGAAATTTTATCCCTAGAAGAAAAAAATAAAATAAAATAAAATAAATGTGGAGGACACTGTTCTCAACGCGGAAGCTAGCAAAGGGGCCTATCACGCAAGTCGGCATATACTGATTCATTCTCTATACGGTCATGATATGGAGATGGATGCCACAGGTCCTTAGCTTAGCGGGGCCCAGATGTTGGAAAATCCAGATCCAAGTGCGACCATCCGTGCAGCAGGTTCCATGTTGCTAATCACGGCTGGGCTAAGGGAAAGGCGCACCCCTCCCAACGGTCGCGCGCTTCAGGGGTGGTGTCCGTCTCCAGATGTTGAACCCACACGATGTGGTGAATTTCCGGGGTCCCCTCAGCCGCTCGAGTCAGTGGGCAGGCAGTCAGTCAGCTTTTCTTGGTAAAGCTAGGCCCTTATTATGGGCACGCACCTTGAGACCGCATTATTGCAATGACTCGATTCGATCTTGACACCGATGTTGTTACCGTACCATAGGTCGATGGCCAGGTGGACTGTCTACCTCCTAAACCTAGGAAGGTTAAGGGCCATATAATCTCCTGCATACGCCACCCGTAAAGTACAGCATTACTCCCGAACTATTGATCTGATTATACGGCTCGGAGACATCTTGCTGCGTTAAAACCATTCATTTTAAGAAGTGAGCGGCGGAAAATTCTGCCGCAGAGCATAACTCGGCTTTGAGCTTTCATTTCTTGCGCTTACGGAGTAGGGAATAGTACTGTACGCCGTTATGCGCGTCCTCACGTGGAAGGTCTGGAGGGAAGTCACGGTCAGAGTCGCAATTCTTGTTATGTACGGCGTTGATCGCGAAGCCTCAAGCTCATTCTCCCCAGGGCCCCGGTTCAAAGACGACCGCACCCGCGCAGGAACGATGTTTGCGGGAGATTAGAGCTTTGCTAATCTGTCCAGGAGGGCTATTTTCGGGACGAACCCCCGCCATCGTTCGCTCCCCCAGGTAGAGTTGACTATGACTACTATGATTAGTGGCGGGTGCAGATTTGCTTGATTATGAGGACCATCACGGAGCCTCTCTGCCTGATCGGAGTACTCCGTGCACGGTGCGTACGGTAATCCATCACAAAAAAAGCATCCGAGACTCATCGTCGAGATACTCCGCAGAACACAGCCGACCAGAGTCGTCACATGCTTAGGCGCATCTCCCTCCACCACGGATACTATCTCTCGCGTCGCCACCCCGTAAGTCACTTATTACAAAGAAAAAGAATGGGCACGCTATCGGGGGTCACGGAACTTAGAATGGAGAGAAGATGGACGGTCGAGGGTATATACCCTGCATCGATCACGACCGCTTTGCCAATAACGATGAGGGCTGCGCGGTTGCTTGCACCCAGCTGGGGTGACACCGCCCAATGACTCCGAGGCAGGTAAGGTGGGCAGAGGACGCCACACACATGGCCGGAAATTGGGCTCCCCAGCCGACGCGACGGCTGATACGAACCGGTGCAACATTCGCCAAAGTCGACGGCCAGGCTAATCCCCTTGTGGCATTTCTCCATCGACCGTCGCTGATGCTTGCAGGGTTTTCTCCTACGGAGTGTGTGGCAGTGGTTCATGCCGTCCCTGGATTTCATGGAACCGGTCGCCATCGCTCTATTGCGGCGCAGCTCGGAGCACCGGATCCTGCTCTGTCCTGCGATACGCTCTGCGGTCGAGAGGTGTGTACTTTGGGAGATGCAGGTCCTGTAAGACTACGGGAGGATGTACGGAGTAGGTAGGTAGATACTCCGTATAGTGGTTGTAGTTGTCATGCATGTATGTACTGATACTTAGTAGTTAGGTATCCATCAACGCGACAGGGGAACAGCTGCGGCTGGATCGAGGAGAGAGAGATCTTTCTTTTCTTAGCAGCGCTTCAATTCATAGTAGAGTTCGGCGGAATGCGCAGGCACGAACATGAACTGCTCCTCTGCGGATCCACGAACCGCGACACCGAGCACCGTGCAGTTTACTATATTCTCTGACCGAGAGGCATCTCTTGTCGCTTGACTTCTGTCTCGGAGGATGTTTATCAACGATCAGAGCCAAGAGACTTAGCGACGGAACCAAGTATGCATCGCACAGGGGCGCCGGTGGGGCCCCTTGGCCTGGCGGACATCAACATCCAGCAAGCAGCATCCTGTGAGTTCGACGGCTGTGGAACCGTCGAGGACTCGATCGCGGAAAGTGGGCATCGACGACGATTGGCCTGAGGCGCAGGCTCAGGGCTGGAGAGGGGCGTGCAGCGCGTTGCAGCGGCGGCCGGAAGGATCACCGCGATCAGCCGCTGGGTTCTGATGCGCTGGGGTTACACGGACATGAGCGGCCGACGAGGGCACACCGTCAGATGGGCGCCGTTAGGCTGTTTCGAGTTTATTTAAACGGGGCTTAGGATGGGTGGGCCGGTAGGGTGACGGGCGCGGGCGCGGGCGCTGGAGTTCTGGACATTTGATGGAGAGCCAGCAGTGGAGGCCCATTCGACGGCACAGGCTGTGGCGCCCGTGGAAACAAGGCTGACAGCAGCCGTAAGATCGCTCGTCGGCGTACCGGCAGGGTATCCGGATCCTATGCGCCAGTCGCGTTTTCAGAAGGTGAAAGGTCCGGAGCAAAGACGGCCTGGACGTAGAGTCAGTCAGGAGTGACGATCATGTTGTTACGGAAGCACAGGTCCACGGCCCAAGTGGAGGCGGCAAACTGTCAGGGCACGACGCAGATGCTTCCGCGGCCGAGCTATGGAGAAATCTTTAGATCGTTCGGGTCAAGTTGCAACAGACACCACAATCGAGAATCCGAGCAATTCCTCAATAATAACAATGCACCTAGGTCGAAAAGGTACATACATCCGCAGATTTGACAGGTTTCGGCTGAGTCCATCTAGCGCTCCGTGCTCAGAGGACCGAGGGTGACGATATCAAATGGACCTGAAAGTAGGCAGCTGAAAGGAGATACCCACCAGATACAGAATATGCAGGCTCGAATCCTCCGTAGATGGCAGCACGATCTGTCAAGCCATATGTGCACACGCCAGACAACAGCACGAGATTGTGGCAGCTCGCGTGTTTGAAAAAGTAGGTACTGTATGTACATTACCATGATAAGCCATCAGCTATTCATCAGCCTTAAAAAGAAAAGGAAAACGGTCTCTTGACATCTCTCCTCGAACCTTCACATCCACAGAGAGGTCCGGATATCACAGACAACCGCTCTCTTGATCACACTTCACCGTGCTTCCCTGAGTTTTGCATCTGTCCTGGCCGGTGCCTTGCTAGCTGGCCGTCCGGGGCACTCTATCAGAATCTCTCTGATCTGAGCGCCTTTTTCCTCTCCGGCTCTCCTTTCCACGCACCGTCTTTCTGCACGCTGCACATCATCTCTTTGGCGTTTCCTCCGCCCCAGCTGGCAGCTCGGCTCTCATCTGAGCTCTGGACCTGCTCTCCTCGAGTCTCTTGCGCCTCCGGTCCTGCATCCTGCATCCTGCCATCCATCAAATCCTTGTCAATATTACACTACTTCTCCCGCTAGTTACAAGTTCCTCCCCATATCCCCACCAGTCTGCGACTACTCCTAACGCTGTGGTTTCTTTCTGCCGTCCTCCTTTCCCAATTCCTGATCCTCGCCATTCCTCATCTGGATCGCGTTTCTCTGCTTTGTCGAGCGGACATCTGCCTGTCGCTGGGTCCTTTTGCAGCTAAATAACTACCCTGGACCCTCCACTCGCACTTGCACTCGCATCGCACCGTCCACCACACGCCCCATCCTAACCTTCCCCTCCCCTCCAGGGCTACCCCCAATGCCTGGCGGCCATTCAGTGCCCGTCAAGCTCTGCCTAGCCGTCTCAGCGAGCCTACCCAGTTCTCGTGCGATCCAATCCCCGTCGGAAGTACTCACTTTTTTGGCCATCAAAACGTTTTGCGATTCCGGTCCATCTCTGTGATCGAGGGAGCTCTTGCTCTCTTCTCCTGTTATTAAAAGACAAATATAGACACTTCCGTCATGACCGCCATGGTGCAGACTGACCTTGGTCCTCCCACGGCGCCAAAGTATAAGGAAGAGCCAGCGGACGATCCTGTGAGTACCATTGTTTCCTACTTAGTTCTATCTATTCTTCGCCGTTGGGAAGAGCAGCCGGCCCCATTGCCACCACTGCCAGAGAAAACAAGTGGGAAGCATTTCAAGAAAGGACAAAACACGTTTCACTCTTGCTAATTTATATACTTCCCTATGCACGATCTTTTTTTACTTTTAATTGACAACATTCCCTTGAGTTTTTTTCTCGCCTTGCTTTTTGTTTTCCGTCCGTGCCATCGACATACTCCCTTGTCCCTGCCGATAGTTCCCTGCTCGAACCCTCATCCCAAGCTGCCCGTGCCAGCCATTTCCCAGTGGAACCAGTCAGTGCAATTGCCCTCTTCTATATACACTCGATGTTTTGTTTTTGTTAGTCCTCTTTGAGTAATTTTTTTTGTTTGATTCTCAACCTGGCGCCTCCCTGCCCTCCTTTGTTGCACTACCTATTGTTCTCTTTCTGTTTATCTCCCTATCCCCCAGGACGCGTCGATTCCAATATCTTTATCAAGATTATCTCCTCAATGCCCCATAATGCCTGATCCGCTCCAACGTGGGAATTGAAGAGAAATATCAGGAGCTATGTGGTCAAAACAGGCCGCTACTCCCCTGGCCTTCTCGAGGACTACAGTTGTCGTATGCAGGATCGTGCTCTGCGGACCATCGCGATTGCGCCGGCGCGCTTTGGGGGCTCTCTGCTTTCAGTCACCCCGGCATAGCGCATGAATCGCGGGCATGGAACGCAGCAACTGCCGAGACAACCCGGGCCTCTCCATCCCCGTCAGCACCGAACATCCTCACCACACTCCATTTCCTATCAGCCCAATCAATGACCCGTATGTCTTGAACACGAATTTCATATCCACCTGTCTGGTTATCTATCAGGGGACTGTCCGAGAACAATCTTCCTTTATACTGAAGAGATGTTTCTGCCTGCAGTCCCCTGGTACTTTCCCTGACGCGATCATGGACCCTTGTATTCTCAAAATACAATAATTCCATCCCACCAACCCTTGTCCATATCGCTGTTTTCTGAATTTGTCAAGACGGTGGGGGCAGATGCTCTATCGGAATTTTCCCTCTCCATATCCCTGGTCAACCTTGGGTGATCCCATAACCCGGCATGCTTTAGGGGCTGATAGCGGATCATGTCGGGGGTTTCGATACTCTCGTTTTAGGCCAGATCCAAATCTCCAGCCCCTGGTATGTGGAGGTCATGCTCTTGTGCGAATGCTGTTGAGAACATGGCAATTGGGGGTCTATTTTGTGAAACATCGATGTCCATTGCTCCGTCATTCTCTTAGGTTTCATTAGGCGTGATAGGAATTTCATTACTGGATAAATTGAGCAGAGGCTGACAGTTGTGTCTCTTCTTATAGCTTCGTCATTCGAACCCTGCGCACCAGGGTCAGCAGCATCCTCACAACCTCCAACATCCTAGATCAGCAGGCATCATCCAGCAACAGAAGCAGCGTCCAAGCTCCCCTCACCAACCCAATACTTCCATACCTCCTGCGACATACGCGACACCTCACGCGTTAGGAAACGGCGTGCCGCTGCAACATCAGGCACCGTACGGACAGCCGACACAAGAACCGGCTTATTACGCCTCGCATCCGAGTCCCTACACTACAACGAGCACGCCGGGACAGTATCCTTCTAGTGGTAAGTTTCTTGCTGCTTTAGCCCGTTTCTTGGCTGGAGTGATGGTGCGGAACCGATGAAGGCGAAACCCTTGGGCAGGGAAGAGATCAACGCAGCTAGGATCGAGTTTACTTTACGCTTTGGATTGGATCTAGAGCTGGGCACTGATTTATGCTGGGTTTTCTGCTTTGAGTTGCACAGGCTGATCGTTCCAGGGCCTCCTGATCTTATGGCAGCAACTGCGCAGATGCAAAGACCATACCCCCCTATCTACCATACGCCTCAGTCGAATTCCCCGGCATCGGTGGCTTCTCCTCAAACTCACGATCAGCATGGCCGGAGTATCTATACGCAGTCTCCCCAGATGGCATCACCGATGTATGGCTATCAACAATACTCGATGAACCCAGTGCATCCTTCCCAATATGCACCACATCCAAGCTCTCAGCACCAGGCTCTCACATCGCAGCCGCTGATGATGCCACATCAAACGAGCACGGCGCAAATACAACACCAGCAGCCACAGGCGCATGCGGCAGCTATGACCAACAGTCCACGCCTGAAAATAGATCCAACGCCGCAGCAAGCTACAACGGCTCAGAGGACAGCAATCAATCCGTCTCATGCGACGCCGACAGGTCCCCCAGTTTCGGCGAATAACGTTCACTCGGGCCAATCATCGGGATCCAACCCTAATGCTGCTCCTGGTCCAATTCCCGCCACGACCCCTCTTGTTGTACGGCAAGATAGCAACGGTGTTCAATGGATTGCATTCGAGTACTCACGGGACCGTGTTAAGATGGAGTACACTATCCGCTGCGACGTTGAATCCGTCAACCTTAATGATCTGAGCCACGAATTTAAGACGGAGAACTGTGTCTATCCTCGCGCTATTTGCAGCAAGGAGCAGTATAGAGGCAACCGACTGGTATACGAATCTGAGTGCAACGAAGTGGGTTGGGCCTTGGCTGAACTAAATCCTCCTCTGCGAGGCAAGAGAGGGCTGATACAACGAGCCGTCGACAGCTGGAGAAACAGCAACCAAGATCCCCGGCTTCGCAGCAGGCGCGTGAGGAGAATGGCAAAGATGAGCAGACGACAGGCTGTCGCTTCTCAAGCCAACCACATGGCTGGTCCTGTACCGCCAGGGGTTCCTAGCGCTGGCCTTACTGCACATGGGCCAAGACCTCCAGCTGGCGCCCTGCCAATGAGCGGTCCACAGCTGCACCATCACCACGCTCATCCAGATGGAAGTGCAGGTAACGAGGAAGTTAGCGGTATGTTCCACCATATGTGATGCGTTCTGTTTTGACATTAGTCGATGTTTGCTGTCACTTATGGTGAGGATGTGTGACGATTCTCATGTATCATGTGTTCTGTAAAGCTGGGTTAAGGATACCACTGAGGGATAGGGAATTGGCGTGATACGTGATGTACCTCTATTTGACGGAGTCGGTCCCTGCCTTATTCTTTTCTTTTCTCTTCGTGCCTCATTATTCTTCTCTTGCCACGCTGTGCATCTCGCTCGTCTCCTTGGCTATCCACTTTGTACCCTTCTACGCCTCTGCCCGTTGTTCGCCAGATGCTATACAGCGTAGGCTAATTCCACACCCCCCTTATATTAAACACAAAATAGGCAACACTGAATATGCGAACGGTACTCACCGTCCGTCTGCTCTTACAGGTGGCCATCCACCGCCAGGGCATGCAACAACTGACCTCCGCACTGGACAAGTCTTCCACGGTTACTCGTCGTATCCGCCGGCAGCCAGTGTCTCAGGTGCTCCAGGCGATCCGTCGATGCCTCCACCGCTTCAGGATGGCGGTCTTAATACTCTTGGCCGTCATTCAACTGTCGCGACGTCCTCAAGCAGACGCGATGACGACAATGACGATGATCAAGAGCGCAATCCAAACAATGCTACGCTTTTTGGGGACCTTCCCGAGGGTAAACGACGAAAATTTATCCTCGTTGATGATTCCCAACGTGGATGCCGCGTTCGCGTTAAGGTCATGCTGGACCAGGTTGACATGAACGAAATACCGGACTCGTACCGGATGTCCAACTCGGTATACCCTCGGACTTACTTTCCCTTGCAGATGAAAAGCCCACCCGGACGGGTGGTCCCGGGAAAGAGATATTTTGATGATGACGAGGTCGGAGACGATGACGGTTCCGCGACCATCGGAAGGACATTGGTCCCAGCGCCAACGATAGATGGAGAGGCCGAGATTGCTGTCCCAAAACTGTCGAGAAGCAAGCACAATACGGAAGTGTTATTAAACGATCTGGGCTACAGAATGAGCTGGAGTCAGAGTAGGGTTTTTGCGGGGAGGATACTATTTTTGCAGCGATCTCGTATGCTCTACCCCTTACTTCCCCTCCACGTGGGCATGTCCTGTACTCAGTCGAGCCTTGCTAATCTCTACACTCTTTCTAAACAGTCGACGCGTACCGTAACAAGATGCGCCACACAATGCTCTCCGCCGGCCAAGAGCCCACCTCTATCGCACCACACTTCGAAACACGGATCGGCAAACGGAGATGGCTGGAACGTGGCAAGAGGAGCAATGCTGCTGCTTCGGGTTCCAGATCTGCGACTTCTGCCGTGACCGCATCTGCATCTAAGCGTAGCGCAGAAGAAGTTGAGGCATAGGTCGAATACCGTGGCGCTTCAACGTGATGAAGACGCTCGATATTGCAAGTTTCGCTATTATTCACTTTATCTTGAAGCTTCTCCTAGCTATTTTACATCGACACCCGAAAGATCTGTCGATTTTTAGACAGCGAAGGGTAGGGAATATTTCACGAAGTTCGATCACATACCTTCTTCATGGGACTATTATAAGGAGTCGCGGCTTTCTTACTATTTTTCTACTATTCTTTTTCTCAGCAACGGCTTGGAGGAGAGTGACGCTTGACGGTCTGGCTCCATTACATACAACTTTTATTCATGCTTCAATTATTCACCATTTCCGTTGTTTTGATATTGTCTATTTCTGCACCGAGTGATACCACTTTGTCTGTCCTTACCGGTCTGATTATATGAGTGCTTTTTTCTCGTGTTCTTTTCGCTGTACCATACCTGTCCTTACCGGCTATATACCCTTATGTTTTTCACTGTATCTCTTTTCACCCCAGCAGATAGGCTGGTCTGTCTATGGAATCGATTTCTACTACATGCTGCAGGGAATTTGCTGAAAGTATTTGCAAAAGCCAGTCTTACCAAAAGTGGTTTGAGACAGAAAAAGAACTTAGAATACCTAGGAGAAAGGGGGAATTCTGAGCGGATCATAAATCCATGACACGGATTGTTCGATTGACGTTGAAGAAACAAATGGGATGGAAGCTATTTGACGGAACTTTTTAAGTCGTTTTATGCCTGGATCGATGGATAGCTTGATTGATACGGTACGAGACACATGCGGATACGGATACAGCACGTCACGTATGTACGGATGATCTGGTGAAGACCGGGTGGATGGGGATGGCAAGCTGAATTCATTGCAAGGTATCGATCGGAATGAGTGAGTTCGTCAAACAGCAAGTGGAGGGAGGATCTCTCTGTGTGTCTGTTACTGTATGAGATTTATCTGGCGTACCTCGAGGGCAAATGATTTTTGACTCAAGTGTATGCTAGATAAATATCGGAATCTGCATCGGCTTCATATTGTACCTGCCCATTTAGTACCTAACTTAAAAAAAAGGACTCTATTTTCTCCATGTGGTGCATTGTGACTATATATACACGTATGCGATGGAGATGATCATTTGAACAATCGTACGTAGCGCTTGAGTTGAGTGCCATCTGAGTTGATCGTTGCTACATTACAAGGATCTTAGAACCATGACCGACAATTGTGCCGATATCATCAAGGTGGGACCGCCCCTCGTGTTCACCGTTGCTTCTCACTCGTAAGGACGGGGGAATCAATCCCTGCGAGACGTGCACGGTCTTCGTCTAGGAAGGAGGCCCGTGTGATCCATATATTATCGTACTTTCCTGGGAGACTTATTTTTTTTTTCCAGCGATTTAGCCATTGTCTTTCTGGCTCCTTACCTTTTCTAAGGAGGATTTAAAAGAATTAAATATAAGAGAATCCATACACAGAAGATAATTCAAGGACTGCGATATAATAATGGTAGAAGACATATAAATGCTGATAAGGTCCAGGAAAGGGAAAACGGCGCCCGGCTCGAGTTAGAAAGACTAGTACTGTACATGTACTTGTTGGAATGGACGCAACTCATCCAATTCGATCACAGACAATTGTTCTATACCTATGTACATACCTTGAGAACTTGGAAGGACGGCAATGCTGATAAGTCCAGCTAGACAGTTAGGGTTGGGTTTTCCCATTTTTGACCGAGGACACTGTGTGTCCTTGTTGGGTTGATAATGTAAGGGACTTGATGTACGTACGCATTCGTGGCCACCCCTGGAGCGGAGTGGAGAGGACTCGTGGGAGATATACTAGCTGGAGGACGTAGCGATACCAATGTTAGGATGTATGTATATATTATCTTGATAGTTTGAGGAGAAGGGGGGAGGAGACACTGGATGGTTAGGTTAGTAGGACCGTTGAGAGGCCCAACAAAGTGTTCCGGGTGGAGTACATACCTAGTATATGTATATGCGATGCGATCCAGTCTTGTTGCAGTCCTCACTGTGGGTAACTCACAACACAACACATAAAAAGTCAATGGCCATCCAATCTTTTTTTGCTCGTCTGCACCCCACCTCACCTACGTCCATGTCAATTGTGCATGTACTGTAAGGCAGCAAAGCGCACTGCTGGAGAGTGACGGGTACATATCCGTTGTGTGATTTTCCACGCCATAGGTACTTTTCCAATCCAGGAATGTGTAACCGAAAACGGAAATGATATGGATGGGCCCTACTTTCCTAAACAGGTTGTCCCCCCGGTTTTCCGGATCGAGATAGACGACGAGACGAGACGCCGAGAAATTCAGCGGAGCTGCTCCGTCGTACCTAATGTCTTGTCTCCACAGCGGGGTTTGAGACGCTTCTTCGAGGGGTTTAAATTTTTGAAGAATTTCCATCTATCTATCTCTCTTAGAATCGTCTTAGAATCGACGTGGGGTGAAGACTGTACTGTACTTGTGACTGCCGCTGCGCTGCTTCACGATATAGGCTATGTCTGTATTACATTGAATTGCTGTGACTCAATCTTGAACCTTTTTTTTCCTACTTGAAACGGATAACATCAATCCAATTGGTTCGTTCTTTTTTTCTTCGAACTATAGACTGGTTTGGTACCATGGCTAATTGTGATGGCAAAAGTTCTGAGATATATTTCTCTCCCTCAACTTCCGTTTCTTCTCTCCCATCAAAGGCAGCTCACTTCTAGTCAGTCGGATATGTTGGCCACCACAACGACCACGAGGGTCGGAGAACCGACCATCACCATGTCAGTAGCAGCGACAGCGAACGAGAATCATGTCGAGGACGTATTCGACCCAGCCGTGAGTCTCCCTCTGCGCCATCACTTCGCATCTTCAACCAGAGAGACACCAACACCATCTCTCCCAGATTCACCTAAACTACGCCGCTCCCTCATCCACCATCTCCCTCTCCGACCTCGGCCTCAAAGGCACCGCAAGCTCGACCCCCATCGCCGGCAGCGTCCCCTTCCCCTTCCTCTCCCACGAGGGCGTCCTCGCCTACCGCCGTTCCATCCTCCGCGCCTCCGTGATCAAAGCCTGCGGCCAGACGTACGGTGCGGGCACCGTCGTCCTGCGCAATCTGGCGCAGCATTCCAAGTTCGTGCGGGACCTCTGGTCGCACCCGGAGACGACGAGGATCGTGTCCGAGGTTGCCGGGGTGCCGCTATCCGTGATCATGCCGACGGAGATGGGGCATACGAATATCCAGACGAGTGGAAACTCGGTGGAGGAGGCTCTGAAGGAGATCAAGGTCGAGCTGAGGAGTGAGAAGGTGGAGATGACGGATGCGCAGAGAGAGTATGATCCGTTGAAGGAGAATTCGGTTATTCCGTGGCAGTAAGTTTTCCCATATTCGAACCTGTTCGTCATGCATCCGACTGCTAACTATTTACCTACCTAGCTATGATTCCTATCCGTATGTCTGTGTGGTCATGCTCAGCGATACCACGCACATGACTGGTGGAGAAACATATATCAAGAAAGGAGATGGCACGGCTGCAAAGGTCAGCACCTCAAACAAATGTTTCTCGATGGCATAAGATACCGACAGGAATACAGGTCGAAGGCCCCGCCCTTGGTTACGCCGTCATCCTCCAAGGCGGCCAAGTCGAGCACCTCGCGGCCCGCGCCTTCGGCTCCGTCGAGCGCATCACCACCATCACCTCATACCGCGCCAACGTCGACGGCCTGTACGACGACAGCTACATCTCCAACGTGCGTCCTTACGCGCGCTTCAACGAGCTGTACCCCGAATGGACCGCATACCGTCTCGAGAAGCTGAAACACGAGATCGAGCACATGCAGCGCACCGTCGCCGACGCCACGGCCCGCGGGGAGCCCGTGCCCCTGGGACAGCTGAACCGGTTCGCGGAGCAGCAGATATCCTACCTGAAGCGCACGGTCCGCCAGATGGCATCGCCGGAGCTGGTGAAGTCAGTGGAGCGGCGGTTTGGAGCAAGGGCCATCTACGATGCTGGCAAGACGTGGGACAAGGTGCGAGCGAGTCCGAGCTTCCGTGAGCGGCTGCCCGGTGCGATGGAGGACGCCAGGGCCTGGACAGAGGTTTCCCGTTACCTGGTGGACTGGTACGAGACCAAGGGGGCCATCGAGCGAGGTGACGTGGAAGGCATCGGGAGCCAGCACGGTCCGTTCTCCTGGGACAGGCCGGTGGAGGAGTATCTCTTTGGCGACGAGCTGCTGAGGCAGGGCCTGAAGGAGGTACTGCTGGAGTGGCTGGATCGGACGGGGATGCTGGCTCTTGCGTCCGAGCAGAAATAATGGCAATGATCAGATGATAGAGTGTATGATGTGACGATCAAGGAGAATTAGCAATGGAATTAAACATATACCAGGAAAGGTATTCACAATTAGAAAGAAGGATTCTTCTTTTTGATATCATAGAGATCTATAAAGCCGAGTCCAGCACGATACAAGGAAATAACAGACGGAGAAAGTGGAAGGACAATCTATATAAAGAAAAAAAAAAAGGCATCGGCCTGCCGTGTGAAACGCGATTGGGTCGATGCATCGCTGTCTGGGCAAAAGCTTAGCCGCGCTCCGTCAGCCCGGGCAGGAACAATGGGCAAAGGCGCGTTCCTGACAAAAAAAGGCTCGACCGGTTATCCTAAAAACATGCCAGTCAGGACGAAGAGAAATCCCGAGAGGGTTTCAGGTACCGTTCTCGAACGAGGAGGATCCATGGATCGCAGAGGAAGGACGAGTGACGACGGTGGCAGGGCACGGGCGGGGGCGCCTGATGCGGTCTAGGGCGGGTGGGGCCAAGGTCCGTGGTCACGCCGGTAACGAAAGCACGGCCGGCTCCTGCTAATTTTGGACGGAGCTGCGTGCGGAGGATGCGCTCTCGTTGTTGCAGTAACTGTTACCGCGCTCCTGCCGGATCCAGAGAGAGAGAGAGACAAAAGCGTTGATATCCGCTGCCCTCTCGTCTCCTGTCTCTCCCGTCTCTCCCGTCTCTCCCCTCTCTCTCCCTCTCATTACCCTCTGTATAGGTATTCTTGCATAGGACACATGCGTGCTGCGTACCGGCAGCTCCTCGTCGCCAGTATTTGACCAGAGCAGCACTCGACGGCTACTCCGCACGACTCGTACTCTGAGACAGGTAGACCAGCCCTCGCTCATCCCGACATGCCAATCGCCGGGCCCAAGCTGACCACGCACACTTTTCCCCTGTAGAGCGCTCTCGTCTGAGCCCCGGAGCGCCTGCCAGCCGCTGCTTCATCAGATCGTGCCTTCCTGCGGGGGCGCTTTCTTTCCATTCGATCTCCCCGCTCTCCTCGATCCATCTGACTTCGAGCATCGCCATCGGACGGTGGATGGTCTCTGTCGTTGTCGACTTGCTTCGTTTCACGACCTATATAGAATCTGATTTTTTGAGTCTTGGCGTCGACCGTCCAGGAGACCTGGAGTCCCGGACACGCTTTCCGTCGGGACTCTGTCGAAATATATTATAGTTCCTCCGGAGACTCGATAATTTCCAATTACTGGACGGCGCGTAGCTGGCGCTCACAGGCATGTCTGGTCACCGGACGTTCAGTTTCGAGCACGGCGATGAACAGTTGGGTCGAGGACAGCAGTCCACCGGGACGGTACTGAACGACATCAGCGAGGTTCCCCGGTCTGGCGGCAATTTTCACCCTGCTTCCCATCCCGACAGTGCTTACAATCGCATGAGAGACCGAAGAGGGAACGCTCCCCCTCCACCTCCTCCACATGGAAATTCGGGACGGGACGGCGTGACGCCAGGAATGGACAATTTGGGAGCGGCTGCTGTTGGCGGTGGAATCGGCGGCATTGCCCTTGGTGTCGCAAATAGCCACGGACGCGAAAGCGGGCTGCAGGCCATGAGAGGCGTCGACGACTCGGCAGATAACCCATACATATCGTCTGGACCTGAGCGTGGAAGTTTCGCAGGCCCAGGCTCACCGAGAGTTCGAGACTCCTACGCCTCCAACGTTCCTCTTGGCGCCGCTGCCGCACCCACGGGACAAGGAACCCCTGACCTTACTCCGAATCAGTCGGAACGGAGCCTCGTTGATCAGTATCCTACATCCTACCAAGGCGCGGGAGTTATGTACGACGGACCCTACCAGGGGCATTTGTCTGCATATGGCTCGAGAGCAAACCCTGGTTCAATAAACCCCGAGGAGATCCTCGATGATGGCGATGATGGATTCATTCCGGACCCGCAGAGGAAATCCGTCCTAAACATTGGCCACAAATCCAACAATGACGCTGTTCCTGCTGCTGCTGGAGGCGCCGCCGCTGGCGGCATGTTGGGTGCCATTGGAGGGATGATAAAGGGACAGAAAGGTGCTGTAGCCGGACCCAATTACGATCCAGTGCCGGGATCGGGGTTAGAATCCGGTGCTGCGGAGAAGAGTGACTGGCTGCGACGGCAGACTAGCGGACGCAGGAGGATGGGATGGATTGTGGGTATAATGCTTGGTGTCATAATCGTTGGAGCAATTGTTGGAGGCGCCGTCGGAGGTGTCCTGGGCTCCCGAAGGCATGGTGACCCAGATTCTCCCTACGGTGACTCCACAGATACGGCGACAGATGACGAAAAACAAAATGGCGACTTGGGCAAGGACTCGTCGGAAATCCAAGCACTGATGAACAACAAAGACCTGCATAAGGTATTTCCTGGGATGGATTACACCCCCTGGGGAGTGCAGTACCCGCTGTGTCTCAAGTACCCCCCAAGCCAGAACAACGTTACTCGCGACATGGCTGTCCTGTCGCAGCTTACAAACCAAGTTCGCCTGTACGGCACGGACTGCAACCAGACCGAGATGGTGCTCCACGCAATTAACCGCTTGGAGCTGACCAACATGAAAGTCTGGCTAGGAGTGTGGTTGGATACCAACACCACAACGAACGAGCGGCAGCTGAAGCAGCTGTACAAAGTCCTTGACGAAACTGAAGACAAATCTATCTTCAAGGGAGCAATTATCGGCAACGAAGCTCTGTACCGTGCAGGCCCTGACATCGCCACCGCGCAGACAAACCTGATCAACTATTTGAAGAGCGTGCGGTCGAATTTCACTGAGAAGAACATCGATCTCCCTATTGCCACGTCGGATCTGGGCGATAACTGGAACAAGGAGCTGGTGGAGGCGGTGGACATCGTCATGTCGAACATACATCCATTCTTCGGTGGAGTCCCTGTCGACCAGGCTGCCAGCTGGACCTACGAATTCTGGACGAACCACGACGTGGCCCTAACAAAGGGCACGAACAAGAAGCAGATCATCTCCGAAGTCGGTTGGCCAAGCGGCGGCGGTAACGACTGCGGCACTGACGCGACATGCCCGAATAGCAAAGCTGGTTCCGTGGCTGGCGTCGATGAGATGAACCAGTTTATGGCTGACTTTGTCTGCCAGGCTGTGAACAACGGCACGGACTTTTTCTGGTAAGGATCTGATATCCATTCTAGCAAGTGCACAAGTCTAACAACATTTATAGGTTCGAAGCCTTTGATGAGCCATGGAAGGTCCAGTTCAACACCCCCGGAAAAGAATGGGAAGACAAATGGGGTCTCATGGACTCTGCGCGAAACCTAAAACCGGGCCTCAAAATTCCCGACTGCGGCGGCAAGCAGGTTACCTGATGTCGGATTCACTGTACTCTATATTTGCTGACACGCTCGGACCTTTCGAGCCCAGCTCATGTTCATGACTTTGATGTGCACATTTTCACCCTCTTGCGTTTCCGAGGTCTGTCAATCCGTGTGTCTTACTGCGTTTTTCCTGGCTTGCTTTTCTGCAATCTGCATCCGGTCTCGGGCCTGCCTAGTGAAGTGGATTAAGTGGCAGGAACGGGTCATGTTTTCAATGCGGTGCTCTTCCCTTGCGTGTTCCCCTAATGAGTTCTTATCTTTGGCGCTGGTTGGGTGTTCTACATGTTGTAATCTCCTTCCGTGTTGATTGTTTCTGGCGTGCCTCGTCAATGGACATGAAAGTGTTAGTCTGTTTATGTTTGTCGAGATTGTCCATATGAGATGAGACGACTATGACTTGAGCTTGACTCTTCCGAACGGCTTTCTGGATGGAATAAGGGTGGATGGATGGACAGGTCTGACTTGGGCGACCCGACTTGTATGTCGTTGCGTCCTTTTTTTTTCTGGCAGCTATATTGGGAAGTCTTAAAATGAAGTGGATGGAGAGTCGTGTACGAAGTGCCTTCTTTTGTTCCTGTGTTTAGATGACTTAGGTGAAATGAGATCGGCCTTGCTGTTTGATTAATGGGTTGGATGAGTGATGATTCTAAGTCCTTCCACGCTTCCTCATCCTGTGGAGTTTCGGAAGATATCAAGGCCAGTGAATAATTTCACAGAATCAGAAGCATCTTTCTCCATTTGATAGTATCCATGTAACATCCAACAAGAAGCTGTATCATATCCCTACACACCTCTTGAGAGAAAGAAAATATTTGATTGAATTGGATTGAACTGAACCCATTGATTTGGGCAATCCAATCCCGCTCTGGATCGAGACCTCGAGGTACAGTACATGTATATACATCACTTGAGTAGGCCTTACAGAGATCATTAGTGTACCGTACAAAGTTCGAATCCAACAGAAGAGAAGAGAAGAGAAGACGAAGATGGCGTTACATTCAAGGTTCAATTAGGAGGAGGAGGCTTTAAACTGAAACTAAAACCACTGGATAGGTACAATCCAGATAGTGTACTGTGTAGGTAAGCTAGGTAGCTACCTACAGTACACAACCTAAAATACAAACTGCTTTTACCCAAACATTAGGACCGCCAATTACCAATGACGATAGTAATAATAATAATAATAGTAACCGCATGACGCAGTGGGCACCGATATACCTACTGTGCAGTTACCTATTAGTTATTAGCTAAGTCATGTTGGGAGAGCGCATGAGCAGGACCGGGGCAGGGTCGGTCCGGCCATCGGCCAGCCAGAAAGGAATATGGAGATATCGCATACGAGGAGCCCGTACCCGTCGAAGGTCGAAGGGAACGCAATGCAAAGCAAAAAGTAAATCAATGTAACGGCATGGTAGAATCGCTCATTCTTCTCAAAAATACAATATACCTAGGTATGTAGATAGGATAAATAGGTACCTAGAAGAAGAGAGTAGATGAGATGATTTTTTCCCTTCAGCCGCGAAGCGTCCTGTCCTGTACGGACATATATATATCTAGGACGCATATTCAATAGATTCATACATCAATAAAGTTTGTCATACCGTCCAAGGCTCAAGTTGAGAGAACCTCCCCTTCCCCGAGACACGAGACGTGAATTGTGAAGACGAAAAATGATAATCAATGAGTAAAACCGAAGCAAACCGAAAGGAATCAAACGGTCCACTGACGCCTGGTTCTCCGATTCGCTAGGTAGGGACAGGATGAGGGAGGGGAGGAATGGCAAAAAAGTATCTCAGAGTGATGTGACATCTTCGGAAAAAATTAAATAAATATTCCTGACACGTAGACTCGCATGTGTCTATCGGAGAGAACGCATGTAGGCATTGTTGTGCTGTAATAAACCAGTAGGAGGAACAATTGACGGGTATATTGAAAATAAAAACAGCAAGACGACATCAGGCGAGATATCGTAGGTAAACAGGTAGACGTCTACATCAGAAAGCCCAGGAAGCCGGCCAGCAGCAGGGGCATAAGGGCAAGGACATTCACCATCAGAGAAGATGGTCGAAGAGCGGGCGCCGCGGAGGTTAACGAGTTCGTCGTGAAGATGTTCTGGAACGTGATATCGCTCGAGTTGAAGCAGTTATCCCGAGTCACCTCCGCAACGTCTTTGGGGTCTGCGAATTCGATGTCTACACACTATAGAAGAGTTAGCGGTCTAAGGAGCAGCGTGGCTAAAAGGCCACTTACATTGTATAGAGCCGCCCCGTGAACAGCGGTTTCAATGACCTGGATCGTCGCGTGGTCGCCAACATTGACAGTGATGTTGGCCGGGAGAGGAACCTGAGGGAGGCAGACTGTTCCCGGGTACGGATTGTTCGTTGGACCGACGATCTGGAACGGGGGAACCATCGGGTGGCTCATGTTCGGCGGGACGGTTCCCAATCCCAAGTTGATGTAGACAAATGCCGTCTTGTGTCCCTGGAACCAGCCTGGCTGGAAAGAGATCGCTCCGCCGCCAACGGGCCATTTGGTTCGGTTTGCCGAGGTAGGCATGCCTCCGCCTGAAGTTTCTCGTCAGTTGTCTGTATATCCAGTAGGCGGGGAAGAAAAATCCACGTACAAGGGTATTGCCATTGCATGCCATATGGAAAGATATACGAATTGTTCACCCATGCCTCACCCAGACCATTTGCCTCCTCTATCGTGCCATTCGTGTGCAGGTTGTTCCCGCGATATCCTGGGTATACGATAACCGTGTGGGCGTCGACGACAACGGCGCAGAGAAGCGCAACCACTATCGCCCATCGCGATATGGACTCTTGAAGTTTCATGGTGTGCGCGGCCCGTAAAACGATATTCCGAGAAGACGTGTGCTTCGAGGACTCTCGTCCTACTTGCTCAAATGTCTCTGGAGAGCCAATTTGTCTTCCTCGGCTTCGCTCGCGTCAACGGCGCTGCCAAGGGAGTAATGTTCGCTGTCCGGTGAAATAGGACCTCATGATCGATCGCCCGTCAGCCTGCGGGCCTGGGAAGACTTTTTAGAGGGGACCAAGCCTTTGAGAGCGCAGGGCAGTTCGGCGGGGACCCAGTTTGGACGAGTGAGCGTGGACATCCAAAATGTGACAGGGTAGCATGGCCGATAGTCACCCTTCCCACTTTACGCATATACTGACCTGATTCGATCAGAGGTAAATGGAGACGACTGGTTTGCCCGTCAACAAAGGGCCATCCAGCCAGTCAGCGCCCCCTGCCGGCATCGAGGAAACGTGCATTTCGGGTAAGCCGGGGGGGGGGGGGTAGTTTTGCTACTAACAGGGACAGGGGCCCAACGAATTTGATCGAAAGTGAAAAGGCGAACTGCAACTGCAAGTTCTATCACCTCGGCGCTGCAATGCCACCGCGTTCGCGGGACAGGATTCGTCGGGGCTTAAGGCTGGAAAGCGCCCAATCCAACGCTAAGATGAATGGCTGCTGATAGCGCTGTGGTCTGTGTGCATGGAGCAGATCCCACACGATGCGGGATATATCATGTCGGGCGCTTACAGCTGGAAGCTGAGTGAAGCAGCCATCGTGATCGCCGAGATATCCGTCTGGCAGAGCTCGCCTAGTTGTTTGCCCAGTGTCCTGTACCACATCTGAATTGATTCCCAATCCGCATCAAGGGATGTGGAGCTCTATCAGACAGGCTTTGCCATGTTGCTTAGCTATCTAGATTTCTTTTGATTCCAAGATCGCAGCGGCGAGCAGTGTTCTTCTGAATAAGAACGTGGGCTTACTTCCGACGCTGTGTGGAGAGCTGAGAGCGAGCGATCGCAGGATCCATCTGAGCCCTGCCGTTAGATAGACGCTGGAGATGAGCGGACGAGGACGGACATACAGTAGCAACCCATGTCAGCTCGCTTGTGCAACGCTAGAACATTTGTGCCATTCATTGGGACTTGATATCAGGCCAGCTTTGCCAGGGAACAATGTCGAGAGGGCACCAAGATCCCGCGCGGGTGTAACTTGGGCATCTGGGGCCGTTCGCCAAGGATGCATTCAGATCTGCTCTCTGAGGTCGATGTACAGTAAATAAGTTCTGTGTCAATGAAATCTACAAGCAGCATGTACTTCGTAGATGTAAGCCAGCATCAGAGACGCTGGAGATGTTCTGTCAGAGCGATCGATGATCGATCGTTGCCATGTTCCCCGCGGCCCGGCGCAGCTCGAGCTCTCCCCGCCGCCTCAACGCCCGCACATCGAAACGACGTCGACCACGAGGAGCATAAGCGCAACGTCCTGAGCGTGATGGACGCCAACATCTGAACTCTCTGACTGGCAGTCTCTTCTGCCTCGCGCCGGCCCTTGCAGAAACGCCTCCTGCTGCACGATGCCCCACACGTCGCGCAGGAAGAAAACCCAGGCTCGTCCGAAGCGCCTCGAGGTTGCGGATGAAGATGGCTGGACTCACGTCACAACGGCAGCACATGTCCCGCGGAAGGCCTTCAGAGAGCTGGACGGTGAACTGCTGCCAGCTGAAGCACCGGCGAGGCTGAACATTGATGAATTGAAGAAGCAATACAATGCGCACAAGCAGCGATGGGAAAATTCGTCCTCCTGGGACGCTCTCAAGCGGGCGCTCCAGAATCCGGCTACCAGGTGCGTTCGAGAGATCGACAACGTCGTCTGCATAGGTCTGGGAAGCCCTAGTGGGTTCCTCCGCGGCGGCTGGGTCGATCGCAGAAGCGTATCGCTGTATCAGCTGGCTGCGCTGGCGTCGATCCTCGAATATTTCGGTTCGTGAAACCCTAATGCTGCCATTGGCCGTCATACACACTGACATTAATCAATTTATGTCGAGCAGAGGCGAACGTCGAAGTCAATATCAAGGAAGTCTCCGCCCAGGACCCCGTCTTCAACGACCTTGACAAGGAGCTGCTGCAGTCACTTGGGATCACAGTGGTCGAACACCCAAAGGCATTCAACGTCGTGAACGAGCGTACCCTTCTATACTGCCCAGGTGCTGAAACGGCGCATCTTGCGCAAATTCTACCCTCCAGCCCGGCTCTACTTTTTGGCGGGCCTCTCGACAGCACGTCAGAAGAGGCAATCGCGGCCTTCGTCAAGACCAGGAGTTCATTGCAGCTTCCTTTGTTCGAACCGAACGAGCACGCGTTCTGGAATATGCGCTTATACTGGAAGGAAGATGGCGATTCAAGTTGAAGAGGATTATTACTTGTCTGAAACAATATTGCGCTGGCCTCGAAGGACTGCGCAATTTTGCATATGGGAATACCCAGCCATTGCTTCTACCGTACAAATTATGAATGTTTGATTGATACCCCAAATGCATTTTCCCTGAAGGTTTCTCTATTCAGAAGGACTCATTTCTGCCGCTTCCACCACACATTTAGTTTCCCATTACTGGATCTCCTTGCTCTGGACCACCGTGGCGAAGAAGTCGGACAGCTCCAAAAGTGCATACTAGTGTCATACATCAGTCACATCCACACCTCATAGAATAGGTGTTATTGTCAAAGTGACCTTACCTTCGTGACCTCCGCACCATCCAGGCCAGGAAGAGCACGATCACCCACTCCGTCCTCGACGATGATGACCTCGTAGCCCCGCTCGTGGGCTTGTCTGGCTGTGGTTGAGACACAAACGTGCGCCTGGTGACCCAGTAATTAGCCTTTTGACAGACAGATGGAAGCACATAAGGGCATAACTTACCATGTACCCGACCAGAACAACCTTCTTAGCACCGATGCTCTGCAGGTATTCTTGCAAGTCGGTGTTGGCAAACGAACCTGGGAGTGTCTTCTCAATGAACTGCAAGCAGGTAAATGTCAGCAACAGGATCATTGAAATATTTAAAAAAAGTTAAATTACAAAAAGAAAGGAAAAGAAAAGAAAAGAAAAATCCTCACCTTCTCCCCCTCCCTCGGCTCCAACTCTTCAAACTCCTGTTCCAGCGGCGTGCCCGGTGTAAACGCCGGAGTCCCCGCAGGGACTCTATGCACAACATGCACGATATTCTTGGTCTGACCAGCGCTACGGTATTTCTCCAGCAGAGACGCGATCACCGGCCGACTGGTCGCCACGTTGGAGACCTTGAGCATGCCATCGGCGTACTCGTTCTGTGCGTCGATGATGATCAGGACGCTGTCTGACGGCGAGGCCGTCGAGCGGGGGATGCCTGCTGCTTCGCGGAAGAGGAATGCCATGGTTTGTTCTATTTATATAAATAGAATATATATATTTATATATATGATTTGAATAGACGATTTATAAGACCAGCAGCCGCGTAACCCAAATACCTATATGTGCCAGGTAGGTAGGTATAATATATTACTATGCATAGGTAGGTAGATTAGACCCTCAGCTCGATAACGGAACAAACAGGGATAACCTCGGCAGAAAAGGCTAGAAAGAATAATAAGTCTACCAAGCCCAGCCCAAACCCACCTTTTGCTAATGAGTAATGGAGCAATGAATAATCAGGTTTTTGTCCTATCCTATCCCGCCCAGTCCCGGACTTTCGGATGCGGGGTTGTGTCCGAGGATCGGGTAAGTCTCCTAGGGCCTGGGCAAAAAAAGAGCAGAGCAGATCCCGAAACAAGACAAAGGAATCCCGAGAAAAGGACTTGGCGGATGGAGGGGGTGTTAGGTCATCGCTTTTGCTATCATCGTACATTATTAGGTACCAACGTAGGTAGCCTTGTAGGTAACTTGACACATATTGTACCATGGGAGAGTAGGTAGACACTGCGCTAATGTACTGGAAATATACAGTACAATGTGCAATGCGGTGGCAATGTGCCGTGCCATTTATTCCAATTACCGGGAGAGATAGATATGATTAATATCATTCAGTATCGATAATTGGTATCTCCTACCTACCTTGCACGTTCTGAAAGAGGTATTTACAAAAGAAAGAAAGAAGGAAGGAAGAAATTTAATTAAATCGAATTCTTCAAGAGCGAGCGAAGAATAAATTAAATAAATAGGTGTAGGAAGGAAGAAGGACCACAATTTAATCCAATCCAATTCAATTCAATTCCATTTCGTTCTATTTGATTCTCGGCCATTTATCTCGGACGGATCAAGAAGAACGACGTCATAGTATGGGACCATGATTATAACTTCGTGGATATTATTATAAATCTTTCATTCTTACTGTTTACTCCTGGGCCAGGATAAGGACTAGCTAGTACAGTTCATCAACAAGGCGTCTGCATTCCATGGGTATATCTACGCAACTGTTAGCACTCAACGACTCATGTTCATTTCATTTGCACCCCCGCACAAGCTCCAGAATCGCCTCGGCAACCTCTTCCGGCTTCTCCTGCGGAACCCAGTGTCCAGCACCGTCGATGGTCCTCAGGAACCTAAAATCCTCGCAGACGGTGCCATTAGCCATTTTCTCCACGGCCCCAGGCTCCTGGTACGTGCCCCAGTCCTGCCTTCCAGAGACTAACGCGCATGGTACCTCGATTTTCTTCCCCGCAAAGGTGTCAAAGTCGCGCGTGTACCTACCCCCTGCGGCCGTCCGGACCCGGTACCAGTTCAGCCCGCCCTGGAAGCCCGTCCGCGCGTACTCGGAGACGTACACGGCAAGATCCTCATCGGGCAACCAGGTCTGGTAGAGTTGCTTATCAGCGTCAGTCTCCTGAGCCATGTCGATGGCGATGGCCTCCGGCATGGTCGCTGCCAGCGGCATGATATAATAATTGGGAAGCTGCGCAAGCTCGGCGGCAGTCCAGGCCCGGAGCGGGTGCGGGTCGTTGCGGACCCATGACCCGCTCTTGAGGTGGAAGTATCCGCGTAGGAACTCGTGCAGACCGCCTGGAGTCGGCGGCGAGGTCATATCCGTGTTTGCGGATGCCGTTGAGTAGTACCATTTGTAGTGTTTCCTGCTCAGCGCGGCCAGGTCGGCGTGGACGTCTGCCGCTGCGCCCTCCGCACCACCGCCGGACGTGGCCGCAGACGTGGCCGCTGCAGGATCATTGGCCACGTTGAAGGGGAGCGATGGTGTGCCATTGAACGGATGACTCATGAGGACGACGCTCTGGAAGAAATCCGGGCGGACGAGCGCGCACATGGCAGCTGTGACAGCGCCCGCGTCATGACCGACGACGCAGCGGACGGACCGGTAACCGAGAGCGTGGACGAGCACGATAATATCACGCAGGAGGTTGGTCAGGGAGAATGTGGACAGGTCGACATCGTCAAAACCACGGGTGTCCCAGCCTGTGGTGCGTCCAAACCCGCGCTGATCGGGAGCGACGACGTAGAAGCCATTATCAGCGAGGAGCGGGAGCACCTTGCGCCAGGAGAAGGCGAGCTCCGGGAAACCGTGAAGCAGAAGGATGAGAGGACGATCCCGCGTAGGGCTGTAGCCGGCTTCAAGAACGTGGAAGGAGAGTGTGGAGGTCTCGACCTGTCTGGACCGGACGCCCGGAGGAAAAGGGAGAAGTTTGAGCTCGGCTGCCATCGTGAGTGGGGAGCTGGGGAAGAGCTAGAAGAGCTGCTCAGTTAGTCCATTGAGGTTAGTAGAGAAGCAAGATGCGAAGAGCCAGGGGCTGTTGGTTAAGTAGGGAGATGTTGTAGGGAGCAAGCCGGGAGAGCGGGGAGATCTGGCCATCGATCAGCCATATCGATTAGCCGTGGAGAGACTGCGGAGAGAGCACACGAGCAGCACAGGAGGCTCGAGAGCAGACACGAAGCAGACAAGACACGGCATCCAGCCATGGAGCTGCAAGCAGAGATGGAAAAGAGACAACGAAGAAGAAAAGAAAGAAAAGACGACGAGAGGACAAACCGACGAGGCGCATCTGCGACGTCTGCTGTCGCTCGATCTCCTCCATGACGCAACAGACCGACGCACTCTGGGTCCAACTCAACGTCGACGTCGACCACTTCGCTTCCCCTCTTTTCCCTCTTCTCTGTTCCTTTCTTACTTTTTTTCTCCCCTTCTTTTTCTTCGTTCTCCTCCTGGTCCGCCGCACGCTGTCGATCCCCTCCCTGACCACTCGTCTTTGTCGCATCGACGTGTGCCGAGCGTTGCTTAGCTGGTTGCGGCGATCGTCCGGGCGTACGACGACTCTCTGCCCTACGACTCCGGCCCCAGCCCGACTCTGCTCACTCTCGAGCTCGTGCGTTTGCGAACACCATCCTTTCCTCTGTCCTCACAGCACAGCCAGAGGTACACAGGTTTCGATCCGCTCCTTGACAGTACCGCAATTGTGATATCTGCTGCTCTGTCTGGACGCTTCGGGGGCCCAGGATCTCCCTGCCTTGCGCGTCGTCGCGGAGGCAGACAGCATCCTTCCCGGTCCTGTTCACCATGTTCCGCCGCAGAAGAAGCTCGTCCCATCATCAGGTACGTACGCTGCTTAGATGCTCCGGGCTTGAAGATGAAGTCGTGCCCTTGAGCCCGTAGTCCCTATTCAGGGACAATCTAAGCGGTGTCCGTCGCAAGCTACGCGTTTCTTTTTTTCTACGTTTCTACAACTCCATCTTGCGAGGATTCAGGTTGCTGACATCGAGATGCTCCTTCTATATATAGCCTTTAAATACAACACCGTCACCATCTGCACAGACAGCTGCCACTCATGCCTTTTTGGCGTCGCAAGCTTCCACCAACAGCTTGTCCTCTGCTGCCGCTGCCGCCGCTCTCCGGAACATAACACCCACCCCAACGCCTGTCGAAAATGTCCAGACCAAGCGCATGCTGCAGCGGCAGTCGTCCCGGAACAGTATGGGCCCAGGGACAGCAAATGGCCTTCGTCGGGCGAGCAGCTCGGCCTCAATGACCACAAGGACGTTCAGAGAACAATCGCCTGTCCGCCCAGCAACCAGTTCGGGCCCGAGACGTGCTCCTCCAGTCCCTCCGCTGCCGCAGGACCTCTCGACACGCAAAGCATCCTATCGACGGTCTATTAGTGTCGAACCGCCGGTCCGGGTGATGTCTCCGTCAGTTAAACGTCCATCTGGCCGTGGAGTTAGTCTTGACCGGGGGTCGTGCTTGGCTAGCCATCCGTCACATCAAGTTCCTGGTCTGAGCAGTGTGCCGGAGCTTGAGAGGACCAGTACCAGTAGCAGGAGCTCGATCAATTTCTCCTACCCGATAAATGCACGACAAAACTCTCCACGCCAGTCGCCAGTCCCTTCGGAAGCCTCCCAAAGCAAACCTGGAGAACAATCGTCAGAGCACAGGCTATCCCCCGATGGGACAGCCGGAGTCCAGCAGGAAGTCTCACAAACTGCTGAGAGCCCTGTGAAAAAGAAGACGAGAATGCTTGCACCTGTCTCTGCAGAAGGAAATAACCTGGCTGGTGGTACAGCAAGCGGTCATACCGCCGGAACCGCCGTCGCAGCGTCACAGGCGGCTAGCTCTGCTACGGAGGAGACTCCAAGCGCAGACGGCCAGGGCACTGCACCTGGATCTCAGTTGGGAAACGAGTCCAAGCCGAATGAGAAGAGGAAAAGGAGAACCATAGCAGTCATGCAAAACAATGTTACTAGATATGAGCAACAAGACCTCGCTGTTGGGTTGGCGGTTGATCCTGAGGACAATGACGACTTCCATCAGCAGGTTCCACCCCGACCCGTGCCCAAGAAGCGACCGTCTACCGTCCACGAAGACCACGAAGCGGAAGAGCGTGCAGAGGCGTTGGAATCCCCAGGAGATATTCTAAATCGAAGTCTCGCCGACGGCAAGGTCCCTAATGGCGATATTTCCACGTCTGCGCAGCCTGTCAAAGGCCCAGCATATGCTATATCTCAAGATGAGCCTCTAGTCGTCCAAGGCCTGTCGGCAACGGAGACAGCGCATGAACCATTGGCGTGGCAGCCACCGGAAGACCGGGTCTCTGCTGAATCGCGACCCGAGGAATCTCGGTCTGGCAGGCCTCCCTCGACCAGTCCTAATAGATCCGCTCGATTTTCTGCTCAACTTGCCGTGGCGGGCATTGGGGAGTCACTGCATCAACCTCCTCCGCGGTCAGTGTCGCCAGTAAAATCTGCGATGAAGCAATCTCCCCCTCAGTCTCTATCTCCCGACAGGCGTGCAGGTATTATGGCCAGATCCGGCGGAGCCCCTAGTGAAATTTCGGATGCGACGTCGGTGGCCTCAGACGATGGTTCAAGATTCGGATCCAGAAAAAAGGCTGCGAAGGTAAGCTTTGATGATGAAGCTGAAATCGTTGGCGTTGCTGCTAGTCCTCCCACTTCCCCCGAAGAGATCGTGCCGTCAAGCCCTCCGGGGAAGAACAAGCCGAAGACGAACTGGTTTGGCCTTGGCAAGAAGAAGGTTAGTCCTCTGGATAATTCTAGTGGCGATGAATTCGATGAAGTCTTAAAACCCAGACCCGCGTTGCCTTCTTTTGGTAGCATTCGAGGCACCAGAGAAGTCGAACCGGAGCCAACTAGAGAAGTAATAAGCAACAATGAATCGACGGTCCCGTCGATCACCCAGATAACGGCTGTGGAAATGTCCTTGTCCAATGACCACGCCATCGGTGGGATTCTTGCCAATGCTAAGCCTGTGACGTCTGAAGAGCACATAGAACCAGACAGGTCGAGCGAACCGCTACCTCCAGAGGTGAAATCCGTGGAGGGGAGCGGATATGCTTCGAATTCCGCTAGGGAATCTCCGCGCGGATCAAATCGGGTCTCTATTCAAATGGACCAAAAGCAAGAACCTGTCTCCGAAGGTTTCCTCACGACCAGCCAGGTGCCACAGACCATCACAGCGGAGTCTATTCAGCCCATGTCTGCGGCAAAGCAGAATGGCTCGTCCATCCCTGCCATTGCCATACAACCAGCAACTCCACGAGTCGAAGAGGGCAGACTGAGCCTCGAGTTGCAGAGGATGCCCGGTGGATTTCCGTCGTCATCCAGTCAGGTGAACATTCAGGGTAACTCAGAGATACGGCTACGGAATCAAGTATCTTTTGCTGGCGCATCCACCGCAGATACTAGCGATAGTGACGAGGAATCTGGCGAGAGTATCTACAGTGACGCAGCTGAGGATCTATCTGATCTTGAGGGCGACGGGTTCGGTTCGATCAATGCCATTATGCAGAGCCCCATGACGGCAACGGCCGGATTGGCAATGGCTGCTGCTCCTTCTAGTCCTTTGCGACTAACTTCTCAGAAGACCACCTCAGATGGCGTCGGTAAGCAAGGAGAATCGTCTGTTGACGTTCCTTCAAACATTACTACTCAGTCAGTCACGCCGGCGGACGATCAACAAGAGCGTTTGCAATCGTCAAGGATAGAGAAGGGGCAAGCTGCACAGGTTGAGGCACCTCAGGAGTCTGTTGAATCTCGTCCATTGGAGTCATCTCAGCCCTGGCCAATCAGACCTAGTACTGCGGAAACATCTGCTGGTCGAGGGATTTTGAAGTCAACGAGACCTATGACTGCTGATCCGTATGAAGGTGCACGCCTTCGTAAGGCCCTTCACAGTCAGTATGGTCAGAAGATGTCTCCCAGGCAGAGGCAGTCTATGAGCGTTTCTCCAACTCCACGACAGCAGAGAGCTGCTCCAGATGAGAAAAAGAAGCGACCAGTGTCTTCGGGCGCTCTTCTCGAGAATGGTTTCCATCTTAGTAGCACCAGGGTGCAAGCGTCTACAGTCTTACCGGGCACTCTCCGTCGGGAGACATCAAACGGCAGCGATTCATCTAGCAGCTTCAAGCGCTCCAGGCGTGCTTCCAGATCGGACGGTCAGTATACCCTGAGAACGACCATGAGAGGGGATAGCCGAAGCCCTCGGATGCTATCTCCTGCCGGGAGATCAGCGTCTCCAGGTGAGCGAAGACCATTCTCGGCTGGATCCGGGTCAGGAACGTTGCGCACAACACTGCGGGGGCCTGGAGGCGTTGGCAGCCAGAAATTTTCCGGGTTTGGCAAACACTTACGGGCAAAGAGCACCAGGGAATCTGGGTCGCAGTTCATGTCCCGCTTCGATGACTCGGACGATGAGGGAGAAAGCCGCCGCCCGCGGATTTTCCGCAGCCGGTTTGAGGACTCGAGCGATGACGAACCTAAACTGACGCCATTACGACCCGTGCGAGGTATCCCACGACGTCAAGGTGCATATGACGGAGACTCGACAGACTTGGAGGACAGCTCAGAGGATGAAGCTCATAGGACTCGTCCTGCCACAGCAGTCGCAGCCGAGCCTTCAGAAATAGCAGCTGCGACAGTACGCAGCATGACTCAAGAGGAACTGGAAGATCTTCTCGCCCGGTCACGTAGGAAGGGGAAACCAGGCCTCTTCAGCCGGCTCTCGATGTCGAGGAGAAGCCGCCGCCACAGGGACTGGGGAATCCACAAATCGGAGCTTGAGAGTCCTGCCAGGAGAGATACTCCTCTCGAGCGTTCGCGTTTGGAACTCGATCACATGAGAGGGGACCATTTTCTGAACGGTGGCTTTGCCCCGCAGGTTGTTACCACCGTTACCGCAGAGCAACGCCCTTCGTCCCCAAAGCTTCAGAAAAGGAGCTCGTTGCTGCTCATGGGAGGCGATTCCTGGCCGCTCCGCGGCTTGGGCTCCAAAGAGACAGATTCCTCTCCCCGTGCCGGTCAGGATCATGATCAGAAACGATCATCTCGTATCCTGTCTGAACGGCCACGGACTTCTGGCGGCACCACCAAGAATGGCAGCGCCGATGTCGATGGTCGTCCTGGGACCGTGGCCGGGGTGGCGGAAGGAGAAGCGAGTGACAACCTTTGGGCTGCTCGTCTTCGGTCCAAGATCCACGACCGCAATGACACGGACAGCGCCGGGACAGCATCAGACGTTGTCTTGGGCAGAAACGGGCGCAAGAAACGCTTTCCGTTATTGAGGAAAGCCTTCGGGTTGCGTGACTGATCCGTCTGGTTCTCTGAGCTCATCTTCCTGGCTGTGTCCGGGCTGTGGAGGTTTTCTCCATGTACGAGTGCTGAGATTCGACCATGGCCACCGATTATGGACGTTGCTGTACGCCGCTTCTTCTCGCGACAAGTCATCGACGTTAATGAACGGGAGCTCTTACCACGTTTCCTTTCTTTGTCTTTATTTCTCATTTAATTTTTTTATTATTATCTTCCATCCTTTTTTTGTACCATCTCGATAAGAAAGATACGATTTTTTTAATACCTTGGACTGTGATTAGCGGGAAAGAAAGGCTGCACATACCCTGTTGTACAAGCCCCAGCACTTTATTGTCGTCAAACTACCCCACATTATACAGCTACTCGACTTGAAACCGCTCACTATTCCTTTGGTTACTGTCTTTCCCAAGGCAGGTTAATGTATGATTGACTGACTGATGCCCAACTGATACCACATATACTGTGTTTGGTCTCTGCGATGACCGTTTCCATCCACGACAACAATGAGGCTATATGGGAACAGATCACCTTTTGTTTCCACAGATCCGCTGTGGGATCTGGTATGCCTTCTGCGCACCTTCATTTCCATAAATAAGCTTTCTCTCTTTTATTCTTCAAGCACCCGTCCCTCATTGTATGTATGTATGTTCTCTTCTATTGTCCTTACGCCTTACCTCTACACTTATATCCCTAATCATGTTTATCCCCGATCGAATCCGAACTGGAGAATGGCGTGTGCGTGAGGGGCTTGAGAGCCTATGTGTGTGCTGTCCTCTGTTCTTCTTTTTGTCTGCGCATCATCTATATAGGCATGGCCAAGAGCCTGGAGAGAGGTTCTGATCTAAATTGAACCACATAATAACACCGGCTAATATCTAAGCTGGATGATAAGGAGATAATAATGACAGTTATGGCGTTATCCGGCCTACAGAGTTACAGCTCTTCATGAGATAATTGCAACTAGGAGATATCTTATCGATTCTGGTAGGAGACGTGGACTTAACTGTATGACCGCGCTACTACCTACTGTAGTACCCTCTGTGAAACAGTAAACAGTAAACAATGGACACGATAGAAATTGAGTTCGTCCCTTGTAAGGCTAAACAAGGTAACCCCTGGTGGAACAATAATAATACCTCGGAGCTTATGGCCCTCGCTGGGGAAACAAAAGCAAAGGCAGCCAGCCAGCAACCATAGACGGGGCTATCCTATCCCGTCTACCCAGCCTTTTCCAGACTCACAACTTGGGAGCTCCCGTCCCTCACCAACACCAGAAAGATAGAAGATGGATACTGCACATCCTAGGCACCCGCCTGGGGCCGGTTTGAGGCTGGTTCAGTAGTAAGGTTAGTAAATGTCACTGATGGCGGATCCTGTCAAATGGGTAGGGTTAGGTAGGTCGACTCCGTATGTACACATGCAGTATGTATGGAATATACACACACATAAGCTTGTGATACGCGCAAGTCCGAGAGAGAGAGAGAGG
>NW_027192527.1:3388550-3427335 GCF_041956765.1 Thermoascus crustaceus | reverse complement strand
ACACACATAAGACTTGTTGATACGCGCAAGTACGACGAGAGAGAGAGAGAGGCTGGACCTGTAGTCCAGATGCGGAAGCGGAAGCGTCTCAGGGATATAGTACCTAGAACCTTGCAAGGCAGCAAGGCTGCGCAGGCCTTGAAATCCAATGACAGAAGACCACGAAGGATCCGCTGCTCCTGCTGCTGCTGCTCATGATTACTGCCTGGAACAAACATAGAACTCTCTTACAATCTCTTCTAGTATCTATTACTCATGTATGTCTATGTATGGTTGGTAGGTGGCTAGGAGTTGAGACTTGAGACTTGAGAAAGGCGGACGGAGGAGGGCACGGGAACTGCAGTAACAGAAAAGAAAAGAAAAGGACAGACCGGACGATAGATTATTCCCAATCCGCGTCTGTGTGTCTGTCTTGTGTGTTTACGATGAGGAACATCTCGAATGATGGCCGCTCGCTGTGTTATCCGGCGATTCCCACCCCCACCCCTCTTCTTCAGGGCCACAGAGCGCGTCACGACGACCTGAGGCCGCAGCAACGAGGTTCAAGATCCGTCCTAGGCTTTTAATTTGCTCCCTTTAACCGATGCGTGTTGCCATGGCGAGGAGGTTGGGAAGTGCGAGCTAAAAGCTGGGATTTTGACACAGAGTTTCTTCTTCCCCATGTGAAAGATAACAGGGGAGACAAGACGAGAGACGGGCTTCGTCAGCTCCCGGGCCAGTAAGGTCAATTGGATCGCGTCTCGGTGGTGAGAACTACCTAACTGGGTTCCGTGGCTGGAGACCAGACCGCGTCTCGCTGCAGCAGTTAGTAGTATGCTGTACGACCTAGGGTTCGGGGTGCATGAAAAAGCAGGGAGCTAGGTAGAGAGACTGACTAAGGGGTGTCAGAGAGCAAGTACAATAGTCTGCTGCAGCTTTGGCTTGCTGTCCCACTCTTCCCGTATTGCTTGCAGCGGTCCGCTTTGTAGGTTAAACGGTCGATATCATGTAGTCCCCACGGATCCTCGCTGGGCGGAGAGCGAGATCGGCGCGATCCTCGAACGGGGATGGCGTGATTATTTACGGAATTACAGGGCCTGCCAGGAAACCTGGGAGACCTCCGTGAGCCTCCAGCCTCGTCCGCCCGTTCATAAACAGTTTCTCCTCCCCCTCCCCCTTCACTGCTCTTCCTCTTCTTCCCTCTCTCCATCATCACTCGCATTGCATTCCATTCTTCATCTGCACCCCAGATCGAGAAGCTTCATCCAGCTCCATTGAACATTCCAATCGTCCCCTCTTACCCCTCGTTACCCCAGTCTTGAGTATCTTTCTGTACTACTGGCTGGTAGATTGAGCGAGAGACGACCCCTCACCGTTTCGTTTCTCCTCCGTCTTCCGTTCTCTAGACAAGAAGACTCAAGCCAGTTAAAAAGTCTTTTCTCGTTTCGCCTTTCGAGTTGTTCCGCAACAGTTCGGAAGGCATTCGAGAAAGGACGCCCGAAGGTCAGTCAATCTGGACTTTGACGCGCGCGTCCCCATCCCCTTCAGTGTCTTCCCGTCGTCGTACCGGAGCGACGCTGTCTCCTCATCTCCTCATCAGACCAGAGTAGAAGAAGAAGTCAACTTTGATCGCACTGCGCGCGTCGGACGGGAAGATACTCTAATCTCCTCTGCCTCGTCGGGCGTCGCTGTTCCTGCTCCTGTTGCTCTCCCGGACCCTCGCATCTACGGTCAGGAAGAAGTCGATCTCCGCGTCGTCGAATCTCGTCGTCCTTCTTCCTCCCGTCATTACCAGGACACCGTCTCCCTTTACGAGGAACCTGTCCAGGTCCGTTATTCTGAGGTAGAATCTACTCTTTCAAGTGACCGGTAAGTTCTTTAGTTTCCGTTGCAATTTCGCTGTTATAATATCTTGTGTGGTTTTCCCTATTAAAAAATCATATCTACATCTTATCTGCGGGGTCTGAATCTCTGAAGTCTGGAGGGACCCTCATGCCACATGGCTTTGCGTTGGCGCGAACGCTGGGGCTGTTTGCGGGCCCACGACTCGATCCTCAGTGCATCTAAGCCGCACTAAGCTCACATCGCGTTTTTCTTGGTCTTCGCGAACTAAAAGAAGCTTTTGACCCACCAATGATGCTCTCTTTTTGCTTCTCCATATTTTAAGCTATTCTGACCCCCACAGCGAATCCACTAGTCGTTACGACGATCACCGATACGTTTACGACCAGCCTTTAGAAAACCAGCTTGATATCACTGAGCGCGAAAATCGTCGCCGCATCCAACCTACCTACGAGGTCGACGTCTCTTCCAGAGCTTCTTACCAGTCTCCTTCTGAGTCTTACAGCGAAGACTCCTTCACTCGCGAAGTAGACGTCCAAGCGTCCCAGCCTTATTATACTGCTTCCGTCGAGGTCGACACCCGCAAAACTCAGCTTCTCGAAGAACACCCCACAAACAAGATGGGTTACTACGACGACGAAGGTAACTACCACTCCTTCCGCCGCGGAGTCGAGCGTGCTGCCGACCGCATCCTGCACCCTCTCCACCACCATGACAAGGAGATCGTCCTCGCCAGTGAAAGCGGCCCCACCCGTGTTAGTGGTGGAGTGCGCGAGAATGTCCGCGTCGTGCAGCCACGTGGTGGTAACCCTCCAGACACTGTCCCGATCCCCTGCCACTTTATCCGCATTGGCGACCTCCTGATCCTGCAGGGTCGTCCTTGCCAGGTGATCCGTATCTCCGTCTCCTCCCAGACTGGCCAGCACCGCTATGTTGGTGTGGATCTCTTCACCCGCCAGCTCCACGAGGAGTCTAGCTTCGTGTCCCACCCGTCTCCCTCCGTGGTTGTCCAGACCATGCTCGGCCCGGTCTACAAGACCTACCGTGTCCTGGACATCCGCGATGATGGACACGTCGTTGCCATGACCGAGTCTGGTGATGTCAAGCAGGGTCTGCCTGTCGTCAACCAGGGCAACCTCTTCCAGAGGATTAGCGATGCCTTCAACGAGGGCCGTGGCAGCGTTCGCGCTCTCGTCATCAACGATGGTGGTCGCGAACTTGTTGTCGACTACAAGGTCATCCACGGTGCCAGGCTCTAAGTCATGACTTGGAAAGGTTAGTTCCCGTCCCCGACCCAAGGCTCCTCAACGCACGTTCGTTCCCCGCTGACGTCACACAGCCGTTTCCTTTGTATCTACGACTGCTTCGTGTTGATTCCCTTCACAATGATAGATACCTCTATGGCAGTTCACGACCCTTTGTACCCGATATAATGGAAATGGATCCTGCATGACGGATGATACGTCCGCAAGGGAAGCTCGGACTCTGTATCAAATTGGACCCTTCTGTAACTATGGATCGTAATGCTCGTTTTAGTGATGTACTGGAGGTGGGAATGAAATGCAATTTGATGACATTGAAAAAAAAATTCTTCTAGTACTAATTGTCCCAGTAGTCATGTGGTCATTGTGGTTCCTGCATTCGCAAGTAGGATATCAAGTCTCTCCGCCCTCTCCTTGGCTTGCAAGATACCCGCATTGTGACCTACCTAACCTTCATAAATTCCTATGCTTTCAGCCGTCACTAAAATGGAGTAACCTGTTATGCCATGCCATATTGTTTATTGTAGTCTCTTGCTATTGACCCAGTTCAAACAAACAAACCAGACGACCGGTCATCGATTCGATTCGGTCCGATCCGATCAACGGAAACGGAACAAAACAACTACCTAAAACCACCAGCTACCAGCTAAACAAACTAAACCAATTGGGTATAATAAGTAAGAGGTAATAACCTTATAATAATGGGACCTATTATGCTCGTCCGTTCCTTCGTTGTTTATCGCATCGCAAGTATGTAAGGTTAGGAAAGCGACAGATCAAACAATGCCAGACGCTGGACTGGACCGGACTTATCATCTATCCAGCCACTTAGTTAGGTAGCCACAGGAGCTTTCCTGGTTGGGCTGGGGAAAAGAGAAAATAGACAGCAGGAAATGAAAACAGATAGAGAAATGTAACTGAGAATTTTTGATTTTTTTTTGGTTCATATTCATAAGACGGCCACGGACATAGCCCTAACTCGAACCCGAACCCAACCCGACCGACCGACATGGGCCAATTACCTACCTAAATTACGCCATACTCCCGTGTCGTTCAATTTCCAAAAACCGAATTTCCCATTTTTGCATTTTGTTTTTCCCACATTGCATTGATTTTTTTTCACACTGATGATAAGATAGATAAGTGGCATAGCATAGACAGGCATAGGCATGGGCATAGTCAGTCACAGTAGCGCATTCAAGCAAGCACCGTGTCCGTTTTGTCTGTCTGTTTGTCTGTCTGTCATTCATGGAGGTATATTCATATCATAGGTAGCTCGACAAGATACAGGTGGTAGATGAGATGAGCAAGAGACGAAAATGAAAAAAGACACCAAATACAAAAATTCTGCCCAGCAAGCAAGACCAATGAGTCCAATCCAGATCAGATAGGCCGCCGCATAGAGACACAGGGTAAAGGTATGATTACCGAAGAGAAAAATGGATGAAAAAAAGCGGACCAGACGACAATCTCTTAAATCAATCAGAGGGACCCGCGCCAAGATCAAGGAAGGTATAAGATAAAGACGTCAAAATCATTTTTGGGCTGAAATGCAATAGAACAATATCGAACAGAGAGACTGTCTGAAAACTGTAACTGGTGTTCGTACCATAGGATCCGTGCGACGCCGAGCCGATGAAGAGCAAACATACCATCCGTCCGTCCGTAAACCGTAGTATACATGTCTGTCTTGAAGAGACGTATCGGGTATCCATGCAAGCCTGGTGAGCAAGGAATGAGGAAGAGAAGTTGTGGTATAATGTTAATGTGCGCAGTAGTTGGAGAATGGTAAAGTAGGTAGGATGATTGAGAAGGACGTGCTTAAGGATAAGATGTTACTTCTCCCCATACTTGCCATATTCCTGCTGCCACTTGAGGAGATGTCGCGTGAGGACATCCATCATCTCGACGCTGCTGAGGTCTTTGAAGTCTTTCTCCTTGGGAGGCTGTTCTTCGCCATCAGTGGCTGGAGCAGAAACACCCTCCATGGGGTCTCCAGCAGCAGCAGACTCGCCTTCTTCCTTATTATCGGTGGCTGCGAGCTGCTCCCCAACAGCCTTGGCCACATTCCCATTGGCCTGATCGCCGTTGCCTGTGGGAGTGGAGCTCTCCCCGTTGACGGCCATCTCGACCTGCATACGGGAGATAAATTCCAGGATGGCGGCAACCCGTCTCTTCATCTCGTTCATTGTAGTGCGGTGAGGGTTCATATAGCGCGGCTTACTGGGCCTCCCGGACTCCCCACCATTTACGTGGATACCATTTGACCCGTTTCCATTCCCCCTGGGAGAGTCAGCACCGGTATCGTGCGACTGTCCACGGCGCGGAGAATTAGCCGAGTGGCTGGTATCAAAGCCATTCCCGTTGGTATCACGATCCCGTGTGTATTGGTTGCGCCCAAGACGACCCCCACGACGCGCAGGAGGCCGACCGGTCTTGCGTGTCGAGGGACGAGGGGCAGGAGGTTCTGGAGCAGGGGCGGAGGTATCGGGGGAAGGCTGGGAAGGTTCTGGCGCATTGGCAGTAGTCTTCACAGGTGAACCCATCTCCTGGTCGGAATCTGCTATCAGATCGTTAGCTTTTACCATAAAGAGCGATAAGAGATGTGAGAAAAGTGGAATTTCAGGGCCTGCGGAACTCACCGTCGCCTTTTCGTCGGTCCGATCGCCCTTTCCTACGACTTGCAGCTTCCGCACGTTCCGATTCTGCCTCATCTGTTTCCTTCGTTTCCTTCTCGCGCTGGTTGTTGCGAGTTGCTGCGCCCCTCTGCTTCTTGGCGTTGCCGTTTGCGGCAGCCTTAGCTTTCGACTCGTCGTCGGAGGCCGGCTGGGATGCGGAATTACTTTGCTTAGAAAGAGAGGATGGAGATGGGGAGCTGGTACGTTGTCTTTTCGCGGCCTGCTTGTTACTGTACGTATGGAACTTAGTATCGGTTTTGTAAGGCCGACGGCAGGCAAAAGTAGACAATTGCTGTTCAATGAAAGCAGTGTCAAAACTTACGTTTCACTGTCGCTACGACTCCTCTTCCCCCTACGACTCGACATATCGTCGTTGTTATTAGCCTTTGTATCTTCCTTGCTCTCCTCGATGGCCCGGCGGAGCTGCTCCTCTTCGTCATAAGCAGCGTCCCGGCTGTTCATGGTAGACCGGCGCTTTGTGTTCACATAATTATCGTTGTTATTGCGAGGCTTGGAATCTCGTGTGCGTCTGGAGTTATCTCTAGAGGAATCCCGAGAAGAAGAAGCCGGCGAGGAAGCCGCAACAACCGGAAGGTACTGGGAGGAGTGTTGACTGCGAGATCGTAAGCGATATGTCCACATAGCAAAAGAGAATTCTAACAGTAGAAAGAAATGTAAGAAGAAAGTCGCTTTGCGACAGCCAATGTACTTGCGCTCAGATGGCATAGGGGAGGGAAGGTGGTGGTTGCAGTGTGTTCCCGATGGTGACAGCAGCAGAAGCAACATACGATGAGGCAGTGCTGCAGAATGACGAGTACCAACAGTGAACGTACAACTGTAATGCTGAAGGAAAGGTCTGGGTTGACGGAGGCCGCCTGGACTTACCCATTTGACTCGTTGGTGATCTTGTGAAGGTCTTTTCGGCACTCTTCGCAGAAGTACTCATCAGGGCTCATGGCCTCGTCCATGATCCCAACACAGCCACCATGCTGCCAGACCTTGCACGAGTCACATTGGATGAACATGCTGCCGATATCGTCGGGGAGCATATCAGAGTTGTCATTTGACGAGTTCCCGGCTGACTCGTCCTTGAAGCCAGAATTTATCCCGCTGCGACCGAGAGCGTCCCGCCGGGAGGGCGGCAGGCCGGGATAGTCCTGCTGTCCACAGAGACACCTGGTTATTTCTTCCTCTTCTCCGTCCTCCTCTTCATCCTCCTCACCACCAAGCTTGAGCATGTCGTCATGCTCGTCATCGTCGCGGGCGCGCTGGCGCTGGCGCGTTTGTGGGAAGTCATTCTTCGAGCCGTTGTCCGGATCATCGAGAGACTGAGAACGCTGCGTCGATGATCTCTGCGGGGATGGGATTTTATGGTTCGAGCGAGTGCTCCTCTCCCCCCGAGATAGGGAGTTGGAGGAGCCGTTAGAGTTTGTGTGCTGGAGCAGGGCCGGCGAGGGCTGGCTCGTGCGAGCACGAGAAGAGCGACGAGGAGTCATGGTGGGAAGGCCGGCTGCCCTCGATAGATGTTGGAGATGGTCCGTCCTGGCGTCGACCTATCTCCCACGAGCACGACAAAAGTCGAATTCAGGGCGAGGACGAGCAGAAGCTGCCCTCGGGCGAGCTGTCGCACGCGGTGGAGAGGTGGGATCAAAAGCGGGAGAGGACACAGGAGACGGGGGAGACGGGCAATTGGGAGACGGAGGAGCAGAGCACAGAAGCAGAGACGAGGGACCGCTCGAGCAGAAGCCAGGCGCTACATAGTCTGGAGATAGAGATTCGAGGAGCGGGGAGCAGAGAGGAGAGAAGAGCGAGCAGGAGACGGAACGGGATGGCGCTCTGCGCTTGGCTTGGGCGTCTGGCTCTGCGCGCGCTCGGCCTGCGAGCATTGGCTCGTCCGCCTTCCCCGCTCACACGCGGCGAGAAAAAGCTGCCGGGGAACCGCCCTGTCCTCGTCCACGTCTCGCCGTTCTGGCATAATCTTGACGAAATCGCTCTGCCCTGACTTCTGCTGGAGACCCTTTTCTCATCCTCCTCCTCTGGCCAACCCCGCCTGTCGTCCTCGTGCCGCCCCCCTCGCCCCTGGCCCCCGTTGCGCGCCCTCCGTCCCTCGAGTCGCCGTTTGCTACGTATCCCCCTGACATAACAGGGATCATCGCGGAGATGTGAAGCGTGGGAAGATGGGAGATAACAGACCGTGTCGAGTGAGCAGGGAGCTCCATGTGGCCCGCTTATCAGCTCGAAGGTGCTGGCCCTCTGAGTTGGGAGATATACCGGGTGTTCTGGAATCTGCTGGCTAGCTGTGTGCGGTGCAGCTCTCATAGCTTTCTTGCCTGGTAGAATAGGTCATTTTCACATGGGACGGCGGCATCAATGGCGTCGCGTTCGAGATCCTCCTCGAGCCCTGGAGATGTCAGGCACTTGTCCCATGGCGACTGGCCGTCTGGTGCTGTCGTCCGATGCTACGGACTGCTATGCTGGCGCCTCCCAGCATCTGTGAATGATAGAGCAGGCCTCCTTATCATGTGCGACACGTGCCTGCAGCCTGCTTGATGCTCGCTGCTTCGCAGCTGTCGGGCGTCAGGCACTCAGGCGAGGCTCGCCGTAGGGTCAGGGACCTGAACGCTGTAGGGCTTCGGGAGAGGGGAAGAGGCCGGTTGTCCACCGCATCTCTGTCAACCCCCCTCTGGGGCAGCCCCCGCAGCATCTTCTGAAGCTGTTTGCTCTCTGCTGTCTCCGTAGAACGCAGCAAAAGACCGCCCTAGGCCTGGCATCGTGCATACAGCGCACCCCGTAGAGCCCACGTCCCGCTGCGCTGGCCGAGGACGGGGAATGCCCGATACGGTTTAGCGCAACGTGGGCGAGCCCTTGAAGAGTGGCAGCCACGGAGTTGTTCTACGGATACTTCTGCTTCCATCTCCGTTAAAGCTCAACGCTTGGATCGATCGTGGTCTTGCCCCCCTCCCTCCCCCTCGCACCCTTTGCAATTGTGCCCACCACGTCCGTTTCGTTTCCTGTCTGTGTTTCCTGCAGTAGACGCCTGTCACGGGCGCCCTTCCCTTCGTTCCGCCGCGGTGCTTCACCCCTCTCCTTAAAAGTCTGCATCGGTGCTGCTGAATAATTGCCGGTTGTGTGTAAGTCGACCCGGGTCTCTCCTCATGTCTCCGCGGTCTCTCCTGAGGGTGCCACGGACATAGGATGGCGGTGATGTCTACTGGCCCCTTGGCTTGATAGACCCCCCCCGTGGTTTCTACCGGCTTACCGACCTTGAGAGCAGGGCGCTGACTGTGGCTCTAGTTCGGTTTTGGATAAAATCCTCCGTATACTCCAAGTCCCTGTACAAAATCTTGCGTATCATACAGGAAGAAAAGGAAGAAAAAAATATATACAGAATCAGGCTGGTTACCCCGCAACAGTGCGGCCGTGGTCGCTGGGAGTGTGAGAGTTGACAACCCTGCACGATGGCGGCAACGTTAAGTACGTCCTCCCCAGTATCGATGTACTGGCCATCCGGGAAACCTGTCTGGTGTGAGGCTACATTATCAGATAGTTCCCGTCATGTGCTGGATCAAATCAAGGACGAGTACCCCGCTATCTGTTCAGTTGCTGATACTTGTGCCCCCCGCAGGCGGGTCGTATAATTCCGCCCCCGATACGCCATCTCCGGTCTATCCAGATCGATTGATCCGGCCTCTACCAAAGCGTCCGCTTCGTTCTCGCCTTTCTCCGGAGGCCGCAGAGTCCATCCTTTATCCCCCGGCTCCCCCAGCGACACAGCTTTTCTACGGCAGCTATACAGAGAATGGCGAGGTTGTCAATGATGCTAAAGTCTACGTGCAGCAGAACCTTGACAACTATGGCCATGATCACAGTCCAGATGGCGATCATCACCACCCCTATGAAGACGGGGTTGAGCTCGAGAGTGGTGATGAGGACGGCCCTGTAGTTGTTCGTCGAAGTGCTGGTTTCCGCGGGTCTTCTCTGTCGCCATCGGCCCCAGGCACAAGCCGCCAAACATATACGGGCAACGTGGATGGCTCACAGATCAAGTCTTCATCATCCGTTGATGGCTACGATGCCTTTGAGAACACGAACAACAAGAAGAAACGCAAGATTCCCACGTCGGGAAATCTGAGCAGCCACCACTCCTCCCTGTCCGCTGACCTGGCAAACATGGGAATCTCCAGCTCAGGAGCAACATCGTCGGCAGACGCTAACAGTACTGGGACATATTATGGGTCAGGGAGTCAGGCATCTCCTGCAAGCAGTGGGATCTCAGGGCCTGGCAGGGGTCGCCTGGGCCGCAATGCTCGCAGTGGCAGCGGGAGGAATCCCTTATCCGTCCACACACAAAATAGCTGGCTGAGTGGTCGCTCTGGCGCAAGTCGTCGCGAGCAGACACCATCGTCACAGGGGCCAATTGGTAATTTCTTTCTCCCTTTCATTGTGTGGTTGTCACTCACCATCTCTCCCAGGTGAATCAGGTGCCAAGTCTGATCAGGGTATTATCTCTGCTGCTATAGCGAACGCTGCAGCGCTCTCCTCCCCTCCAAAAGGTCAAGAGAATGTCAGCTTGCTTGAGCAGCAAAAGACAACACCAAGAAAGACTCAATTTACCTTCACTTGTGAGTCAGATTCATCCAAGGGCATGGCTTTGCAGCCGCAAAATCCATATCCAATACCGCAGCATCACCGTCCGCCTAATTCCTCTCTATCAGCTGCTGCACAGCGAGGTTTCGCTACACAGGGAACCCAGACAAGTCCAAACACGACTGGCCAGGCAAATCAGCAGGTACAGTCCGGGTCCCAGCAGCAACAACAACAGCAGCAGCAGCAACAGCAACAGCAACAACAAGCTGCAGGAGCTCAGGCGAATACCCCTGGCAAGAAGCCAAAGCGATCGCCAGGGAGCATCTACGCGTTGGCGGCGCGTCAGCGAAAGATCCAGCAACAATACAATAACCTCCACCACCCGCCCAATATCGAGGACATATGGATATGCGAGTTCTGCGAATATGAGAGCATCTTTGGCCACCCGCCTGAAGCACTCATCAGACAATATGAGATCAAGGATCGCAAAGAGCGCCGGAGACTGGCAGAGAAGAGGAGACTGCTCGAGAAGGCAAAGATGAAGGGTCGCAAGGGCAAAAAGGCCACCAAGAACGCGGTGAAGAATGCGGCGGCACAGCAGCCTGCGCACCATCAGGGGTACGACCGCCAAGCGGGAGAGCATGCTGCAGTGGGTTCTCATGGATCTCACGGGGATGATTATCTGGACAACGAGTACGATGATGAGCCTATTCCGATTCCTGCTCCGTCTCAGCACACTCCAGTCAAGCAATCTTCGCCTCCCGGAAACCAGCCAAAAGTGGCAACAGGCACAGGGACAAATAATAACACCAAAGGTATAGCAGGCGGGGGAACAGGTCGACCGTCTTGACAAGCCAGCTGGCCGGTTCGATGGCTGCTTCACCATGGTGGTAGCATCGTTCGCAAATTCCTTCGGGGCGAACTTGTCACTATCCCACCATCGTCAGGTCATTTACGAATCCGGCCTACCTGTCGTCCTTTTTCTGCTTCGTTTCTTTGCTTCTGGCCTTTTGACTTTTCGAGTCTTTGTTTAACCGTGTATTTCCTTTTCCCTCCCCCCCCAGTTTCTCCCAAATCATGTCCACAATTATGACCCCCCTTTTTAGTATCCCCTGCGTGGTTCGACGACTCCCCTCTCAGCATGTTATTCTGTATGGTTATTTCCCATAGCATCAGCATCGCAAAATAACCTTCTCCATGATCTGATGAATTCATGTCCTGGTGTGTTGTATCGGGTGGTGTCCGGCTGTCGGTAGCATGAATGGAGGGTGATGTGGTTTGGCTAGCGAGGCATGTTTGTACGTTCAAGCCAGCGTGATCGACCGTGGCCGGAATGTCTCCGCCTGCAGTTGCACATGGCTACGTGGTGCACGAGGTTTGCATCTCGGTTTCTTTCGAACGGATGTACCCCGCTTCTGTCGGAGTCTTTTTTTTTTTTTTTCTTCACACAGCGGCCACCATCGGCTCAAAAGTCAACTCCTGGCTGCTTTGTCTATAGGATCTGTCTAGTGTCGTCCCCGAGAGATCTCAAATGACAATTCTCCCTAAGCAGTCATGGGTGGCTGATATCTATGTATCTAGCATCGTCCCCATTATCGATATATCAGGACCTGAGACGCTGGTCAGCCTTTAGGCGCCGGGACTTGTCCGTAGAACGGAAGTCTGCATTCGCCGTGAATTGTTTTTAATTTAGAACACCAAGCCTGCGGGGACATCGTTGGAGTCTGAACGGACGGATCGAACCATGCCCTTGTTCCGTCCATTGGTGCTTGAAGCCCGGGTTTGAGATGCGCACGTTGAGCCCCGGTGGGGGTTTCTAATCTTAGGAGTCACCTGTGTGTTCATATACGTGCCAGATACCAGAGGGGTAGCTCGAAGACGTCAATAACTGTGTCGATCTGCATGGCTCTGTCGCGGAGCACCAAGAACGGTAACGCGGTATTTGGTCGGATTCTGCACATTCCTCGGCCGTGAAGACTGCAAGATTGATTGACTGGCGGCCTTCGTCGTGAGTGTTGACTGCGGCAGGGCGAGCACGCAGAGCCAGTCGTGTCCCGCCGCCGCCAGGAATCCGCTACGGCGGATCTTCACAGAACGCACCCATCCAGGAACCATCTCCATCTGCTTGTTTTGTCCGCCGAGACCATCGACGCGTCCTGACAAACCGTTCCTGAAACAATCGTAGCCAGCTGACAAAGTCATTGTTCCTGCAGGATGACATCGAGGCGCTGCGGTGGGGGCCCGGCGCTTAATAGTCATTGGCACCGTACCTGTCTCGAAACTTCTGACCGTGAACGACCAAGGCTCATCAATCAATCCATTCATTCCTCACGGTGGCGGCGAGGAACGACACACTCTCTGTAACCTGTTCTCGACACGAGATGTGTCGACGTGTATTTATTTTTTGGTGCCATGGTTTTCCCTTCCGCCATGGCATCCGTTTTGTCTCTTGGCCGTTTTCCCCCCTTTCCTCTATCTTTTTTTCCCTTTGTTGTTTCAGACCTGGTGATCCCGTCGCATTGATTTTTTATTCTTGGAAGTCAAAGTAACGGCGGTCATCGACTCGATGGCCGCCAAGGAATGACATCTGAAACGAAACGAGCTCCATTATCATTCGCGCGCGCGAAAAACAACAGCGGCTCTTGTTGGTGCTTGTGGACAAACCACGATTGTTTGTTCCCGGTTCCATCCCGGTCTGCCCTTTTTGTCTGCAGGCTAGGTTAGGTTAGTCTTTATTGTTTGAGACCGAACGATGTCGTTTGATGGCCGATCTTATTGACCAGACGCCAAAGGAAGGGACCTGGAGAAGTCTATAAGATTGAAGGTATGTCCCGTTGGGACCTTTGATCAGATCAGATCCCCCGGAAATCGTTCTCTATTGTTATCATTATTTCCTTGTTCTTCTGCTTGTGCTCTTTGATTCTGCCGGTTGGCGAGAACAACAAAAGTTGCTTCTCCATTCTTATTTGTGGTGTTATACGTTCCTTGAACTGCATTTGCCTGCCTATTTGTACATTCATTCGCTGGCCCTTCGATCAATCAGTCATTCCATACTTGATTGAAGTGGATCGTTTTTTGACGAAGAGGCACGACCCTCAAATCACAGAATAGGAAGCAGCTAACTCGGCGCTGTGCGCGGTTTACATACTTCCGTCCATCGTCTTCGATCTTTCCTCATTCGTTGCGATTCCCGACGATAAGGGTTGAGTTATACGTTACACTCATTACGACACACAAGTCACGGGCGCAAGCGTCACATCTGACTCTTCGAACATAACCCTGCATCGCATTCACTACAGCAACTACTACTTCAACAGAATATTCGATGTTCTTCGTCGTCCTCAAACTCCTCAAATTCGGCGCCTCCCAGGCCAAGAAGCACAGAGACGCAAAGGACGACTACCAACAACACCAACAACAGCAGAACGCCGCATACCCGCATCAGACCCTTCCCAACGGACGCTTCAACTTTAGCTACAGAATGCCCGCCGCCTCAACCTTCACGGACGGCGGCTCTGGCCCGGGAATCATATCCTCCGCCATGCTCTTCGCCGAGGCCGGCCTCCGCTTCGTCCAGTTCGTCATGGCCCTCGCCGTTGTCGGCCTCTACGGCAAGGACATCAACTTCGCCCTGCAGGAGAAGGCCTATGCGGACCCGAAGTGGGTCTACGCCATGGTCCTCTCTGTCCTGGCGGCCCTGACGGCCATGGTCCTCTTCCTGCTCCTCTTCATCCTCCAGAACCCGCTCCCGTTCCGCACCCAGCCCGTCGTCCACTTCCCGCTGTTCCTGTACGAGTGCGCGCTGTGCGTCCTGTGGCTGACGCTGTTCGGGATCTTCGGGAAGATGTACATCGGGGAGGATCCCGAGGGGGATACCGGCATCGTGCGCATGAAGCATGCGGTGTGGGTCGATCTGGCGAATCTGGGTCTGTGGATCGGGAGCGCGACGTGGGTTGGGCTGAGGTGGAGGAGGTGTATGAGGGCGGTTGCGAACGCGCAGTTGCCTGATAATGGTGGTACTGCTCGGGATGCTGAGAAGGCGGAGTCGTGATTGACGGCTTGCCTACTGGTGTAGGAAGCGGTCTTTTTCCTCTTCCCGAAGTTCCCTCCTCGTTATGTGTCATTGTCGACTATCGAGGCCGGGAGATGTGAACCTCAGATGTTGAATCAGGAACCAATCCGATCTGAGCTGAGAAAAGAGAAGGCAAAGAGAAGTGGGGGGAAAAAGAGGGATTTTTATGTGACCATAATTACCTATCACGTTTTTGGGGTTTATCACTTTGGGATGTTTAAGTAGTCGGTCCGTTGGATTTGTTTCCTTGTTGCTGCTACTCTCGATGATGCTATTGTTTTTTTCCTGTCTCCTTTCCTGCTTTTTTCTCATCTCAGACATGCCCATCCCAAATCTGCATTGCATTTTAGCTAGGTACCTTACCTCTAACTTAGGGATAATTGCATTTAAACGGCGTTATTTTTGGTATTCGTTGATGTTGGTCTCCATGGTCTATGGCTTCTAGAAGTGTAAACAGTATAAATATATACCGTGTGTATATATATATATATATATAAATTACGACATGGAAGGAGAACCTTGTCACGACAGCCGGACTGGACGCGTTTTATTTATTCGGTTTGAAGGTCCTCTGTTGATTTTGCTGATAACTGCTTGTGCTATTACGCTACATAGGCATGATGATTAAGCCTAGTTATCTAGTAAGGTACATACATAGGTGCACATGTGGACCTCTTTGTCTCTTGTCTCGGTCGGGGTTGATGATGATGATGATGCCTCCTTTGAAAGAAAAAGCTCCATATCATGTTAACACGTAAAGCTTCAGCTAGCTAATTTTTTTAGAGGATTTGGTTAATAATTAACTTATTATTATTGTAGTCGCGAACAGGAAATAAATAAAGATGTAGGTGTAGGGCTCCTGAGGTAACTTTTTTGTGGGGGCAACTTGGGGAGGTAAAGTAAGGTAGGTAGGTTAGGTAGATGATAGACAGGGGTTGTTTTTTTGTTGGGTTTGATGGATAGCGGTTTCTTCTCTCTTGCAGTCCTCTCTTCCCCTCTCTCTGGATCCCGATTGAGAGATTTCTCAATTAATTATGCCAGGTCAGATTAGGGTTCGTCCAATTCTCCGATAAATTTTTGGCTTTTTTTGTCTTGAATATAGGTAGATTAGGTTAGGTATGTGGCTGCGCTCTATGTAAAATAAGAGACTTTCAGTCCGTATGTATGAGGTATGTATGTGTGTATGGTCGTATATAGGTAGGGATGCGGTCTAGGGTTTGATGTCTGAGGTTCGAGGATTTTTTTTATTTTATTTTATTTTCCAGCTTGGTTCTTCCGGCAAAGATGTGGACCGTGGATGAAGGAAAAGTGCACGAAAAGGGAAAGAAAAGAGGGAAGGGGGATGTAAGGTAAGGTAGAAGTGACAAGAAGCTCTGGCCAGATATATGCCTGGCATTCCCCAGCTTCAGCTGAATTCAGGCCTCGTAGCCTCCTCTGTCTTTTCGCTGCGCTTCTCTTCCTCTTCCAATTCCTCTGCCGCCCCCTCCTTCATGGTACGTTGTAGCAGCGCTACTCGACAGCCTGCTCTGCTCGATCATAAGGCTGAGCTGGCTTCGGGGCTGGGATGGCGACACGGAACGGGAGTGTAACGGTGACACGGAGGAAGGTTGCAAGCGAGATCGGTACGGTATGTCTGCCCGGAGCAGGTTACCGTTATTGTTGTTATTAGTATTATTATTGTTATCATCCCGTACGGGGTCATCGGGGATTGTTTCATCGCGGCCACGGTCACGATCCCCGTGCTCGTGGTGGTCAGACGGAACGGAAAGGTCATGCGGTCCTCCGCCGCCGCTGGAAGGAGACAAGCTTCTGCTGGCGCGTGTAGTAGATTCTTCTTCTGGGCTTGGCTCCTGCTGGCTTGGGGACAGTAGTGTTGCTGTTGCGGGTGATGACGCCGCGAGCGATTCTTGGAGTCTTTTCTCCGCGAAGCGAAGGCGGAAGTCACTGTCCACCAGTGGATTCGCTGCTGGTTGCCGATGTCGTTCCTCTGGAGAGAGATTCCTCGGACTCTTGTGATGGTGGATGCTACTGGTTTTGAAACTAGTGGGGGGAGGTGAAGGCTTTTTGGCGGTTGATGAACTGGTGGTTGCCGGGACATTGTTGGAGAGACGGACGGCCACGCCCTGCCATGGATCTCCTGCTTTCGATGGTTCCGGACTCATGGCCAGTGCTGGATTAAGGGAAACAGTTAATATGTAATAAGCAAGACAGTTATCTTGTTTGCACAAAATTGTCGATTCCTGAGCGCAGCGGCAGCGCTTCTGAAGGGGAACAGAATCTTACCTCCTGAGAGTACTGGTTTATGGGGGTTGATATCCTCCTTTGGGAACTCAGCCTGACAAAGTGTTGACTTGACTTGAGGTACGGTGGGCGGCGAGTTCCTGGCAGATGCCACAGCAGATGGGGGTTGCGACGATTTTCGCCTGACAATGACCGGCCTGCGCTTTGAAGATGCCGTGTTAGCCACGAAAGCCATCATCTTCTTCCGTCCCTTTTTGGACGCAGGGTCTCCGCTTGGACTTTGAGTCCTAGAAGTCCCAGCCTTTGACTTTGATGCGGTGCGCGAAACGCTCTGGCCTGCTGGGTCAGTGATCAGGATTCGCGCTGTCTTTGGCGCTTCCGCTTGCGCTGTATTTGACTTCTTCAAGATAGGAGGAAGCGGTGCGCGATCTTGCGCATGACGAATTTGACCCTCTTTCGCATCAGAGCCGCTGCTGCTATCATGCGATATCGACTGTAATGTAGAGTCGCGGGACGGCGCTTGCTGGGCCTGAAACAGTTCGTCAGTCGGTAACCAGCGTAGGAATCCTCGGACCATACCTCTATCAGATCCAGAGTCTTTCGTGGACTTGAGGTGGGCGTTGTTCGTATGGGGCTCCCTTCAGATATGTGGACAAACAACATCGCCAGAGTTGACCCGGAAAGGACGCCGTATATGCGCCTGCTACTCCAAATCCTCCAGAAGAAGTTTTCCAAGCGGTGTCCGACCTCATCCTGGAGAACAGAGCTGTTGGTTGTGTAGACTAGCAAAAATAGCGACGCAGTCAGCTCCTAATATACTTTCTTCACATGAAGGGCCGCCGTGATACCTCTCCACAGTTGGGCGATATCCGCAACATCAACACCACCCAAGCTCTCAAACCCAGAGCGGATCTTCCCCGTGGTGACGATCAGACCCTCGGGAAGTCCCTCCGTCATGGCAGCTCACAGGAGAGAATAGATTGCACACTGGGTTTTTTTTTTTTAGTGTTAGGAGTCCACTACATGGTCATCATGTCCGCGCTGCGCAGGCCTGGTGTCAGTCGGAAGTGAATGCAGATGGGCCAGATTATGCGAGATGAGCAGCAACATTCACATATGTGAGAAAAGAAAAGTTCATGTCGCACGAATATCACGCATATCAGGTCCCGTCCCTGGCGGTGTGGTTCATGAGCAGAGCGCGTGGGGCCTTAGATTGGTGAAATGAAAACAGTGGAGGGCACCCTAATAGGAGGGAAGTGAAGAAAACGACAGAACAGAAGGCTTCTCTCTGGGCCCTATTCTCCGGGGTTCACAGGATGCTTTCTGCTCCCGAACTCTACTCGCTCAGCGCGTGGCCAAGAGGACAGCTCAATGATTAAAGACCAGAGACTTAAGGATCGCACAGAGATAGCGCCAAAGCTCGAATCCGAATCATGCCGCGCGTGGACTTAGTGAGGCGGGGCGGACAACGCACTGACAGATGGATGTCGCGTCCAGATAAAGTAGACATTTAAGTGTTATGGGGGGTTTACGTCCGAGAGCGTTGCTGAGCTCAATCTCCGATGGCAGAACGTCACAACCAGACCAGGCCCTGAGGGATTACCGGAACAGCGCTCCGCAAGCCACGAGTCTCCGGCACGCGCTGAATCGAATGCTGCTGGCCACGTCCGCGACCAACAGGCCAGGACAAGAGGAGGGGGCAATAATGTTTCGACAAGAAAAAGGGATCGTTCATCAACCGTCATAGCTTGTCATTCCACGCAGCAGTTTGCTGGATCCTCGGCGCGGGCCGGGACCACAGGGTGAGCTAGACACAACATCGACAAGTTATACGCAGCAGACTATAGTCCAGTTGATCATAAGCAAGGCGGACTGGCATCATCCTGCCCTTCCCACCGTCACGCGAGTCCCATGCCGGTACCTCACCGCATGTTCCATTGGACGTACCTCGAGGGTTCCGTACGTCCTCTCCTTGCCTGCTAGCCTTAGGGCTGATCCCGCGCCGGAAGCGGTCAGAACAAGGGGAGCCTGAGGGGAACGAAAGGCGTGGGGCCGCTCTCCCCGAACCCCTTCTCTCTGCACACCTGGAGCAACAACAATTCATGGACTGTCCGCACTGCCCTTGAAAAACAAAAGAAGAGGTGACAATGTGACCTCGTCGAACGGGGGGAACCTCGTCCCATCACATCCATGCCCGCTGCCTGCGTGACTTTTTGGAAAGACGCTCGGCGTCGGGAGGAACCGCGAGCCGTTAAGGCAGTGGGGCACCTTTTGGGAGCTGCAAATTATCCGTTCTTGTACGTCGATCTCGGATTCCGGGAATCAGGATACTCGCTCTCCAGGGCTGCCCAAAACCAGCTGCCCAAACTTAATTGAAAAGAACGGACCCTTTTAGATCTTAGGTTAGGGGGGCTGAAAATGCACACCATTCGGACGGAGCTTTATTGTTCTTGGGCATCGGCCATCCAGCACCGAGATTCGTCCAGGCAGGATTGCCCAAATCCAGTAGAAGAAACGGTGAGCGTATTGTCGATAAAAAAGATCTCATAAGGCTTTCAGCTAATGTACTGTACCTCGTACCTACAGTAGTTGCCCCCAACCCAATGCGGTTGGCTGCGCCGCGTGGTGGCAGGATTTACGTTGATGATCCAGCAGTGCAACAAAAAAGAGCAGAGACAAAAGGGATCGCGCATTCTGAGCCATGTGGCAACACTAGAAACCCTCTTTGGCCGTCACTAGATTCCCGTGATGTCCAAATATCTTAAGAGATCATCTGACAAGCTGGCGGTCGATCGACTGATGTGGGAGCTTGTGCAGGATCACCCCTTGCATACTGTTCTATCATTCTACTTTATCCCGGATTTCTTGTTATCCTTCCTTTATTTCATTCTCTAGAGGGCTGGCCACTGATAGGGAGAGCGAGCTGATCCTTAGACTAACTTTCTGGATAGGAGAATTAGAGTTTGGGGACATTAGAAATACCAAATGTTGAATTATACTCAATTTATATAATATGAGCATCGCGACTGAACAAACTCTCATACCGCAGATATACCACTTATACAATATTAGATGACACCATCAAAGCCGTATTGATATATATATATATATATATATCGCAGGTGACCTCTCCTCAAACAAACGCTCCTCGTCACGCCTGATGTATAAAAATTCCAGGCTAAACCGAGAGAAGACACTTCAATCAAACTCTATACATTAGGTAAGTACCTAGATAGGGCTATAGCTTTTGTATCACGAAATGGGTTCATTATTCATTCAGCCAGGTCGATGAAAACGGTAAAAAAAAAGATGAGACATCCCTATCCCAGCGCCTCCAGTACCTACCTCCTACCTACCTAACCTAATCAGATTGGATTTATTTGCAGAAATCAAACCGTATCACGTCACATCACGTCAACATCGCATCGCGTACCGCGCGAGCAAAGGGAAATTAATTCTGTGTTTCAATCCATTGTCGGGAAGGGCTAATCTAACTAACCCGATAATCGTAGCGCGGCTTGTTTTGGAATCTTTTGTGTCTGTTTCAGAAACATGGATGGGGTCGAGAGCCTCGTTAGGTAGGTAGCCTGGGACATCCATCCATCAATCATCAAACTGGAAAAGGGGGTGAGGGTGAGGGTCGATCGAGTTCGATGACTTGAAAGTAATTCTTAATAATACATCGAGATATAGTTAATTAAAAATAAATGGATTTACGGATCTCCGTGGTATATCATATTTAGGATATAAATTTTATGGCCTGAAGGAATAGATAGAATGGATGGATTTAGACGCCTTTTTTTATATATGAAAACATAAAAACAAAAAAAGGGTATCAGTCGACGATATTCCCTCGCCAAGAATGTGAAAACAAACATGTCCATGTCAGAAAAACTCCATTTCATAGCATGCACTTCTTCAAGATAGATGGCCAAGAATTATCCTAGCGACCTCTCATGAGCACACATCTCCATGGCTTAGACTCTCGCGGCTGATCAAGTAAGTAGATGCCATCCACAATTCGGTTGAGGGAACGTCGACTCCTAAGAAAAAGAAAAACTCACCACGCATAGGTACTAATGCAGTGCGCAGAGACAGCTGGGATAGTATGTACAGCGCACACTTCCAAGTTTCTGTGACCGGTTTCACAAATAACAAGGCTGCTACAGGGGATCTAAGTTAGTCTAAGGATGCAGAATCAAGGAGAGCAAATGCGTCTCGTCAAACTGCCAAGAATAGCTACTGCAGGCCGAGAAGGCCACACGTAGCCGTCGATACAAGACTGCACATTTACGTACACGACGGAAAATCGCAAAGCGTCCCCGAGCGTGTTGCCAGGACACGAAATTTCTGGATGCAGGATGCGCTGTTTCCAGCGATAAGCTTCAGGATCGAATCTAGTGGGAAGCACCTACTGGCGCAGGCTGATGCGCCCGTAACTGTACCCCTCGAAAAGGATGTCCATGGTCGTAAGACAACATGAGGCCTATGCCCCTTCGCGTGTTATGTCCATTTTCCACTTTCCAGCGATGGAAGAATGTACTAAGGCGACGAAAAAAGGAAGGTGACGAAGCCTTCCATAATTGATTCAGCGGCGGTAATCCGCACGGTTTCTCCTGACAATAAAAACCCACGTCTATGAAATGCGCCCAAACAAGCAAAAAAAAAAGAGCTCTATCATCCGATAAAAAAACAAGAGCAAAACCACGAAAATTTTCAGTCGAGCAGCACAAGCAACGACAACATAGCAGGAGCTGTTTTAGATGGAATACCGCGCAAGGCGCCCCAAAGGGAAGAGATTCGACGAGCAAGCTTCGGATCATTATTAACCGGGGTATCGACTGCGAATGACGGACGGTGGGAAAAGAAGAATCGAGCGCTTGCAGGGAAATAATGGACCCGATGCAATAAACGATCCTCTATGAAAAAGCACAACCGTCTATGACCCATCCCAAAAAGGACTGCGCTCCGGATATCAAGATAAGATGAAAGTAGAAAGCCACATATCGAAAGGGAATCTGAGACCCAGTTTAAGTGAGGGTGTATCCACCGTCGACTCTCAGGTCGGCGCCCGTGACGTATCTAGAAGCGTCACTGAGCAGGAAGGTGACGGCACCCATGAGGTCCTCTGGTGTACCCATCTTACCGACGGGGATCAGAGAGGTCCACTTGCGGTTAAGCTCTGGGTTCTCGTCAAGGATCTTGCGGGTACTATGGGGAAAGAACGTTAGCATCTCTGTTGATCCAGCTCAAAATGGAAAGATGGTATCGAAGGTCGATTGAACTTACAGGGCAGTGAGCATGTATCCGGGACTGATGCAGTTCACGCGGATGTTGTGACCTGCCCACTCGACTGCCAGAGAGGCAGCCAGGTGGCGCACAGCCGCTTTCGCGGCGTTGTATGGTGCCTGTGGCTGGGGAACGTTGACGATCGCTCCGGACATGCTGCCGATCATGACGATGCTACCCGGAGCCTGACGCTCCATCAGGTGTTTGGCGACACCCGTTGCGAAGAGGTAGGTACCGTCAACGCAAACTCCCCAGAGTTTCTGCATCCGGTCATAGGGGTAGGAGATGGCATCGAAGTTCTCGGTGAAACCGGCAGAGGTGACCAGGCTGTCGATTTTGCCATGCTTCTGGATGATCTCCGCAATACACTCGTTCACGGAGTCAGGGTTGGCCACATCGGCGTAGTGTGCGGTGACGGTGGGCAATCTATGCATGACGATAATGTCTCAGCCTCACTCAAACGCTTGAATCAGTAATGTTCGATTAAACTCACTCCTCCTCCTCCAATCCAGGGTTCTCCTCCTTGAACTGGGCAACAAGCTTCTTTGCTTGCTCTTCGGCCTCTTCCTCTGCAAGAAGTTAGCAAACCTGTTTCTTATTGCGTTAGAAGATGCAATTGCACGGTAGGACGTACTGTTCAGGTCGACAATAGCCAGGTCAGAGCCAGAAGCAACCAGGGCCTGACCCATAACCAAACCCAGACCGCGAGCACCTCCTGTGACCACGCTGACCTTGTTTTCCAGCGAGAAGGAGGCGAGCGTCCGCTTGAAGTGCATGCCTCCACGGCCCTGCACGATGGGACTGCGCGGCATCTCATCGTCCTCTGGGTACTCGATCTTCACGCTCTCGTCCGTACGGGCGTATTCACCCTCATGCTGCCCGGAAGCCCCCTCCGGAGCTGCAGTAGTGGCGCGAAGGATAGGATCCTTCTTGAGATTGTTGTTGTCCTTGGACAAAAAGGGCGTGGAGGAGATGGAACGAGAGGCTGGGATAGAGAGAGCCGGCCGATAAGCAGCTGCTCTCGCAGCTGGACGAGAGGTGGCCTGGCTAACGGCCCTGATAGCCTGGCGGGTGACCGAAGGCTTGAACATGACGGAGGCTGCGGAAGGGCCTGAAGGTAATCTGAGGGAAGGTTAGGGCGGGGGTGATGTTGAACAGAGATCGATCAGGGACGTACCTTGGGAGGGGGGGGAACTCTACTTAAACAGAGGCTGGGTGAAAACTCTGAAGTTGCCTCTGTGTCAACAAGACCGTGGGACAAAACGCTGTGTCCACACACGGGGGGAAAGTATGGATACTAGACTTAGTCAGGAGCTTGGGGAATGCGACTGGGGAAAGCGAAGAAGGGGAAAATGCGGCAAATAATACGGAGGAGCCCGAGACCCGCTATCGGACGACGCGATGGATAAACAGACAAATCATGCTTCAAGGGGTATCAACAATTTTTTTTTCTCCAGATAAATAAGCTGGCGTTGCGTGGCTTGCGGTGCGTGAGCTGTGATGTCAGGCGGTGGCAGTTTCAGGCCCAGGCCCATCACCGACCGCCAGGCCGTGCATAGGGCCGCAACGCTGCACTTCTGTTCGTACAACAGCTCTCCTGCCGTGCCACCGGCCAAGCGCCGTCTCGCACCGTTGGAGTCGAGGCTCCATCTCGTTCCCTGTCTACACTCAACATCCCACTTTTCTTTTGGACCTTTGTCTCCCGTCCGACCTGGGAGTCGTGCCGGAGCGGTCCTCGGAGCTTACTATGTTGTGTAGTAGACTACTAGCCTCGACGATCCCGATGCTTGATCTCCAGTCAATCCCTACCGTAACCCGCCTGTGGGACAGGGAAAAAAGAAAACACAGTTCGGCGCTCACCGCTCCCGTTCAGGTACAAAATAGCCGATGTTGACAAGTCGCAGGGAGTGGGCACGCAGCAGCAAGTGCTTTACCCCCATATGGCATGAGCATGGAACGAGAAAGAAGCAATTGAACTGTCACATGGTCTGTTCTGTATAGTCTATACGGATGTTCTATGCTAAACTTAGATCACCAACGCCTTTCGGACCGGTCCAGACAGCAGCGAGCTGCCGTCCTGCTGACAGCTGGGCCGTGTGCCGTGTGCGCTTAAGCAGCTTGGGGCCGTCCCCGAGTTAACCCCCAGCTCCCCCGACTCGCCCGAACTTACCGACCGATCTATCCACGGATCGCGCGATCTACGGAGTGCGGCTTTTACCCTTTAAGCTCGCGACCTCCGCGCCGGTCATCAGAGAATACTGGAGCCGATTGCTAAGCTGCCCGGAGACAGCGCGCTCGTTGGCTACGCGGCGTCCTCGTCTGCGAACTCGACCAAAGGTGTGCCGCTCTTGCATTGATCCTGCACGGTCCAAGTCAGCGATAACAGGGCCAGACCCGCAATTGTGGGGTTTGGAAGGCACAAAGAAGCGCTGTGGAAGCTAGCCACGGGCCCGTGACCCCGGGCTGTCGCGCCGCCCTACCAAAACGGGGGGAGCCTGGGGCAACCCCGTCGCGGCAGAGTCGGGGAAAGAAAATTGTGCAGCATGCGTGACCTACCCCTTTCTTGTGCACAACCTTGGAGATGGTCCCGTGATGCGGGCTGCGGATGACCGTCTCCATCTTCATGCTCTCGATCACCACCAGCGGCTGGTCCTTCTCCACCCGGTCGCCCTCCTGCACCTCCACGCGCAGGATTTTGCACGGCATTGGTGCCAGCACACTATTGGCCACGTCCTTGATCCCCAGCGCCTTCTCCATCCATCGCGCCCTCGGTACCGTCAGGCGATACTGCCTGCCACGCTGAAATGCCACGATGGAATCGCCGTCACGGATCACTGTCGTGTCGAGTCGAGTGTGGGGGAAGAAGGACGTGACCTCTGAACCGTGGTTGATGTGACTCCTCACCTGCTCAAAGCTCCGTCCGTTGACGTCGACGTTAAATGTGTTCTTACCTGTCTGCTGGACCCGGACATTATGCTCGGCACACTCTTTTCCTTCTTCTGTAAACGAGAATTGACGCTGCTGGTACACTGGGCTGAATCCCACGGCAGACCCAGCAGGGCCTTGGAAATTGGCCTCGTTCCCTGAAGCAGAACCGGAGTCGTTCAGCAGGGATGCCAGAGCAACCTGCGCTAGAACCTCATCTTCGACAACCTTGTTGTCGAATAGCTCCTCCCGGTGCTTGTCAATGTATCCAGTCTCTACCTCACCAGCAATGAAGTCGGGGCTCCGGCAGACCGCCTTCAAGAACTCGATATTAGTGATGGGCGCCGCGACTTTAAACTCCTCTAATGCGACGGAGAGCTTGCGAATCGCCTCGCGTCGGTCAGAGCCTCTGACGATCAATTTTGAGATCATCGGATCATAGTGTGCTGAAACTTCGTCCCCATCGGCGAAGCCCGCATCGATGCGGACGTTTTCCTTGATCGCCGGTGTTCGCACAAGGGTCAGACGCCCAGAGTCGGGTATGAAACCCTGATCGGGGTTCTCTGCATATATCCTTGCCTCGATAGCATGTCCGCCATTGGCAATTTTGGCCTCGACTTCTTCCTGCGTCAGCGGAAGAGGTGCGCCTTCGGCCACAAGGATTTGCCAGTGGACAAGATCCTGGCCGGTAACCATCTCTGTCACGGGGTGTTCGACCTGTAGCCTGGTGTTCATCTCCATGAAGAAGAATTCACCGGTGTCATTGTCGAAAATGAATTCCACAGTACCCGCGCCTTCGTAGCCTACCGCCAGTGCGGCCGATCTTGCCTTGTCCCAGAGGTCCTTCCGCGTCGCATCGGGGAGATGTGGAGCAGGAGATTCTTCCAAGATCTTCTGGTGTCGCCGTTGTATGCTGCAGTCCCGTTCTCCTAGGGCCACACAGTTTCCATGCTTGTCGGCAAAGACTTGAACCTCAATGTGTCGTGGCGTCGTGATATATTTTTCAATCAACATCTGATCGTCTCCAAAGGAGTTCATGGCTTCTGTTTTGGCCGACCGCAGCTGGTCCTGGAATTCTACTTTGGACCTGGCTATGCGCATCCCCTTTCCACCACCACCTTTGACTGCTTTTATGAGCACTGGGTATCCGATCTTGTCAGCCTCGGCTTCGAGGAGCTGTGGGTCTTGGTTATGGCCGTGATATCCCGGAACGCAAGGTACACCTGCAGCGGTCATGATCTCCTTTGACCGACTTTCAATCTATCAGCAATGGTTCTGTCGAAGCAGGGTATGATAAAGACCTGCCTTTTGTCTCCCATATCCTCGATAGCTTTCCATGGGGGTCCGATAAAGACCAACCCAGCTTCTGTACATTTTTGGGCGAATGCGGAGTTCTCGCTCAACTGTACACGTTTGGTCAGAAATGGATATAAACAGAAGTCTTGGGAATGGGCGTTACGAACAAAGCCGTAACCTGGATGAATGCCCTGGCAGCCCTCTCTCTTGGCAATCTCTATAATGCGGTCGCCATCGAGATAGGCGGATGTGTCCCCCAAATTAAATGCAAAGGGTGAACTGAGGGCATGCTGTGCTCGGCAATCGGGATCGGTGTAGAGTGTAGTAACTCGGATGCCGTGTTGAGCAGCTGTCCTCCCGACTCGTCTGATAGGTAATCGAAGTCAGCACGGGAAACCGTGTAGAAAGGTATCCGGAAACGTTTACAGAGCTATTTCTCCTCTATTCGCAATGAGAATTGACCCAAGAGGCGTCTGGCCTCCGGCGGAACTCGACAGTGTGGAAGCGACTCTTGCTGTCGGCTTGCGGATTGCCGCCTGCCCCAGGCGGGGAGTCGTGCGGAGAAGCTGGAGAGAAGAGAGCGGCATTGGTGGCTCTCAATGCCAGGTCAAAATCAGAGAGGGTCAATAAAGGGAGAAAGACTGGTCAAGGATGAGAACATAATCTAACATAGAAAGGAGCTTGCCCGCAGGAGTTGCAGAACTCCCCGAGTGCGGAGTAGACAGAGCTCGACAGCCGCCTTTACCCCGGGTCTGAAGCCGGCATGCCTAGGTCACGGACGCTTGGGCCGACGTAAAGCGAACCGCGGGGAAATACCGCCCACGTGATCACCACCGCCGGTCCGAGGAAAGCTCTGCTCCAACGCCGCAAGAACGGTGCTCGCAGGAGATGAACACTGGATTCTCCGTCCTTACGTGAGGTTAATCCCAGTTCTCAGGACACAGTCTCCGGGCGATAAGCCTCGAGGCAATTGCCGATGTTTAACGGGTTGCTTTCTCCTTGAAGGAGCAGTTCTCTGAACCCTTACGCCCAAAGCTAACACAAGACGCATTTGTGCTACAGCCGATCTCTCTGGTCCTGGAACCGACTCTCCTGTGCCGGTACAAGGACACTTCCTACCTCTGGATTATCACCTGAATAATCATATTTTGGGTTCCTGTCTCTGAGCCCAACCTATAATCATTATTCTCCACTGCCCGTCTTTGCGGAATTTGCGGAGCTTCGGTTCCCTGTGGACCCTAGAAAACCATCCTCACACGCCCGACCCGGTGTGTGAGTTTCAATCATGTCTGACGATGAGGATTTCTATGATGAATTTGACGAAGACTATGTTTGGTTTGAAGATGCCAGCCCCGACGCTGCTGTTAGTATAAGCCCGCCCGACTTTCATTCTAATCTTCTGTGACTGGGCGCTGCTCACGGTCTTTGGGGGTTACATTAACACTAACTTTTGACTACGAGAACAGGATGACCTCGCCGGTACAGCAATCAACTCTCCCGTTCTAATTGACGACCCCTCCCTCGACGTCGAAGAGTCCTTCAGTGACTGGGAATATTATTCGGATGATTATTACGATGACGACCCAAGCATTATTCGCAAGGATGCGAGGAACCGAATTCCGCTAGATAAAAACGGTGTGAATACCCTCGAAAGAAAAATGCCCGCAAGGAAGAAGCGCAGGCTGGCACCAACAGCCGAGATCCCCGAGCTGTCTCTGGGCGCCGCCGCTGTCGAGGACTTGAAATCCATGCGCCTGGACCCTACCTCTTTCAGAAGCGTTGTGTGGCGACGTCCTAGCCATGAGAATATAAAAACCGAGTTACACCAGCCCGGAGACGGGGAAAAGGTAGCGTTGCTCAAGAATTGGAGAGAGATATTCAAGAGCTCCCAGCCCACCAAGAATGATAGTGGTGTTGTTCGTGTAACAACGAAGAAGTTACAGAGCAATTCCAAGTCAGGTCGGGCGACCAATCGTTCTAGCGCAAGAGGCAGAACTGCTGCAGCGAAGAACAGGACGAAGAGAGATCCCTCCCGCAAGGTAGCGGTGGTTGTTTCAGAAGATCTACCATCATATAATGACCAAGAGGACCATGGAGAACCGGAATCAACCACAGGAGAACCACTCCCGCCCCCTCCTGAATCCATTGGTGGATCGGAGCCACCGGCTGTTGGTTTGAAGAAAAGGACCAGAGCTTCAGAGAACGGATCCCGGCTTAAAGACGTTATCTCAGCACAGGATGATGCACAAGATATGGTCTCTTCTGTCTCTGCTTCTGAACCGAAGATTGCAGTGGAAGTGCCAGTGTCCATAGTTAAGCCCGAAGGGTTAGATGGTTCTCTCTCCGTCGGCACACCGCCGGCTCCTCCTCCACGGCGGTCACTGCGTAATAAGCGAAAAGCAGATGATTCTTTAGATGAAGACAACCATGACCACGCAACTTCCACTGAAGAAAATACCAGACCCAAAAAGAAAAGAATGACGTCTCTGAAAACCAATGGAGATCAAGAGAAGAAACAAGCACCGACAACCTCACTAAGAAGGTCAACGAGGACGAGGAAGGGCCAGAAGTAAGCGTTCTATTTTTTTTTAGGTCAGTTTCGGCTCTTGAATACATTGCTGTCGTTTCTGGAACGGAAACGCAGAGGTTGGTTAAATTTGTTATGAATAAGGAAAAAGAAATAGCCTGTGATTGCTTCGGATTCTATAGAGATCAAGCAAGCCGGCTTCATGGATCTTGGCTTGGCTTTATGAGATCATACGAGTTACGCACCACTTGTACATCCTGTACTTTATATACTTCTTCATGCCTTCTCTTTTCAAGAATACTCTCTGTTGAATGCTCGCCCAATCACCATCCTTCTTATCTCGCTGGTTCCCGCCCCAATCTCATATAGCTTCGCGTCCCGCAGCAGCCTGCCGGCCGCGATCTCGTTGATGTACCCATTTCCACCCATCAGCTGGATGGCATCGAGGGCACATTCAGTGGCCCGCTCAGCGGCGTAGAGGATCGCGCCTGCGCAATCCTGCGTGCGGATCACAGTGCCTGTCGATGATGTGGCGGAGGTGTCGATTTCCCGCGCTGTGGCGTAAGTGTAGGCCCGCGAGGCGCGAAGCTTGGTGTACATGTCCGCAAGCTTTCCCTGGATAAACTGGTTGTGGGCGATCGGGATGCCAAACTGCTTGCGGGTGTGAGTGTAGGGGAGGACAAGATCGAGTGCGGCTTGCATGATTCTGCTTTGCCGTTAGCTGGGCCTGTCCGGTATATAAAAAGATCCATGATTTCTTCCTGCAGACTCCAAGAGTAGGACGGACTTACCCCAGTGGTCCAGCACTGAGAACGAGTCTCTCCAAGTCCAATCCTTCCATAAGAACCTTGACACCGCGGTTCACCTCTCCCAGAACATTTTCCTTGGGGACGAAAACGTCCTCAAAGATAAGCTCGCCGGTATTCGAACCACGCATGCCGAGCTTGTCGAGCTTGCGGGCGCAGGAGAAGCCCTTGAATGTCTTTTCAACCACAAATGCCGTGATGCCCTTGGAGCCTTTCTCTGGCTCCGTCTTTGCGTACACGACGATGTAGTCGGCGTCGGGGCCCTGTGGAATCAAGTGGCCAATTTAGTCTTTTATACAGCACCAATGTTATCGGATGAAAGACGAGGCGAGGCATTGAAATCGAGTTCAAAACTGACATTTGTGATCCACATCTTTGTCCCGTTCAGCAGCCAACCTCCATCAACGGCTTTCGCTGTCGTCTTCATGCTGACAACGTCCGAACCGGCAGAGTGCTCTGACATTGCAAGCGCTCCGATTTTCTCGCCCGAGATCAAACCAGGAAGGAATCTTGCCTTCTGCTCGGGAGATCCGTTCAGGGACAGCTGGTTGACGCAGAGTTGGGAGTGAGCGGCGTATGAAAGGCCGATACTCCCTGGATACTGGGCGTTAGAGACCAATATCATAGAGATCATAGTGCAGATTTCTCATACCGGATGCTCTGCTTATTTCCTCCAGGACGACACAATGCGCCTGGTAGCCCATTCCGAGACCACCATATTCCTCGTCCGCGGTGACACCAAGGAATCTGTTGTAGTAGAAAGGCAACAGCGTGAACGTCGTGTCGATGAACCGAAAGGATATGGAATTCCCTCCTTACCCTGCCTCTCCCAGCTTCTTCCACATCTCCTGCGGGAAATCATTCTGCTGGTCTGTTCGCGCAGCGACTTCCTCGGGTATCTCTCGCCCTTGATTGAACTGCTGTCAGAGCCTGGAACGACTATATCGGATATAGATACTCTTCTGACGAAGCAGCCACTTACTGGTAAAGTCCTGCACTCTCTCCCGCAATTCCACAAGATCCTCTTCTGTAGGCGGTTCGAACCCTTTCGGGTGCTTGGTTGACACCGTTCGCAATGCGGGGACCCGCACGAGAGGCCCCCGCATCCGAGGTAGAGCTCTGGAGGAGCGCAAGAGAAGTCGAGGAATACTGGGAGCAGCCATGATGGACAGAGAAACTCACGTATCTGCAATTGAAAGTGGCAAAACGTTTTGACAAAAAGTAAAGAAAGGAATAACCGAAAGAGGTCCGATCGGCCTGTACCTAGGTAGGACACGAAGCAAAAGCTGCTGCTGAGCTCGGCTCGGTTGGACGCGGTAAACGTCGCCCCCCGCACTCCGCAAGTCTGTCCGGGGTTCAACCTCCAGTGCCCGACAGACATGCCGCTTTGTTTTTCGCCCTCTGTCAGAGGCTGTTCCTAGCTTATGATGACAGTAGGAAGAGTCATGGTTTAAAGGAACACATCTTGTCTTTCGCTGAGAGTCAATACCACCCGTACCCCGCTGCGACGGCCCGTCCCCGCAAATGCATGCTCCATCTCCGCTCCTTTTCCGCAGCCTGGGGTCGAGGACTCATCCTCTTCGATACCTGGTGCTAGCACAACAACAACCGCGACTGAGAATATCTCGACAGCACTCCAGATCAATTGCCAACTATACGCATCCGCACCATGTCTCCGCCATCTCCGTCCTGTCGTCCGCCGTTGACACCTCCTCCCCGGAGTTCCAGGAGAACACAAGGCAGATGAATGAGCTCCTGGAGAAGATGTCGAGCCTCCACGCGAAAATCGCACAAGGAGGGCCGCAGAAGGCAAAGGAGAAACACATAGCCAGGGGCAAGATGCTGCCGCGCGATCGAGTAACCGCCCTCATCGACCCCTGCACGTCATTCCTGGAGCTCTCCCCTCTGGCAGGCCACGAGGTATACCCGGGCGAGGACGTCCCGTCGGGAGGGATCATAACGGGAATTGGAACGGTCGAGGGCGTCACCTGCATGATTGTCGCGAACGACAGCACCGTCAAGGGAGGCACATACTACCCGATCACCGTGAAGAAGCATCTCCGCGCGCAGGCCATCGCGCAGGAGAACAAGCTCCCCTGCATCTACCTCGTCGACTCCGGCGGAGCGAACCTGCCGCACCAGGCGGATGTCTTCCCGGATAAAGAGCATTTCGGCCGGATATTCTTCAACCAGGCCAGGATGAGTTCGCTGGGTATCCCCCAAATATCCGTTGTCATGGGTCCCTGCACCGCCGGAGGAGCCTATGTGCCCGCCATGAGCGACGAGACCATCATCGTCGAGAACCAGGGCACGATCTTCCTTGCCGGTCCTCCGCTCGTTAAGGCCGCCACGGGGGAGATCGTCTCCGCGGAGGATCTAGGCGGCGGCCACCTCCACAGCACCGTCTCCGGTGTCTCGGACTACCTGGCCGTCGACGACGCGCACGCCATCGTCCTCGCGCGCCGGTCGATCGCCAATCTCAACTACCCGAAGACGAGCCTCCCCCTGGTGTCGTCCGACGGAGGACAGACTACCATCAAAGAACCCCTCTACGACCCGGAAGAACTCTCCGGCATCGTGGGGACCAATCTCCGCCGGCAGATCCCCGTGCACGAGGTGATCGCGCGCATCGTCGACGGCAGCGAATTCGCCGAATTCAAGCGCGACTACGGCAGCACGCTGGTGACGGGCTTCGCCCGCATCTACGGCACCCAGGTGGGCATCGTCGCGAACAATGGGATCCTGTTCTCCGAGTCCTCGCTGAAAGGGGCGCATTTCATCGAGCTCTGCGCCCAGCGGAACGTCCCACTCATCTTCCTGCAGAATATCTCGGGCTTCATGGTCGGTGCGGATGCGGAGAAAGGTGGTATCGCAAAGAATGGAGCAAAGCTGGTCACTGCAGTTGCATGTGCGGATGTGCCCAAATTTACGGTCGTGTTTGGCTCGAGTGCTGGTGCGGGTAACTATGGGATGTGGTGAGTTTTATTATACACATCAGTTCCCGCAGAGGAAATTATCTTAAGGACTAACACGGGATTCTTCCACAGCGGCCGCGCCTACTCCCCCCGCCTCCTCTTCATGTGGCCCAACGCCAAAATCGGCGTCATGGGCTCCGAGCAGCTCTCCGCCGTGATGGAGGCCGTGGGCCGTACCGCCGACCCGGCCCTCAAGGCCCGCATCGATCGCGAGTCCGAGGCCATCTTCTCCTCCGCGCGCCTGTGGGATGATGGCGTGATCCCACCCGCGCACACGAGACGCGTTCTGGGCTTGGGCCTCGCTGCCGCCTTGGGCGGGAAGGTGGACAGGGACGTGCAGACGCGGTTTGGCGTTTTCAGGATGTAACCCTCTTTCATATGGTCGGATCGATTCATGCATGAGGATGGGGTATAGTGCTGTTATTTTTCTCACTCAATATACTGTACGGCCGGGCAGAGAGCATCATAGGCCGTGCTTTGTTTTTTCACAAACAACAGGGAGAGTAGAAGACGTTTTATAGACGTGGCACAACCATGGGCAGAAGTCTTCCTGGCTTAGGTAGTAGAGATAAAATGCCATCCATCATGGTCTCATGAAACTTCAAACATACTTTTTTATCCCAGTTCAATTAATCTGGCTCAGTTTGTAACGATGCAAACATGTCCGCTATTCTATTCGTACTTTTCAGCGTCGAGGGGAGGAGAGTGGTCCTCTTCTCAACCCAAATCCTTGGCCCACGCAGATCAGGACAGGGGAAAACCCTCGAAAACTCACAAAATAACAAACTTCTCATTCATAGCCAATATGTACCGCTGAACAAAGAGTAGGAACAACAGGGAACACGACAGGAATCTACTTTTCGAGGGAACCTTGGGGCGCGTGACACATCAACAGAAATGTGAGGTCGTTGAGAGCGACAGAAAAGAAGGCGAGGAGTGGCGTGTGAAATATGTAGTAGAAATCCAAGGGAGTCCAGTCCAGGTGAAGAGAATATGGTGAATATATATCCCATAAATGGCCATCCTCCGATCCAAATAGACGGCCATAGATGAATCAATCATAAATAACCTTATAGGAAGCGAAAGCCATTTTGGGCGTCGTCGGTAAAGTCCACCACGGATGGATGACGTTCACATAACCAGACATGGACCCTTGCGTTTGGTCGACCCGCTCTGTTGTCTGCGTTCTCGCTTCCTGTCGTGCCGGTTTGGCCCTTCTCTCTTCCGTGCTGGGTTATCATTCTGCCTCGACTGGCTCGCTTGTATGTCCTTCCTGATAATCTGCCTGCAGAGATCGATAAAAACCTCGTTGACGTTGGCGCGTCTGCGAGCGGAAGTTTCGTAGTACGGAGCGTTGCCCCAACTCTGGGAGAGGGCAAAGGCCTTTGCGCGGGGCACAGCCCTGTCTTCCTCGAGGTCTGATTTATTTCCCACAATGACGAGCGGCACCTTTTCGTCGTCCTTGATGCGGATGATCTGCTCCCGGAGCTCGGACAACTCGTTGAGGGATGACATGCTGGTGATGGAGAAGACGAGGAGGAAACCTTGACCCTGCTTCATGTAAAGCTCTCTGGAGAGGTGATATCGATCAGTATGGAAACTCTGTAGAAGTCGACAATGGGAGGAGATATTAGGTTCGTTGCTACCACAGGGGCCTTGTTCGCTGTATGATGTGCAGGGAGAAGCCAAAGTCATATGCGATCCTTACCTCATGGCCGCTAACAACGGGTTAGTTACGCTGAAAATACGGTTTGAACAAGAATCGGGAACATTGGGAATACTTACTGAACTGTTCTGTGCCTGCAGTGTCAAGTCTGCGAGAAAGTAAGTTGGTCAGAAACATGTCCTGCAGAAACGACACCCCAACCTTTCATCGTATCACGAAAGGAGCGAGTACATACATCTCTAGGATACATTGTCGGCCCTGAAGAAGTCAATAGCTGCCACATAGGAACCGTTGAAGAAGCAGGATCGCCCGACTCACATCTACTTCAATCTGTTTACGGTACGAATCCTCGATCGTAGGGTCGTAACTTTCAATCCACACATTCTGCACGAATTGCGCTGCAAGATAATGAGCATCCCGTTGGAACCTGACGGTGCTGAAGGGTACTCCGAGTGGACGAGGCCCGCCATGGTGTGCGGAATCAGGAGGGAAGGGCTCGCCAGACGAGGAGTAGTGCGAGTAGTAAAGAAAAGTATATACCAGTAAGACAGCTCTTTCCAACACCACCTGTAGTTTGGGAATTAAACGGTTTTCGTCAGTAAGGAGTGTTCTCGATATTCCCGGGGGAAAGGAGCCTATGCCTACCAGCACCCAGAACCACAATGTGGTATTCTCGTCTGAAATGCAGGAATACAAAGTCAGCATCTGCCACTACAACCAAGGCCCAGAATGTACACTGGATACTTGAGCGTTGAGATATGAGGTTGATACACCCCAGACTTACCGCGGTTGCATCGGCATCTTGGGCGGAAGTTTGGTTACAGAACGAGGACGAGATAGAGATCCTTGAGACTCAAGGCCAAGAAAACCTTCAGGAGCTCTCTTGGAGCAAAGATGATAGGAGTCCCTCCGGGCCGGCAATCCTCTAGCGTTGGCTGTCGTCGAGCGAAACGTCCTACGATGACTCAAAAGGTATATTCTTTTCCTTGCTGTTCGCACTCGGAATTCAAAAGGTTGACAGGCTCCCACCGGGCCGCTGACAAGCACAAGAGGTGATACCTGGTCCCTTACATCGGTCTCAATCCTTGTCAGACCGCCACCTTCGGAACCTGAAGCGATTGGGATGCGTTGTATCTAGCCTCGATCCAGAACAAGCGGCTCCGAGCAACCCAAGGGAAAGTTATATCGCGTAAGGTCCGCTGCGCTGTTGAATTGCCCCTGGAATCAAGAGTCAACGGCTGATTGAAATGAAGGTATTGGAGGCGTATTCTTCGTCAAGGGAAGCGGCGCGCAAGGGATCGGAGCTCTCAGACGGGGCGACAAAACGTGGCAGTCTTGCAGGAATCCTCAGGTGCCAATTGGCGCTGCTGCCCCGACGTATCAACGGTTTGCCGTTCCTTCGTGAACTTCGTGTTCTCAAGGGACCAGCACGCGAAGTTCGGCGGTGAGAAGAGCCTCGACGGTTGTGCGGGTACCCAGAGGGGTGAACCCAAGGTTCGCGAGCAGACCTAAAAGCGAAGGCCGGCCGAGCTGCTTTTTGCTGGAGTATTCGGGAGGGATGCAGGTCAACGACCTGCGTCGGACGAAGGGTTAGCTTTACGGTCTCCAAGCCCTGTCGATACGAGCCAGGCTGCCCGAACGAAGCTGATAGAGAGGGGAGGGGGGGGGGACAAAAAAGTCAAATGCCCCTAAGGGGACGGCCAGGAGCTCGACGTGGGAGAGCCCGAAGGCGGCCAGCGGCCAGACCATTGCTCAGTATTCCCAATTGAGTCTTCGAGGCGAGTCTAGCAACGCACCAGAAGGGTCGGTGGATGAAAACGATCTGCGCCCGCGCCAGCTTGAATCCCGCTTTTAGGAACGGCGCTGAAGCCCCAGAGAGACCGTGACGTGATTCAATGGGCAGGCACCTTTTGGCCCCGGCAAGGAACGGAGGATGAGGATGTCAGGGAGCATACATACCGGTGTCGTTTGGGGATAATCGCCACCTTGTGTAGTTAGCAGCTTGGATATGTCTGGGGACTGGATGACGTCCGGGCCCACTCCAAGCGCAGGAGCACGGAGGCTGGTGCAGAAGCGCTGGACAGACTATATTTATTAGAGAGACACGATGGAAGGGTCGGAGGACGAGGACGCTGATAGTCTTCAGAGCAGTAAGAGTCGAGAGAAAGGCGAGGCGTCCCGAAGCCACACGCGACGGCGACTTCTGCGCACAGCAGGATCTTGACCTGTCTAGAACGAACTCAACGTCCGTCCACATCTCCACACGCTGCAACTGTTCCTCATGAAGTCCGGGGCGTCCGCTCTCGACGCCCGACAGGCATCTGTTTCCCATCCTGCATACTCATTATAAAGCTGGTCTTTCTCTTCGTCTCTTTCTCCATCCCTATCCCTCACTCTCCACGCAGATCCGGTCCCGAGAATTCCCCAATCTGAATCCAAACCACCAGGCCATCCCCATCACTTTCGGGCCCACTTTCTGGCTTCATGAACGGCTTCTCGCGGCTTGGGCTTATCGATTAGCGGATGTTTCAACTCAGACAGGGTCCTCTGCTGGATGGTGATCGGATCATGCAGTGTTCGACCTTCCCAACAGCTGCTAATTGGCCGGGCGTGCGGCCGAATTTCCAGCTGCTGCTTGCTTTATCCTGTGCATCGACGGCAACGCGAGACCGCCAGGCACCCGCGAGTCCCAGTTGCCAATCTTAAATGTTCATCGCTGTTGGTCAGATGCAATTTTTTATGGCATTGCAGCACCGCCAGTCAGGCTGCTTCGATTCGATGCTTTGTCCATTACTGCCGGACAAAGGACATCTTTGAAATCGGCACTGTCCGAGTGCTCCCAAGAGTCGAATGGGAGTGATGTAACGCTGCAGTCAACATCTGCATTTAATTCCGCTAACCTGCACCAGCCATCACATTCAACACGGCCTACAGTAACTGCACCTGCTGTATAAGTTACGGCTCTCTCGAGACCATTCACGAGCATCTCAGCCGGCCAGCAAGTGACCGGGCCGCCTATGTCTTGAATCTTGAAATGCTAGCAACGAGAATTGTTAACAGCCAAGCACATCTAGTGTCAGCCAGGCATTGCTATCGGAACTACTATCTAGGAATCCACCCTTCTGAGCAGGGACCAGGTCCGTTGCTCTTTACTATTTGCTTGTGCAGCAGATGCGTCGTCCATTGAGCCTCCTTAAGTAAACCCGGAAGGCATAGTTCCAGGAATGGACCCAACACTGAACAGGGACCTGCGCACAGCTAACGTCATCCTGTATCACCTAAGAAAAAAGACATTTACCGAGGCCTCAGAGCCAACCATTATGTTACCTCCAGAAAAAAACCAGCACAGACAATATCCCACTGTCCAATGGCACTCTGCGTTATTTTTCACCTCAACAAAAGCCTCATCTCCGATCATTTCTACGGGTTGCTGTCTACGATTTAGTTTCCACTATCGCCTTTTTCAACCCGACAATTTTCCTGAGGAGATTTTAATAATTTCTCTTATATCCGAGGTCCCCTACTCCGGAAATTGTATCGGGTATCCCTAGTATCTGTCCCACCAACCCCGCATTGGCGTGCCCCCGGAGTTCATGGCAAAATATGCCAATTCTGGTAGCATCAGGGACCAGAAAAAAAGATTATTAAGCATCCTCTGTGGAAAGAGTTTAGATCATCATCGATTTGGAATGCCTTGCGTTGCCTACGCAAAACATTCTGTCAGCGGCTGTATAACAATCTCATCCTGCCACCATTCAGCCAAGGGCTGACACGACGCCGTAGAGTAAACTGAGTAACTTTATCTGTCGGTGAGGGAAACCGCATTCAGAAGGAGGCTGCTATTGTGTAGCCAAGGGAAGAAAAAATCCGTCTGAGAAAGAGGAAGAAAAAAGAGAGTTCTTCCTTTCTCTGGTAGGGTAGATAGATACCAAGGCTCAATATTTGAATAAAGGATTCACTGCTATCTGGGGAGGCACGCAGGACGTAGTACAGTAGTTTAGATTTGGAGAGTAGGGCCCATATGGCATTCAGGTGGTCTCAGTCCATTAATCCCCTCTATCCAGGAAAAAGAAAGAGAGAAGATGATGGTGGTGCATTTCCGCGGAGTTTATGAGATTCTCCAAGATTGAAGTAAAAGTAAACTACTGTATGATATGGTACTTGGATGCCCCAGGAGCCCTTTTTTTTCTTTTCTGAGGACTACTGCAGGTCAGTGTCTACGACGAGGACAACATCAACAAGGGCTGCGTCAAAGATAAAAGACGGCTGATCCATTGTACATACCCTCATAGGCCAGGTTAGGTACTTACCTCCGTTAGGTAGGTAGGGCGGAGTAGTATTCGTACTCCGTGCCACGTTTTGAAAATGGCAGGGGTGTATAGTAGGCTCTGTTTTTACTGCATACAGTACATATCTCCGTTGATCTATTGGTCTATTTAAGAAATCATTGAGATCGAATCGATTGTAATTGCTCTACGTATTAACCATAAGTATTCTGACAAAGACCAATATACCGCATACCACATACCACATACCGCATATAGACTGCATACATACATCTGCACCTGCATAAAACAAAAGGCAAAAACAAAAACAAAAAAGGCCAAACCCTCCTTCGCTGGATTCCGATCCCTGTCACT
>NW_027192527.1:3384065-3388397 GCF_041956765.1 Thermoascus crustaceus | reverse complement strand
GTTCCCCAATCGCGGCTCGGCTGTACTATCCGTCCGGTCCGTCCCTATAGTCTTGTATGTACCTACCAGGTACTGCACGTAGGTACCCAGTGAAGCCCAGTCTCAGATAACCTGACGTCTTTAACCTAAGTAGGTACTGCGTACCTAGCATAGCATAGCACTGCCTAGCCTAGGTATGTGCCTACCTAATGTATGCTATGCAATTGCTATGCTATTTCTATTGCCATGTGATCGAATCGGAGTACTGTACTCGCGGTCTGCCTATATTTGAATGGCTTAGACAATATTGGATTATATGCACAGCTCCATATGCTTGAAAATTGTGCTAATTTGATCCTTCAGCGCGATAATACCAATCCATCCACATCTCCCCTGCAAATTGGTCATAATTAGGTGTCTAGATTTCTAGAGAGACATCTGTTACAACGCTTGCAGAAGTGAGGCTATGAGGAAGGGAAGTCTTCGGAGAAACTACAGACCGACAAACCAATCAGGATATAATCAAACCTCCTCCTTCGATTCAGGCTAGGTGAATCGACAAGAGGTCTTCGATTCGGTCACCTAATCAGAAGGGCTATTTTGATTAACAATGTATATAGAGATGCTCCTTAACCATGGGATTAGGACCCCGTGGTCAACTCAAATATCAATCCTGATAGTGACGTTGCTAGTAACGGCCTATTCATCTATCTCTTTCCCTTCCTTTCTGTCTTCAAGATAAACCCAACGAGCCTCCGCCTAAGAAGTCTTAGGCCCGCTGTTACACTAAGTCTGATTTTGAACTGGAAGTTCAAAATAAGCAAGTATTTCTGCTAACTTTTCAGACAACTGTATAGACTGAGTTACTAGATAAGTTAACTACAGAGTTCTAATCCCTATAGTTAAGAAGTGTCGTGTCTTATATATATAATAGGTTCTTGCTCAGAACTACCTATCTCTGAATTATAAACATAGATTACAGAGGTAGATTATAGACTTAAATTGTGAGAATAAATTGTAGATAATCTATCTATATTATATAATAAGATCTTTTTCCTATTAGCCTTGCTAATAGTCTTTCAGCTGTGCTGTAATTGTAACGGCGGACCTAAGACTTCTTAGGCGGAGGCTCGTTGGGTTTATCTTGAAGACAGAAAGGAAGGGAAAGAGATAGATGAATAGGCCGTTACTAGCAATGTTACTATCAGGATTGATATTTGAGTTGACCACGGGGTCCTAATCCCATGGTTAAGGAGCGTCTTATATACATGCTGAGTTCTGCCCGGAAATACCTATCCAGTGGATCATGACTATGGATGGATCAAAGGTCGGGTTGGATCAAGAATCTAGATGGATCATTTCCGCTGATTTGATCCATCATCACGTGATAGGTTCTCACCCTCATTGCTCTGTCGGAGATCCTTAGGCGTAACACTTAGAAGGCAAGTTATATTGTCCATTTCTACTTGTTTCCTGTTCCTCAAGATAAACCCAACAGGATCTACCTAGAGTTTTAGACCTCCTGTGACATCAATTCAGCCCCACATTTCTATACCTTCTTATCTAGTCTTTGCATGCCTACTTCCCTTCAGACAATGGAGACTTATACTAGAAAGCTTCATGAGAATTTCCCTTTTGAACCTAAATGGAACTGCCGCCTAGATCTAGTGCTAAAAGGAGTTATAGCCATGGGTCAGTTGGCGGAGCAGGTCAAGGAGGAACTTAATATAAAAGCAGCCGAGAAGGAAAGGGAAATGCACCACAGATTTAGACAAAGGAATCTACCAGACCGGAGGGGTTTTATGTGCCCATCAAGCTCGTTATATGGTTCAAAAGCGGGATAAGGATGAGGCTGCAAAGTCTGAACGGGCAGATAAGCGGCAGAGGGAAGCAGAACTTCAGTGCCGCAAAAAACAGGCAAAATGAATTGCAATTGATTGCAAAAAGCATAGAAGGGTTCTCCTGGCTAGATAGAAGGCTCAATAAATATATATAGATAGGGGGGTCAAAATCTAGTCAAATTCGGGTTGATTTGATAAAATTGACGCTAAGCTGGGATTTGACATTGGGGTGAGAGACACGCCTTCGGCGTGCACCCAAGTAGGGTGGCTAGTCCAAATAGGGACCAGACCCTTCGACACGGATACATACTGTGGAAGGGAGGAGAGAAACCTATCTTTTTCGTACGAGAACGAGAACAAGAACGGGTTTAACGGAGCCTTGTTTGTGCTATCGTCGAGTCGAGGGCACATGCTACATGCTACGCGCCAATGCCATGTCAGAAGCGGGGTTCGGTTCTGCACTGTGCACTACATTACATTACATGCTGCGTATGCAATGTGGGCGATTCTTTTTCTAGCTCCCCTTGTTTTGTAGGGCTCGGAAGTGGATGGCTTTGAGGCCCAATGTCCCTGTCCCTGTTAAATCACGTGGACATGGAATGTCGGTCGGTACTACGGAGTACTGCGTAAGAGGCTGGGGGGAGACTTGGGGGGGCGTGTCCCGGTCTATGGGGAAGTAGGACGGATGTCGTAGGAGGATCTTATCGGAAGAGAGAGAGAGAGAGAGAGAGAGAAATGACAAATATTGTGTCTCTGCAGGCCATTTCACAAACTAGGTACATAAAGTTCCTCCTAGGGACATAGTACATACAGTACGCATGTAAAGTTGGGAACCAATCCGAGGATCGAAGATGACAAAACTACCTGTTAGCCTGAAGAAGGCGTCAAATCGGGCATTTTGAACAGTTCTATTAAGAAAAGTATTGGACGGTTACATACAGAACTGAAGTCGAAGGTTCGAAAGCACGAAGAAGATGCTATGCACGACGAAATGGGTATCATGCTCCAAAGGAAACAAACTGGATAGAAGCGGGGAACTTGCCAGCATGCGCGGAGAGGCCTTGATTCGCCTTTCGCAGAAACATCACAGAAATGGTTGATCTGGTCGAGTCTTTCCCCGATGGGTTTTTCGACATATCCCATCCAGACAGAATCGAAATGCGAGTGGCGGCCCTCCCCCCATGGCCGGTAGTCCTTTTCTCCCCGTTCTTTCCACACAGCATTTCCGTGTCTTCCGCAAGTAAATAGTCTGTCAAAGACGAAAAAGAAAGCAGCAAGAGCACTCTAGACAATGGCAATGTCAGCCCATAAACGAATTCAAGGAACCCTGGCGGTAAGGTTTCTAATGCGAACCCATGCTTTCCCGAGTCCAAAAGCAACGAAGAGGAACAATCTGAATAGAAATTCCAGGAAAATAACGAATCAATGCCAAAGATGCCACAGATAAAGAAATGCAAAAGATAATACAACCAACTCGCGAGATGAATCTATGTGTATCGGAACAGCAACGCCAAGCGCCATGCATGGCAACGCAGGAAGGGCGATATCGCAATGGATGCCCGTTAGTATCTGCCAAAATTAAAAAGCGGAGAAGTAGACAATGACGAGATAAATCATCCGGCGCAGAGTTAAGTTCTCGGGTGTCCTATGGCGTCGAAATCAACATCCACAGGAAATCTCTCAGGGTCTCTCCATTCCTCGTCCGCGTCCGTAACCATTCGAGGAGAGAGCTGTATGGGGGAAGCGAGCTTCCGTGACGAAACGTTCGGTGTCGATTTGACAGGCGGTTTCAACAACGCGGCGGGCTTTGCAATCTTCCCCTTTACCGGATCCTGGCTTTGCGTTGTAGTTTGCCGCTCAACACAGGTGGTCGTAGAGCGACCGCGACTGTAACGCTCAAGAGCCTCAAACACATGATGGAATACCTCTTTGTCCACGTCTCTAGCCCAGAGAAAGTCGAGATGTTCATATTTGGGGATCGCTTTCGCGGTAGTGCCACGAGGCAGCTCTCGTAGCATGGCCTCAATGTCAACCAGACTGTCACTGCCGCCATAAATGAGGACAACTGGAGACTTGATGTTTCTGGTCGGGTACTTGACAGGTTTATAGTAGCGATCGCTCGCTCCGATGCTGAAAGGCGCACGAACCTCGTCATCATACATCTGGAAGCTCTTGTTGCGTATGATCTGAAACCAGTGAACCACGGACTTGGTGCTGGTGAAGGAATAGAGGTGAGGATACGCTGCAAGTTTCTGATAATGACTGATGTTCTCCCCTGTCCAATTGAAGAGGGTCGAAAGCGCGATATCGATGATGCGGACAAAAATTGGCGGATAGAGAATAGCCTGCCACATTGTGGTAGAACTCAGAATGCTGCGTCGACCAAATGCAAGAAAAACGACGTCCGGCGAAGCTTTCATCAACGAATCTACAATGCCATTATGAAGACCTGAAGGAGACATGGCAGGGGCAAGAGCAATGAATACGTCCACCTTCTGATTCAGCAAAGGGT
>NW_027192527.1:3265337-3383490 GCF_041956765.1 Thermoascus crustaceus | reverse complement strand
GCGAATGCCTGAGCTGTGCCTTGCGAGAATCCAATATACGAGAGAGAAGGCTGTTCCGTGACTGCAAGGATGTACTCAATGCTGTCTGGAATGTCGTGGAAGGCAAACTGGTCAATTGAAAAATTCCAGAACTCGGGAGACCCCGGGGGACACCTCGTGGATTTCTTCGAATATTTGTTGCCGCGATTGTTGCCCAGCCAGACATCATATCCCCTTTCCACGAGCTGGAACGGCAGGCAGCGTTGTTCGTCAGTCAAACAGACCCAGACCTCACTGTTCATGAGGAGACCATGATGGAGATAGACCACTTTCTTCCTGATGCTCCCCTCTCCATGGTTCACGCGCAATCCCTCTTCGCCTTTCCGATAAGGCAAGCGGTGCAGACCGAGAAGATAGCCATCGCTGGTCTGGACGATATGCTCCTCCGCTTCGTAGCCGAAAAGGGCGCAGATATCTGCAAAGTCAGATGCGCGAGCAATAGACGCTGCAAATGTCTTCTGTCTGGCGCGTGCGAATCGACCCTGAGGGGCCGAAAAGAGATTGAAGAGGCTCTTAGACCGATTATAGCAGAAGTTGATTACCGGATCGGCTGCACAAAAGTCAGATTAGATTCCACATCCTTCTTCAAATTGTGGCAGTTTGTTTTGATTGTAGATCGTTAACTTACGAAGGCAGACCGTTATCAGATGAATGATACCCTCCAGGAAGACGAGGATAAGGGAGCCAAAGAGCGCAAGATACTCGGACCTGGTCAACGATGACATCTGTAAGCCGGCGCAGCTTCGAATAGAAGACAAGAAAAAGAATGAATCCGGCGTGTTGGACACCGGCAGGAAGGAACCGCATCATGTTCCATTCCTGGGGTGTCGGGGGGAGGCTGTCCGTCTGACAGCTAAGCACCTGGGCACCTACCAGAACAGCCTTCCAATGAAAGGCACCCGGGCCATGGTGTCTTCCGCTATGCTCTTAACGGCGCATATGGGCGAGATCTAACGGGTGTCCAGGACGTGCAGACAGATAATTCCACCGGGAAATACAGAAATTGCCTCCAGGTCCCTCGTGCGATCAGCACACGAGGCCAGACGACGACAAAAACGTCATGGCAGCGGTCTGCACATGTGATAGTTACAGTTAAAAGGGGAGTTATGTAATCCGGGGATCGCCCGGCCCGCCGTGCGCCAATCAGGCACGCATCGATTTCCCGACAGACACCAAACGCCGAGTCTGCCGCCATCTCGAAAGCTCCCGGACCAGCTCCAAGATCTGCCCCTCTCTGTACTGTACTGTATCTAGCCCATTGATCTGACTGACCGCTCATTGTTTCCAAAAATGCCTAGCTCTTGCAAGGATATCCGTGAGTCTCTCCTGGTCCCCATTCCCACTGCGGCCAACAGCCTCTGCGAGTTAGCGCGGAGATTTCCGCCGCTCGGGTTCCCTTTGCGCTCTGCCCGCCGCTCTCGCAAGAAGGTACCTCTATGCGCTTTTGATTGCTAAATCTGGTGATGTTTTAGGACAAGCGCTTGCAGAATGTCTGCAGGAGTCCGACTGCATCATGGTGCAGCGGCACACTCCCCGCGAGTGCCTTAGCACTCCCCTCGTCGACGAATTGCCCACCAAGTGCCAACAATTGCGCAAGGGTCTGAGCGAGTGCAAGTACGTCCATACGAATTTCCTCCATCCAAAGCTGAAAATACGGACAACAGAAGCTAATTCTTTGATTTGTTACCTAGGCGCGGTATGGTCGACATGCGCAAGCGCTTCCGCGGCAATCAACCCATTGCGGTCTCCAAAGATCTCGACGGGAAGCAGAAAACACCACAGCAGCTGTACGCAGGAAAGCCCGCGTTCGAGTCGGTCAAGGAGATCAGCGGCGATGAGGTGCAGATGGATCCGGAGAAGACGAGAGGTCTGTGAGGAGGAAACATGGCATATATATACATCTTGGGCTGTGTACAAGGTTTCGGGATGACCCTTTTGGAGAGAGAGCGGGGTCATTGCGCACTCTCAATGCCCGTTTAATGATTTGGAGGAATGAAGAAACGCTGCATTGAACGGAGGTTCCCTTTCGCATGGGATGGAGTTTATGTATCAATACCATAACTGGTTCGGCGTGGGGTAACGATTATCTTATCTGTATGTTACTTGGGTATAAAAGGATATGTAAAATTATCATTCTTCTCTTTACCTAGGCATCGCTGAAGATCCGACCAGCTGTTACTTGTGTACCATTAGATGTATGAGCGTCCAAGATCCATAGAGATAGTTTTGGCGATCGTCGCCTGGGTAAATCTGTGACCTAAGATTTTGGGTAGCCCTAAATGATATACAGCCATAATACACCATAAATGAAAACAGTAAAGATGTTTAAAAAGACCAGCTCATCTGACATCGAGCCTTGTCGTCCCAATTAATAACCTTTTCTAAGCATATCTATCATTCACTGCACCTTCTTAATCTTTGCCTCGGCCGCCGAGGACGGCTCGGAATAAAGCCAGACGATGACAAATGCGAGGAATCCCCCGATAACCGACCACAGACCGGCAATCCAGACCCAACCGGCGCTGATCTCCCAGCTACGAGGGAACTCGTTGTGGGCGAAGTGGCGGACGGTGACCTCATGCTTTTCCACAACATTGGTGAGGAACGGACGCTCGTAGTTGACGCGGAAGGAGAAGATTCCATGCTGGTCGGGGAGGGTAAAAGTAGTGCTGTATATAGTGCTGTTTTCCGTGCGGCGAGACAGGAGGAGCGGGAGACGATGGAAGGGCGAAAGCATGGTGAACTCGAGCTGCACGGCATCCCCGTCTGGGACTTCGAAAGGCACGAACCTGTCAAGTGCATACTCGGAGAGCTCAATGTTGAATGTCTACAAGCAGATGTCAGTCCAATAAGCGCACGGCAAAATTGCAAAGTGTAAACACATACGACGTTGTTCTTGATCCGATAGATCTTCGGATTCAAGTCTCCAACAATAGCTCCATCCTTGTCACTCAAGTAATGTTCGATCTTTCCAACCTTGAGGACCCCGGTTTCCTTGAACGCCCAAGCAGTAAGCTGCTCGGCGAACTTCCGGTTGACAGTGGTCGTCTGCTCACCATCATTCGGCCGCTGGACAGTCGCATCGAACCATTCATCTTCCAAGCTCTCCACAGAGCCCAGAACAGTAAACCGAGCCGAGTTCCTCGCTTGCATGGCAGAAATCAATGCCAGCTGCGTGCCCGTTGCGAATGGGTCCTCCACGGAACCAGACTCCTTCGGGTTGTAGCTGTAGGCGGTCTCAGGAGCTCGCAGAATGGGTGTGAGGAGAGGACTGGCGCTTCCAAGCGCCTGTGGCGCTGCTCGTGGAATTGCCAAAATACCGTCGCCAGAGAAGAAGGACTTGGTATCTGGTCTCAAGGCACCCGGCCGCTGGAGGAGGAGGACATCATGTCTCTCGGACGCGGAAAGAATGTCATAGTTGAAGTGGTCAACGACGACAGAGGACCGATCGGTGGACAGATGGATGTCCAGCTCGAGGAGGAGGGAACTAAGGGCGCTGGGCGTCGACGACCTGCCGGAGAGGGCGAGGAGGACGTTCCCCTCCTTGTTAAGGAAGTCGAGGATTAATTTCGGGGTCAACGCGGGTCCAAGACCTGTAATTAAAAGCCAATTAGGCGCATTCAGGAAAAATTATTCATGAGATGTAAGATGAATCCGCACCTTTCGACTTGGGAGGGAGGATAAGCAAGTGGTCGTAAGCTCTGGCGCCATGTTGGAACAGAGAGAGCTTCTCATTCTTTGGCGATTCGAAGAAGATATTATAACCTCTAGCTGTTGCAATTGTTAACTGAAGGTCTATACTTGCCAATTAATATAAAAAACAAGAGAAAAGATTCACCTTTTAGGTCTCCCCAGAATGTGGAATAGAGGTCCTTCTCCGACGCCTCTTCCAGTACCACCAACAGGCGATTGCCCGAACTACTTAGCGCACGCACCGCTCCCCAGAAGCCCAGAATTAAAAAAGAAAGAAACCACCGCATGCTGGATTTCTCCGCGCGGGGCAGCGGATTGCAAGAGGACAGGAGAAGGGGAAGAAAAAAAAAGGGAAGAAGTGGAACTGGTAATGGGTTGTCCGTCCGTTCAACTCAAGCTGTCTGTACTACTTGCGGAAACGGGCGACGTGTTTGGACGAGGCGCCAAGACCGAGGGCTGCTTTGAAGTTGGTGCATCGGGGGAATACCCGCAGGGAGCACCGACCTCGTCAATCCACCCTCAGTTTCTTCCCCTCTTTCTCAGCAAAGACCGTTCCTGAGCTCTTACCAGCTTTCTCTCTGTTCCTGTCCAGAATAGAGCAGAGGGTCCGAAGAGGCCATCGATCTTCCTAATTGGCACGTCCGCGGCGGCATCTCCACCCCGGAAGCACCGGAGATTTCTCGCAACCACTTTTCCCTCCCAAGGTTACGGCTCCAGTCCATCCATAACAATGTCTTCCCCACAGTTCTGGCAGACTCCCCTCCGCTACCTGCGCTGGGCGTCCCACGAGAAACCCGCGATTTTCTACTCCATCATCGTTGGGTCTATGGGTCCTGTCGCTCTTGTGACGCTGCCTCCTATCAGACGGTTCCTTGGGGATGTCGACCCGGAGCCCATCCCTATGACCTATCCCAGTAAGGAACCCCCGCGTCTTTCCCAACGCTCCGCTACTTAATCTTATCGCTGCTTTCTATATGTCATATTACTGCTCTGTGAGATACCGCGGGCTGACTTATCCAATGCAAACAGTCCCCAAGGGCCCAAGAGTGATCCCCCAGGGCTACGATGACGAATAAGCGCTTACGAAAAAGAAATATGGAAAGCTAGGGAGATATCTTAGGGCTGAGACGATTTGTCTAAAAGGGGATGTACGGGGTCAAGAGCTGATTCATGACGATGCCATCGACACACTACGACACGCACCATCTGTGGGCGGGCGCACTCATTCGCAAGTACTTATTAAACAAAGGGGCTCTTTTTTTTATGGCGCAATCTGTTTTGACTCGTTACTTCGCCGCTCCCAGCTCCGTGACTGATATATCCCGTACCGTGTTTTCGGTCCTTGATGTCTGGTTCGATCGTTACAGGTGTATTGCTGCATTCTGTACATACTTAGGCATGCATACACAGCGAAGAGAACAAATTTACTTTTTCCTTTTGTGCAAGTTACTGATTATCTAAGTCGTCTGTATCCGGCCTATACTTGTAACAGTTCCTTTGGGATCGTGATACAAGCTCAACTGTTTTCTGGCCATAATGGATCAGACATGTTATTATGAACAAGGCAAGCAATGAAACGAATTAGCTAATTACCAGTGCAATTATAGATCAATGCAGTGTCGTTTTCACATGTCCTGTACCAATAAGTTGCGAAAGCGAGCCGTCTGGAGGCTCCATACCCTCACTGGAAGTGGTGAGGCAGTTAGGTACTTGGGCCTCGAATGATTGACAGTTACGCTCAGAATCAATGGCTGAGGCCAATTCCTACAAATCTTATTACTGTGCGCGCATGATGGTAACCAATGAAGGTTACACAACGAAGCATGGTATAAGATTACGGGTGCCGCAATCAGCTATACAAGGGTACTGTCCCCTGTCTGCGGTGCCTAGATGGCATAAAACTATAGGACTGGACTAAGACCGTTTAAGATAGGGCGAGTTCACCAAAAAGACTGGAAACATGTGAATTACGAATCTGCATAGAGGCCCCGAATCTCCAATAGTGGAATACCCAAACAGACATGCATTAGCTTCCGTTGGATGTTGCATTCAAAAGGCAGAGCGGATCCATGAAAACAAAGTACTGGCTGCTCAGAAAGGGTAGCAGCACTTTATCATCAGAAGGCCTCGTCCGAAACAGGCGCCATTAGTTCCGACGTATTCGAGGGGGGAAACCGCAGAATTCCTGTGGCGGAAAAGTACACAAGACGACAAAGACGACGTTGAACAGGAGATAGTAATTGAATAATATGTAGTCGCGGAAACAGAAAAGACGAGAACCAAAGAAAAAAACACGAACGACTAAAAGAGCAGAACGCCGCGAAATGCAATTATCTACAATAGATCGTTAACCGCTTGTCTTTTATGAAACTGATTTCTGAGCTCCCGGCAGATGCAACCTAAAGCATAAGCGGGGCTGGCCAGAAAAGGAGTCGACATCACCACAAGAGCATATCCAAAAAAGCATATCAAACCAGATTAAAACTTTCTGTACACGACAACATATTGCAGACGAAAAGAGCTATCCGGGCACGTCATTAACGCAACAAAACAAAAAGCCGCCTTTTCGTTACCCATTCACGCAAAAGCTCCTGGTCAGCCGACCTCATCATAACCGGTGGAGAGACCACGGAGATCATTAAAAGCCGATGCCTAAGTAATGGATAGGCTTCAAGCTGATGTTTTCAGGCACAGGACTAACAGACTCCAGGTGAAATCAGTCAATAATGACAATGCCAATGGCATTGAAGTCAAGGAATATCCCGACTTCCCGGGCGTGGTTCCTCTTATCGCAATGGATCTGAAATTAATTCCTTCATCCAGATGGGTATTCATGAACCGGGTGGCAAGCGGGTCCAAACCGTGTTTTTTTTAAAAAATAATTGGTGTATGAGAACTCCGGACTGTTCCCTCGGTTCCTCTTCTCCAGGAGTTGTTCTGTTTCCAGGGGCAACAAACTCGGATAAATTTGTAATTAAAAGTGAACTGTATCTGTCCAGGGCAAAGAATAGAGTGCTCACATTCAACGAGGCCGGCGCGGAGCTTCTCTTTCCCTTGCGTGTTGTGGCCGGTTGCGGTCCGGGTACGCGGCCTCCGCGTACCTTGGGTCCATTCCTGTCCGCGGGTCTGGGGCTGCAGTGGTAGGATAAGCTATCCCTGATGTGACAGGTGGAGTATATTCTGGGTCATCATAACCCGTTCCGGTGTATCTCGGGGCGTTGTTACCCCGGGGCTCATAGCCATAACCAGTGGTGGGAACATATGTATACGTTGAATGCATATCAGGAGCAGACACTGGGGGTTGGCTTTGACCGGAATATGGACTCTGTGAGGAGGGATAAGCACCGGGTGTTGATCCATATGGAGATCCCGTGGGAGGGTATGATGGACCCGGATAAGGATTCTGGGCCGGTGCATAAGGAGCCGGCGGCGCATAGGGATCCATATAGGGTGGTTGAGCAGGAGCTGCAGAGTATGTAGGTGGTGATGGGCCGCCCTGCTGGCCCGGCTCCTGCATTGCAGGAGTGCCATAGGGAACTGGAGGTACATTAGGGCTCTGAGACATGTTCAGATCATGACCATAATTACCTCGCGGATGGCCCAGGTTCATCCTGCGCGACACATCCGCCTCCCAGCGAGCGGAATCGGCCTTCAGATCTGCAATCATCTCCTGCAATTATGATGACACCGTCAGCTTCCATGTATTGGCAACTACACGGGCATGTCCACTTACGGAAGTGAGATTTCGGTAAGCACGAATCAAATAGCCTTGTCGACCCTGCTTCGCGGTCAGCACATGATCAACCGGGTACCATCCTCAGGGATAGGTAGAAGAATTGGAAGCCGGACATTATGTGTTCCAGGTCTTACGAGCGCATCGTTGCCAAGGTACCGACAAATATCCGCCTGGATGACTTCGCGACTGATGCCGTCACCAGGGATAAAGTATTCATTCTGACGCTCCGGGCGCCCCTCAAAACGTCCAGTCATCTTGTCCACGGGAATAGAGGATCAACAATGAACACGGGGGATCCAACTAGCAAAAAATTATCCGGAAGTGGTAGAACGGCCCAGGTCCCGGGAGGAAGACAACGGTGGATTGATGATTTCTGCTTTGCTTGAAGAGAAGAGAAACAGAAGAACAGTTCTTAAGAGACTGCGTCCAGGGAATCCCAAGGCTGACAATCAAGGCCCATCCGAGGTTGAGACACGCATACACACAGAGAATATGCGCACGCCGGTCAAAGCTGAATCCAGGTCTGAGTTATAATATGTTTGGCACCAGGAATAACACCGGAAAAGTTTGTCCAGGGTGGTTGTCAAGAGAGCCGGACCGGGGAATCACACAGGCCTCTGCACAGCTCTGCAGCAGAGCAGGACGGGCGACACAGTCGAGAGGGTGAGGATGGAATGAAAACGAGGACAGGCAGGTGAATAAATAAGAAGAGAAAGAGAGAAGAGAGACAGAGAATGAAGGGAAGATCCGGATGATCCTGCTGGGGGCTTCCTTGCGTCTGGGACTCCTTCCCTCCCTTGAGAGCTTTTTCTTTCCTTGTCCTTCGGCTGGCAGAAAAAGGCCAGAAAGCGGTTTGGGAAGAAAAGAGGCTGGGGGAGAAGGGGAGGTGATAAGAAGAAGAGCCGGCCAGGAGGGGGGCGAGGGCTGTGGGCTGTTTGTGGCTCCCGACAACACGCGGTTGGCCGTTTGGGCTTGTTGGGCTGGGTTTTGGGCTGCCTGGCCGTGTCTGGTGCCACGACTCTGGACTATAGGCGAGTTGCAACCCCGGTCTCTGATCACCGCGCCGGCACGACCAGACAGTTGCACGATGCCAAGTCTGCCAGAAGACCAGATGGCAAAAAGGGACCGGCCGCCGCACGGACGATGGGAGAAGCTGGCGACTCCGTGGCGGATAATACAGGTAGCTCTGTCCGTCGCTCCTCTCCCTCGGTCCTGCTGCTGGGCCGACGGGGAGCTCTCAGCACTGGTGGACCCGATTGCCGGGCAAGATAGAGCAAGCAGATCTTCAAGTAGCGGTGTTCTAGCTGGCGTTGTTCCGTGCGTCGCGAGCTTTGAGCAGATCTGAAACTCTAGGGTCCAGGGACCAGATGCGGGCAAAAAAGAATACAGAAAGCTTCATCCGTCGCTTTTCTTTTTCCAGCCGAATGGCTCAGGACCCGATGCGGAGATCTTAAGATCTGCATGGGAATATGTATAAAGAGAATGCAGCAACGATCTAGACACTCTAGCACCAGGGGTTTTCATGCTGTCGACCTGTACGGAAAAATCAAAACAGGAACCGAGCCTGGGGAAAGCGGTCCGCTGGGGCGGCTGAACCGACGAGTCATCACGAGTCATCGCAGCTGCACGGAGACAAGTCTAGTCCAGGACCGGCATTGCAACGGTGGATTCATGCAGTCGACAGCAGCGGCGGGCCCTGTCCAACCATTGTGCAGCAAAAGAACGACGGTGCAAGGCTATCTGGTCTGGATGACATTACAGCACGCCAAACGGTCCACAGAGGCAGTCTCCGGGCCAGACGTTCGTCCAGTCGAAAGGCACCGCTGGAGGTGCTGCCTGTTGGGCAGTAATGCGTTCTCTTGGGCACCCACCATTCCGGCCGACGGTGCGAGAGATCAATGCGCCCGCTGACACCACCTCAGATGCAGGTTTTGCATCCTTCAAATACTCCATACCCTGGCTTCTCTCGCAGCCACTCGTCGGGGTCACCCTGGTCCTGTTGCCCCCCTTCAGTCTCGCACGGTCACTCGCCATTGCATGATGTGTCGGTTGTCAGGGTGTTGTTTATCATTGATAAGCTGGAGGCAGACCCATATGTAGGACAATAAACGTATCTCTGGATAGAATGAAAAGATCTCCTGATCGTCCCTCGAATGCCTCTGCAGTTTTCTCCACGTCTGGTCGAGTCTGCCCGCTCACGATATCCGGCTCTTCCGCCGTCTCTGAGCATTTTCTGCAGGCGGTGAAACTCCATAAAACTGCATAATTATGGCACGCTCAAATGGTATGAACACATGTGTCTGAGTCTGCTGCCCACTCCCCCATCAGCGTCTGCATCCATTTCTGATGAGAAGCGCGGTTCTTTCTCATTTGGTATTGCTACGCATGAGCGGTGTGCACCGAAGGAGAGCCCTGTTGCGTTACCGAACGGAGTACGCGCTTGATTGACCTCGGGCTTATTGTAGATACCTCCCTAGTACCTTAGGTACCTAGGTAGGTAGCTACCAGCACTGAAACATGCTCCAGGTGCCTCGAAGCATCTTGTGAGAAGATAGATGGACGGAGGAAATGATACGGAGATAACGATCGAGCAACTCACAAAATTTGGATTCAACGTTCTAAATATGGACTCAATCGACCTCAGGACTGATACCCATCATTGGAGAGATAACGGAAGGCTCTCGGTACTTTGTCTCCATTCAGCAGCTCTGTGATCTGGAACTAAGACCTAAAGGTGGATGATTATGCGAGCATACCTGATTTCCTTGTTCTTTCTACTACCGCTTCCATCCATCCAGATGACCAACTTTTCCACATTGCCATGATTCGAGACAGTATCAATCGGCCATAGGGTTACATCAGCCCCTCCCTTTTTTCTAATTTCGTCCAGTAGATCTCATGTCAGCCAAGCTTCACAGTCCTCGAACTCAGCTCAGACTTGGGAGCTGCACTCATACCTGACGGAAACACTCTGATATGCACAGATACCTTGAGGGAAGTTGAACCTCCGAGGTCAGACCTCTTGAAGGTGTATGGTTTGATTATCCAGCTAATGATGCGACTAAACAACTAACCTAGAACTGCAATGTTAGTGTCGATCTCTTCTATCCTTCCTATTTCTGAACAGCGCGTGGGGGAGGTGTACAAGTTTGGATATCCTCCAGAGTTGGCTTCTCTGCCTTACAGGTTTACGCAATGAATTGCTTTCGTCTGCGGCATCGGCTCTCAACAGTCTCAAACACCTGCCGGATGAGGGAGGACCGCTGCCGGTTGGTGATGGTACATTGTTCTGTCAGAACTCTAGCTATATTCCGCAAGCGGTCGCACCAGTTGGGCAGTATCGATTATGCTGCCTAATCGGGTAATGCTCTTGTTGCGGTTCATCTCCCTCTGGATGACACTAAGGTGATATCTATAATGATCAAGGCAAGAACTTGGAATAGAACATGGCAGCTAACCGAGCTTTTTATAAATTCCACTGACCCGCCCACATTGGTGAATGGAAGCAAGCGTGCTTTCGCAAATGTTGCAATATAGGTCTCTAGGATCTAGTACAGACGCACCTCTCTTGGTTATCTAGGTACATAGCAGATTGTACAATATCCAGATGCTAGCATTTGTCCATGCCGTCGTTGGTTTGTAGTCGTGGATAGGCACTTAGTACCAAGGCTTACAGTCATTAGAATGGCCAGACGCCTGTGAAGCTTGTCCACGGTATATCATGTTTCTAACACTGCTCTGACCATCGAGTAAATCACTGATCACATGAACAGAATCACTGTTGTCTTCTGAGCAGTTATTGACATAAGTGAGACTAGAGATTCGGATCTTGGAAACTTGGTAATATTTCGTGCTTAATCCACTGGAATTTATTACGGAAAGGATCTTTTTTGCACGTTTTTTTGAAAAAGCACTCATATTTGTGATAATAAGGATATCAATTCTATATGTTGTCGTAGATCGCAGTTCTCAGTTCCTTGGATACAGTACTCCTCATCCATGGATAGGCGCCGAGCCTAAAGACGACGCGGAACCTGTATTCCACTTTACGCGTCAAAATTGACGACGTCCTAGTTCTGCTACAACAGCCATGGAAGGCAATTCACCCACCTAGGGTAACTGAACAGCTCCTCCAATTCCATGTCAAGTGCAGTTACTCTCTCTCCTGCTGTGCCACTCGATCGATCTACCATGGTTGTAACGCTGTGCAGCGCCAGAAATGTCGCGTTCCTCTTCCTCCTCCCCGCAGCCTTTCGTCCCATCCTCGTTGCCCGACGACGATGATTCCACGAAACGGAGATCCCACTTCACCTACCGCCACCTGCAGCTCCTTCGCCAGAACTCAACCTCGACCCCCCTCCGTGTGATCGCCCACATCGATCTCGATGCCTTCTACGCGCAGTGCGAGATGGTGCGTCTGGGGACGCCGCGCACGACCCCGCTCGCGGTGCAGCAGTGGGACTCGCTCATCGCGATCAATTACGCCGCGCGTCCGTTCGGCGTGAGCAGGATGATATCCGCGGCCGAGGCGAAGAAGCGCTGTCCCGAGTTAATAACGCAGCATGTGGCGACGTTCAGGGAAGGGGAAGGTGGCAAGTGGGCGTACCGGGATGATGCGGCGACGAGTATCAAGACGGACAAGGTGTCACTGGACCCTTATCGGGCCGAATCTAGGAAGATCCTGGGCGTGATAAAGGAGGAGCTGGCGAGATGGAAGGAAAGCGTGGCGGACGTTGAACGGGCCTCGCAGGCTCAGGTGCAACCCGCCAAGCTGGAGAGGGCGAGCATTGATGAGGTCTTTATCGATCTGTCTTCTTTGGTGTTTGGGGTCTTACTTCAGCGCTATCCTGAACTACAAAGGGATCCTAGTGGTGACGACAGGATAGCTGCACTTCCGCTTCCTCCGACCACAGCACTAGAATGGACGGCAGAAGATGGACTGGTAGATTTAGATGAAAACGAGACAGAGGAAGATGACCCGGATTGGGACGACTTTGCCATGTCAATAGGTTCAGAGATTATACGATCTATTCGCAAGGCTGTCTGGGAGGAGTTGAGCTATACCTGCTCTGCAGGCATTGCAAGGAACAAGATGATGGCGAAATTGGGGAGCGCCTGCAACAAGCCAAATAAGCAGACCATTGTACGAAATCGTGCAGTACAGCAGTTTCTCGGTGGATTCAAGTTCACCAAGATCAGGATGCTTGGAGGCAAACTAGGTGATCAAGTTACAGCCTTGTTTGGAACAGAACAAGTGAGTGAACTTTTGAAGGTGCCCATTGAACAGCTGAAAGCAAAATTGGATGACGATACTGCCACCTGGCTCTACGGGATTATTCGCGGAGAGGATACTAGTGAGGTCAATCCCAGGACACAGATCAAATCCATGCTCTCAGCAAAGTCTTTCCGGCCCAGTATCAACTCCGCAGAACAAGCGGAAAAGTGGCTGCGAATCTTTGCAGCCGACATCTATGGACGCCTAGTTCAGGACGGCGTGCTTGAAAATAGGCGTCGTCCAAGAACGATTACTCTGCATCACAGATATGGTGAACAGGTACGATCTCGTCAGATACCTATCCCTGGAGGAAAGCCCATTGATGAGATGCTTCTCTTTGAGCTTGCCAAAACCCTCCTCGGGCAAGTCATCGCTGATGGACGAGTATGGCCTTGCGCAAACTTGTCGCTCAGCGTAGGTGGATTTGAAGACGGTGTCACGAATAATCGAGCAATCGACGGTTTCCTCATTCGAGGAGAAGAAGCTAGATTTATGAATACTCCAGTCAGGGGTCCTGATATCTCCAATAATCTGGAGGACAGAAAAAGAGGAGAGAAAAGGAGGAAAGTCGAGGGTATAGAGCGTTTCTTCACGAAGTCAACTAATCCGGATATAGAGTCTGGCATGAATGCAATGTCAGCTAGCCAGCAGGGTCTGGATGATTTGAAACCAGAAGAGCTTGCTAGGTTATCAAATGAAGATGGGGACGACAAGGTACTTGGAGAACAGGCCATTCCAGATTGTCTGCTGGATCCAGATATCACTTGGACTTGCAATCGATGTGGGAAGACCTTTTCCGAGTTCGAGAAAACAGAACATGAAGACTGGCACTTTGCCAAAGACCTCGAGAGCCAAGAGAGGCAAGCGGCCAGGGCTCCCCAGAGCATACAAAGCTTTGCATCACGTTCTTTGAACACTTCAGGGAAGCAGAAACCTAGTGGTGGGCGGGGTCGTGGTAGACCAGAGAAGGGGCAGACGCGGCTTACCTTTGGATGAGACGATTTATGCTATTGACCAGGTTATCCTTCTCACTAATTTCTTCATTTCCAACACGTTCAACGGAAACCCAAGACGTTTTGGGCTCGTTTAAGGACGGATAGTATGTGGGTATTCAAGGGCGGCGCATATAGGAATGGATGTACCTGTAAGTGGGAATGGTTATGTACTACAATATTCACTTCCTCTGGACAGTTGCAGGTGACTGTAGAAGGTCAATTGGAGACGTCAAGAAAGTATTAACTCACCGACAGCCATCCGTCTATTAGCGAAGGGTCCCTCGAGATCCATAAGCAGCTACTCAGCGATACTGCACTTTGTAGAATTGGAGCCTGCGGAATTTCTCCAAAATTATAGTAGGTGCTATATTAGTATCGTCAGCTCAATTTGACATGAAGAGGAAGGAGTACCTATGGACGAGTACTCAGCTGGATTGACTGTAGCTGTGTCACGCAGGAAATAAGAGATATAATATACTTGCTCACAGCAAGGCCAAGGAATTGTACTGTTATGTCGGACAACGAAGGCATCTTGCAAGCTGGGGTTGAACATGTGGACGCAGATTGGGCATTGTGTCCTGCGGCGTGACATCAGTGGGTACGGCCAGCGAGGATGATGTTGCCTGCCACTCGTGCGTTGTTCCACGTTGTAAGGTCAGAGCCTTCACTTCCCACTTTCTTCGTCGCTGTTTTCTATGCTTTATCCCATTCTTTTCTTTCACCTTGATTTTCACGTTTCTTTCTTGGTCGAAGTCTCCATTGTTTCTGTATTTCGTTCTTCTATTCTTCATGATCTATGTTGGCCTCCTACATAGGTCAATTGGCTCCCCACCAATACGGCTGTTCTGCAGGCATTTCGGAATAGACTGACTTCTACCTGTTTATCATTGAGACTTTGCGGAAAGTCGCCTCTTTGATAGCCTTTCTTCAACCTTTCGATACAGCCCATCCTGATTCCGCTCCATTTTCCCGCCCCATTCACCGGAGTCGTTGCCATGTCCCGTCGGACTTCCCCCCGTGGCTGGTGTGAAGAAGACATATACGAACATGATCGATACTCCAATAATGGCACGCATGATTTTGCCATTGAGGATGACGTCGATCGTCGTCGCCGCACTTCCCATCCACCAGTTCGAGAGCTCGATCGCCCCCGCACCAGAGACCGCTATGTCTCAGATTTTATACAAGAAAGCTATGAGGGAGGTGGGAACCCTAGCCCCATGGTTCTGAAAAGGCGCGATCGGGAGGAATCTGAATTTCTACCGCGGGAGAGACTCAGAGAAATGGACCGGGAAAGAGATGATGTTTCACTCCGCGGTGGATCGGAACGAGGAAGACGATCACCTGGAGAGTTTGAAAGGGACGAAAGAAAGAAAACACGAAGACCTGTTGACCGCAATGTTGAGAGGGATGAAGTCTTTGTACGACGCAGAGATCGATCGTTGCCGGACCATGAACGTGATGACCGTTCTGTGAAACAGGACAGAGGAGATAGAAGTTCACCTTCGGAGCTCCAGCAAGATGAGATGACTGTCCGCCGTACTGACAGAAAGGGTTCACGAGATTATGAGCGAGGGAGAGATAACTTCCGCCGCGCAACTCCTCCTCGCCTTCGTTCGAATTCCCGGCGTCGATCGGAGTCGAGGTCCAGAGATGAAATCGCCATTCGAAAAGATGAACGCAATGGAGGCAATAAGAAAGGTGATACAGTGGATGATGAGATCATTTTACGGAAACAAGAGCCAAGGTCACCGTCCTCTGAGAGACTTGCTCTAGATCCTCATATTCGAGCGACTCCAACACATCCGGACATGATTACATACCATCGGCATATCGACTACGGTAGACATACCCTTGTTTAGGCAGATGCAAAAATGTACTAGACAGCTTACACATCGACAGGGTTTGATATGGGACGTTCATCTCATGCACCCAGTCCGGGAATTCGTTCACCAAGAGATAGCGTTGACGAACTCGAAATCCATCAACGGTAGGATTGCTGATATTTCTCTTACGTTGGTCGTTTTCGAAGCTTATCGGTTTGTAGTGGTGAAAGGAATGGTCGATCCTACCGTGACGATATCATTGTCGACCGTCGTGAGAAGGATAAATTAGCACCTGCGCTCCGCCGCTGTTCTCCGGGTCCTTGCAGCCGGGAGAGGGATGAAGTTGTTGCCATCTTCCACATTAGACCTAGGTTCCGTGAACGTGAAAGGGACCTTGTCATTCGAGAGCCGGATAGTGGCGGTCGTCGTCGCAATATAATAGATCACCGTGATGAGCGCGACATTCGCAAGGAATCGGATTACTATAGTTGTCGAAACTCAGACCGTGGCTATATTGGCGACGCATACAATGGAGCCACGAAAGATTGGACAATTGTCGACGTTCCCCCCGGGACAAATCGAGTTACTTTCGACTGTATTGGTGGCCCCAGCCAGGAAATCTGTTGGCAACGACATAACGGTGTGCGTAGGTCCAGTTTTGTCACAGAGGGTGATGACTCGTCCTCGTCTGACAATGGAAACAATCGGGAGATTGGCCGTGTTGGACGTCGATATATTGGGGTCAAAGATAGGCGTGACAAACTCTGGACCGAGATTACAAAGGATCTCGTCGTGAGAGAGGCCATTGAAAGGGCGGGTTATGAGTATGAAGAGACAGAGTACTTCTACTACATCTTTGAATACCTTCGATATGTATGTTCTGTCCCCTTTACTCTGGCTATGGTCCGTTTTAGGCTTTTGTGCAAACAATGCCTGCAGCCCGCCATTTTTGATGCAAATCTAACAGTAATTCTCAGGAGGACGTCGCTGCACTAGTTGAGCTTTCAGAAAAAATTCGATCTGCTCGTCGTGAACGAATCCATGAAATACACCGCGAGCGCGTTACCTCCTTACCTGCTCTCCCTCCTGTCCCAATCCTTCCCCCCGCGCCGAGACCACCCACGCGCCTGGTGGAGAGAGCACCAACGCCGCGATCTTGGGATGATGAGAGGATTCGTGAACATGAGTTTCTCCTCGAGGATAGACGAAGACCGCCTTTACGTGGATTCTGGTAAAGTGGGACTGGGGGATTCTCGTTCCTTTCCATCCCGTCAATAGCCTTGTTTGATAATGACTTTTCAACACCAATTTGTGAACACCAGCATCCTTTGCTCCCAGCTTGCTTAGGTCGTGTACAATACAACATGGAAAACAGGCGGTATCAGATTCGGCGCCGTTAAGTTAGAAGCTGCAGTCGTGACGACATTTTTCTCTTTTACGCTTGGAAGAGTTATGTCTTTATTACTACGCTACGGAGATTGTCATTAATGATAATGCGGCATACGAGTTACCATGACGAATAAATCACGAGGTTATCAATCAACAACGGACGCGACAATGAATGTACAGTACGTTAGGCGCTTAATGGTCATTTTCATTTAATAGATGCAACAAGAAACCAATTCTTCGCTTCTTAGGAACTGATCGAAGCAGTTTATTGAAAGGGAGACATTATTATTATTATTACTTCAATAAATCGTCACATCATCATCTATCTCATCACAGTGAAGGAAAAGAAAGGATGCGTAGGGAAAAGAGAAAGGAAAAAAGTTGCCACCAATTAATTACAGGAGAGTCTGTCTTATCTCGACCCGCAGACCGCTGAGATCATAAATCAAATTGGCAGTTATTATTCATAACTTTGATGACCTTGGCAGCAAAGACTAATTGGTAGATAGGAGAAAGGCAAAACAAGAAATGAAATAATGACAGAAAGGAAACTCCATCAACGGTCATAGATTGTACATACATACAGATGTAGCTTGCACACTACCTTAGGTACATACCTACAATAATAAACTACTAACTACGCTAGATACGTAGTAGTAATTTTTCTCGAAATCAGCCAGGATGATCTGGGATCTGGAGCATAAAATTTAAATTATTGTACCGCACTCTTATCCGGGTAAGAGATCAACGAAATGACATAATTGACATATATGATCCAGGGTCCACGGGCCCAGGGAGACCCGTAACCGAGGATGAACCTTGGAAGGGGATCAGGTCAGGAACAGGGCATTTTCGATTAGGTGAGTCGGAGAATGAAACCGTGTGGGGACCGAGATTGAAACTTTAATAATGAAGGGTTGGGTTTTGCGGGTCGGTCCCGGAAAGGCGCGCGCCGTGGGTTGAGGAAATTTTGATTTTGTTTGGTTTCAGGGGGTTTTCGAATTCGGGGGAAACTTCCACGGTTCAGCGTTCGATCGAGGGGTATTCCCCGCCCAGTTCCTGGTTCTGCCTGTTTTTTTAAGGTCTGTGAGGTCTGAAGCGGTGAGAGGTATGTGGGATGCTTCACCTCTCTTTCGTTCTTTCGTTTTGCATAAAGATGAGTACCGGGTATTTGTTAATATAATATCACTTGCATAGCGCTACATTAGGTACCTAGTTAGGTACCTAGCCTATGTATCTTAGGGGAGAGGCTCTCGACTCATATTTTAACCAGAGTCAAATTTCGCCTTTTTCTTGGCAGATACCCTCCAGGCTGCAGACCCTGAAACGAAGCGAGATTGGAAAAAGCACATGCCCATCTGATTTTTGAATTCGGGATCGGATTGGAAGCCTGTGTGACGTCTTCTGCCCCGGCATCCGATCTATTGGGAACCGGCGTGGCTTGCTGCCCGCGGCGGTGCCGGACTACTTCCGCGCCGGCTCGACAGTTCACTCGCAACAAAAAACTCAATCGGAAATCTTGCGGGACGTAAAAAAAAAAAAAAAAAAAAAAAAACTACAAAAAGGCGCCTGGCTGCTGTGTTGATCACAGGTAGTCACTGTTAGTAGTATGCTGATCGACCGCGATTTCGATTGCCACGACAGTGTTTCCGAAAGCCCGGCCCGGGCGCCTTGCTCGGCCTCCCGCGTGAGTTACTGAGATTCTGAGTTAAGGCCTAAGTTTTAAATCCCTCCCGATGGTCCCGTCTGGTTGGTTCGCAGTCTGCGACCGACTGGATGATTATCAGAAGTTTAGGACTTTCTGGGAAAGAAAAAAGATTTTCATTTAGCGGGATATCGGACGCCACAAACTTCAGATCTATCGAGCAAATCGTGGGACCAGAAACCGAGTATCCTGTACAATGACATCCTCAGCGCTCCGTCAGTTGGGCTCTTAGGCTTTAGCAGTAGGATTTCGCCCCCGCCTATCATGTATGTTGCTGTCCTCGTCCCTGAGGCAACGGAGAGCGGTGAGATGTCGGATCTACCTACGCATTGATGATGGCATCAAACCAAAGCAGTTTCTTTGGCAGGACATCGGAAAAGGCATCCTGACGTGCCAGATCCTAACATCGTTGTTGGTCCACTATCTAGGGGTCGGAAAGACAACTGGCAGAGAACCATGGCTTTTGCCCTGCGCTTCCAATCGATCGTGCTAGGCTTTTAGCGACAACGAACGATGCTAGCCAATGCACGGAAGCAACCGCCACTCTTCCAAGTGGGTAAGGAGCTCGGACTCAGCCACACTGCAGCAAAGCCACGGAGGGTAAAAGGGAGTTGTTGACAACAGCAGTGACGGATCACATTTCATGAGGCTTGACAGATTCTCGCTACCCTTAAGAACAGTGCATCCCTTGCTTCAGACATCTGCAGAGAAGATTTCTCGGGAGGTTCTAAGCCCATAGCCTCCATTGGCCCGAACCATGGAGTAGCGATCGTGTTGGGGGCCCTTGTTAAGGGTTCAATGCCACCCCCGCACACAATGGCGTGCGTCGTTATCATGAACAAGCCTCCCGCAGAGATGGCATATGCATGAGACGGACAAATAGGGGAAAAAGTGAGGAGGCGTAGCCCCTCGGTAGACAAACATGTTTCCTTCATTCTGCCGTCTTGTGGTGGCAAATTCTGCCGTCCTCAGACTCAGGAGTCATGTCTGGCCCGAGAATTTCCAGTATTGTGTTACTTGGAGACGGGCAATTTCGGACTCTGTTCCAGGCTTGTCCTATTATTGCGGGATGCGGAGAATTTTTACACGGTATTGCAAGCCCGTTGAGATGAATAATCAAGGGCCGCAGTTCTACCGCACCAGAATTCTGTCTTGAACCTTGGGATGCGAGTCATCTGAAACTAGCATCAAAGCAACGATGACAGGCATGATCACGAAGTAGTCACCTTTAACGACATATGACATCCGCAACGATTAGCCGTGGGGACGGGAAGAAAAGTCCCGGCTCTTCTCTAGCCGAAAACCGTCATGTCGATAATCCATATCTTGTTGACGGTCTTCAAACCTGGAGATAGCCAGGCAGAAAAGTGTGGTACTGCGTTGGAACTTGAAGCTTGCCCTGTGGCTCTAGCGCCGGTAGCGCCGAGTTACGTATGCCCTATCATTCCGGCAACCGATCCCTTCCCTGCACGGGTATTAACGTCGCCAAGTTAGAATGGTCGCTACCACCTTCCAAGGGACACTCTATTCCATATTCTCGCCAGCAGAGACTGACGTTGGAAGAAAAGATCGTGCATGTCCTCATGTTGGGCCATATATTGCGACATCGAACCGGACACTGGATGCCCAGAGATAGTGGTTGTTTCATCGTTTGAGCAATAGTAGTGCGGCGATCAGTCCAGAAGCTATCTGCGTATCGTTGGGTCTCGGCCTTCCCGTGATGTGGTGGGTCGCAGACTGAATCTGAGTTCTCTCTGCAGAATGCACTGTTCACCGCCGAATTTCGATTGCTCGTCACTCCACATCGTCCGTGGTTGGACTTTAAAGAGACGTTAGGGCATCTGAAACGGTGAGCGCATAGCAGTATAGCCTTCTGTATAGAGAGTAATATCGGACTGCAAAGATGTAAACACCACATTGCAGCGGGATCGACCGAGAACAAAACTAGTCACAAGGACCATCTTACCGGGACTAGTAACAGTTGTGCTTGGTAATGCGTGTGCACTAGCTCAAGCTATGTGACTGTCGCGGAGAACTCAGGAAGGGGAGTCATGTCGCCGTTCCGCAAGGGCAGCGTTCGAGTCCAGGAGGAGTGTCACGGTCGTATCCGTCCAGTTCTGATCGGTCTGAGAGTGCTGAGAGGGTACGGAGGGTTGATGTTTTATACGTGAAGAGATCCATCGTTAGTATAGGACATCCGGACGTGGCGGTACATATCGAGCAAAGGCCAGGCGCTGTGACGAGGTCACTTAGGCCATGTGTCGCAGGCCCACGGGGTTCCGTCAGACTCGCTAAGCGGCCTAAGGAACCCACCGGCTGCGCCTGTAACAGCGAAACGCCGTAGTTTACAGGCGACTTACCGGCCATCCCGCCGCCAGCCTGATTCTCGCGATTCACTGAACCTTGGGAGGCGTGCTTGATCCACGGCCCTCTCTGTCCTTTTAGTAAAGCTCCAGCCACAATCATATACTCCTCCCTCCCGTCCTTTCTCTCTGCCTTTTCTTCTCGTTTCCCCGCCATTGTCTTCTCGGCTGCTGCTGTGGTCAATCCTCTCGCTGCGTACGTCATCCGGGTCTGCTCTGTAAGGCCACGATGCTTTCGGTATTTTGACGCTGGGCTGGGATCTGTGGAGGTCAATGCCTTATCCTGCCTTCACCAGCAGGTGAAGGAAGGCTGGTGACTCTGGTAGTGAGAAGAATCACAGGTGTGTCTCTGTCATTGCGCTTGGCTATGTGGATGCTGACCGTGAACCGAAGGCCACCGGCCAGGCAGTGTCTTCTTGCGTACATTTGACAACTGGACGGTGCTGCAACACGCATAATATCGCATCGTCAGGCTGACGGGCTCTTTGCTTGCAAAACTGTCGCACGCTTTTGCCCTCCCAAGTTGATCTCATTCCTGATATCACACGACTCTTGCTTGCCACTGCTTCTCGACATACCAAATCCACAAGGGATCTCCGGGATAGCACGCTTCAACGCTGTTGCCCACTGTCGAGTCCTTTATCAAGGCATTCCTGCGAAAATACGTTGAACGCCTTGGGCGACGCTGGCTTCTATCAAACGTAGTTCGACAGAACGCATATCGAACCAGCCGTCAACCATGATTTTCATACTGCTCTTCTTCCTCGCCCCGTTCCTGGCTCTGATCGAGGGCCCCACTCCGGCTGCAGCTTTAGACATTGCCTACTGTTCTTCGCAGAACACAGGCTCTTCGTTCAAGCCGGGTACGTTGTGAGGCATGCTGGTGTGTTGTTAACTGCTTGCTGACGCGATATAACTAGATGTCAGCACTTATCAGTCGAACGGACTTTGTCATGACACATGCAATGCCGACTACGCCTTTGCAGTTTTGCAAGGCAATTCATGCTGGTGCTCGAACTACGCTCCAGGTTCAACCACCGACGTCTCGAATTGTGGGGATGGATGTCCAGGTTATCCCTCTGACAACTGCGGAAGCGTTTCGAAAAACCTGTTTGCGTACATTGAGATGACAAACCACGCGCCTTCCGGCACGGTTGGCAGCACTGCAACCCAGACGGTTAGTAACACCCTATCTTGCTTTGAGTACCTGCGCATCTCGTCTCTCTTCCTGTTATTTCGACTTTTCCTTTTGTATACCCCATGGTATGGCAGGCTATTTTCACCTCTGCGGATCCCCTCTTCTGTGAACCCGGTCTTAACAACCCAACCCCACAGGAGAGTTCTACTCGCAGTTTTGTGCCTGAGATACACACTGTGACTGTAACGGCTCCGGCTTCAGAGCCAAGTTCGACTTTGTTTTCTGATTCTACTTCTGCTTCTGCTGCTTCTACTTTAGTTGCTTCAGTTACTTCAGTACGGATACCCGTCATTGGTGTACTAGGGTTCGCTAACCCTTCCTATAGACGACGTCCTCTTCTGTCGGTACTACTCTTACAACTGCACCGACGAAACCAACCCTTTCCGTCCAGACTGTGGCCGGCCAGCCAGTCACTATCACGGTCCAAAATCCCGGTGCCACTGGCAGCTCAGCTGCTCCGCCTACCAGTCATCACGGATCCTCTTTGAGTGGTGGAGCTATTGCCGGCATTGTTATCGGCTCACTTGCTGGTGCTGGCATTCTCCTGGGGCTCCTTTTCTGGTTCTGTTTCGCGCGGGGTCGATACGCAAATTCCGACAACCCTGACTCTCAGAATAATACCTTGCTGGACGGACGGCGACAGAGCAAGGGCTCCCAAATGAGTCTGATGAGGAATCTTTACGATCACGGCAATAGTCCAGTTGGACGTGGCTCAGGCTCTCCGATTGACCACCCTGTTCCTGCGTTCACTGATAATCGCATGAAGAAGGATGCAGTGCTCTACCCCAATGGTAACCACCATAGTACTATTTCACTTCAAGACAACCAAGACTACTCCCGACCTATTCTGCGGGTAAGTGTCTCACCTTTGGATTTTCAAAATAATTGATCTGCATGCTGATCTCTGATCCAGCTTACCAACCCTGACCCCTGACTAAGGGCAAAAACCTCAAGTTCACCTCCTTCCGGACACAAGGAACTTTCCTTTCTCATCGCACGGCACGGCGAATACTATTGTGATACCCATTTTCTCTTTCGAATAGAAAGAATCTTTGTTTCCTTTTCATCTGCATCTTAAACATGATTACCAGGTCAAATTTCTTACCTCTCTTGAGCGTAAAACCACGCGTTTACTTGGGGGCAGATCTGAGTGAATTGGCGTCTGGTAGTCTCATTGTATCGAGTGGAGCTGCTATTTCGACATGAATCTCATGACCTCATTCGTCACGTTTCCATCATGGCAATATTGGCGAATTGGGCCCCCTTTGTCGTGGCTTTGTTTCTGTTGTTTCGTCCTTCTCGTGTAAATTGAATTGCATACTACCAGGCATGGTGAACGTCTGCGTAATGAGGATATACCTGGGCGGATTTTCTGTGAATTCTTCTGCTGCTTATCCTCGTCTCTTTTCTTCGAGAACATAGCGTTTGACAGGAGCTGTGGGCTTGGTGACCTTTATGAGACTATGAATGATGGCGCAGCTGAGGTGGCACTCGTTTGCAAATGGGATGATATCAGCGTGGCGTTTCGAGTACATAACATACATACGAATGGCATGATCTTGTTAGTTTTCCATCCTTCCTACGTCGCAGAAGTTCTCCACGACCAATAGATTATTTTCCATGCTTGCCTGCCTTGCATACCTGCCCGAGGATTCGTTCAATCATCCCTTGAAGGATCTGACAATTCACGCGTATTAGATCCCTTCCCAGCTTTCCAGACGTGTGGTGCGCCGGGATCTTTCGTACGCGGAGTAATCCTGACGCGCGCATCAATTGGACGGGATGGCGGCCTTGTGTAACAGGCAGTTGGTCATAGCTTGGTCGCGTCACGCTATGCGCCATCCATCATCCGTCGACGGCGATTCTCTCTACGAGCGATTGCATGGTAGGTGGCTTATACCTTTTCATCTTCTGGAATAATTTGTCCCTTGAAACTGCTGGTGAGGCTGGAAATCGGGACTAGTAATTATCGATGGAGACTGGCGGTGAGTTTTTATGTCGATTGAGGTTTACTCCATAAAGGTATTTGATTTTCCTTTTTTTTGTGAGGGGCCTAGTTTAGTTTTTTCTTTGCATTCTGCTATTATTCTACTGTTATGTTCATAAATTTCCATTTCATCCAGATGTTTGATTGTTATCTGAGTCGGTGTCTGCGTTGGCGAGCTATGATGTACTGTACGAGTATTATGTAAATAAGCAATATTTGGTCACGATTATGGTGGATTATAGTATTGTCCACAGATACTAAAGCATACTTCCCCATACTGTCACTTTCACAGTATATCTGCGACTTATTTCTATCCTCCTAATCATGTTAAGGTAGTAGTTGGTTAGAGCCCTTATAACACTAAGGCTAGTCAGCCCACATGCTACTTCTCCACCATGCTTGTACCGTTAACACCCTGCATGAAGCAGAGGTGGTGAAATCATGTAGCATCTGTCATTGCCAATTAATCTACACACCAACAACCGGAGCGGCAGGTCTACACGGAGGCCAAGTGGATCAGCTGCTGCAACTCCCCTACTATAAATGGGAACTACCTGTCAGAACTGAATCTATGTTTAGAAAATTGCTTGGTGAAGTTTATCTGAGACTAGCGATGTGTCATTGCTAAAGAGAGAAACCTTCCCCGTTGATGATGTTCTTCTTGATTGGATGAGTGTAAAGTAAGTAGGTAGACTGCCTCGATGCCGCTTTTTCCAAACGTAGAATTTAAGCAATAGAACATACTAGAGGAAGTACTCCACAGGAGGTTTCAGATTCGTACTTACTGTGCGTCAACTGAGACAGCATTGTTTCCAAAGATAGTAAGATTGATAACGCGTCATGACACCTCTTGCATTAGGTCAATGTTCGTTTTTCCCGGCGCTAGCTATGCAGTCCTCTACCTTAGATAGATACCTAGATGATAAATCAAGATGTTTCTGACGAACGATGCAGTTCTCCACGCAGTTCACGTGAAGGTGGATATGTACTTCGACCTTTCCAAGATGGACAGTCTGGTATCAACTTCATTCTGCAAGTGGTGACGGCCTCTATCCGTTGGGCCCATGTCAGAAGTGTATCCCGATAGAGAATTGCCTTTTTATCTAGGAAGTTCTAGCCCCGGCTGGAAGGGCTTTTTCTGGTTACACAACATGGCAGGGGGACTGCGGGGTTGAGGAGCGGGGAGGTCGGCGAACAAGAGGGGCACCGACTGGGCAGTCTTTCATGGCAAATCCCCTCATCAAGAAGGAAAGGTACATGGTGCCTGGTACCTACTAGTAGGTGACCTCTGCTCTATCTTCAAGTTTAGAACTACGTCTTCCTGTTTAGGAAATAGATTCGATCACCCGCCGCTTCCAAGTACCACTGTGATGCGAATCTGATGCGCAACAGTTTATTTTCTCGAGCGCAATGCTCTTCTTTATCTTCAAATAATTTCTCTTCTCGCAATGTTTCTGTAGAATATTAGGTACATACATACATTGTCCGTTATTTCCTAGCTTGATGCACTGTATACATACCTCGTCAGGTTAACAACAAGACATTTATAAGAATCACCTGCTGACATGTTATGCACCTAATTAGCACACAGAAGGCCGTTCCGCCTGCTTATACCTAAGTCTTGCACAACCTGGAAGTACATCCTGCATGTATGCACATACCTAGGCATGGTCTGAGTCCAAATCCAGGTCCAAGCAGGGGACGAGGACAGGAACCGGAACTAACTGAATTGCATGTATTTCTCTGTGTGAGCGCCTTATTGTGTCTGTGAATAAGATCCAGAACAGGTCAAGGCCAAGGCCAAGGATAGGGAGAATGCTAGAGACTAGACTAATACAGCAGGTATGAAGGTAGGAACTTTTGGAATTGAACTAGATAGCCTATATCAAAGGGAGGAACCACTAAACAGCAGATTTTAGCCATTATGTATAGGTAGGTCAAACCATTTCTTTGTGACTAAGAAATGCTTTGGAGCATCTACATGGTCTTTCTAATTTCATTACTGTGGGTTACCGAGACATTTGAACTCTCCTTATAAAGACATCAGTATGTTGCCTGAGACTCCAGATCCGGGCATATGAGACCCTGCGGCGGACCTATGCAGGAGGTGGTCACTCAGTAGTCTAACACTGCATAATTCAACAAATGAGTAGGCGGAAGTGTGTGAATTGTAAACGGTGGAAAACAAAACCTCCCTCTTTTTCTGCCCTTATAGCTACTTGCTTTTCCTCACCTGTTTATTGTCCCGTAATCTTTTTTTTCTCACACAACCTCTGGCTCTTATCTTTATACAAATATTCCTCTATACTAGACATTGTATCTGTGCTGATATACGTAAAAGTCTACGTTCGGCCTATATGCTACAGTATAATCTATCATGTATTCATGTTGCATTTATCCCATAATCGTTGATATACACCCTCCTTACCGACGGTATTCACCTACCTGGGTATGAAAATTATAATTGTCCGATATCATATCACCTCCACGCCTTCTGGGCCATCTTCTAATAAAAACTATCGAGCATCTTTGATCAGTGTCGAAATATCAGTCGGGCTATATATAATGTCTGATAATTTCCCTGACTGGGTGATTCTGAAGAAATACGAGGGGTCACGCTTTACTGTCGGATCTGACGAATTTCAGCTCTCTAAGCTGATTTCAGATAAACTGGACTGCAGAGTGGACGAACACATTGCGGTTTTCGAGTCTTTCAGAGTTAGGGACAGGAAAGAAGCCATTGTTAAATTTCGAGTGCAGTATGTTTCATTTCTTTTCCCCCGGAAATGGGCTAGTCACAAGCTAAGGGTCTGACACTCTTCTAGGCTGGCTCCAGTCAATTTCTTCGAAGAGGATAGACCAGCTATTGCAGCAATGGCAACACGGGACTTCGTAGGGGAATGTGTTGCTCTGGAAGCCTGTGAATCCATAGGGCACATACCAAAGCATTACGGCAGCACAGCGCTTCTTCAAGACAATACTTGGCCGTTTCCTGGAGGTTACTTATATGTTCTGGCCATGTCAAAGGTATCCGGACGTGCTGTGACAGATATTCCAGATTTGACAGGGCGTAAGTTGTTAAGAATCCGTGGACAGCTTGCAAATACTATGGAGTACGTTTCATCTACTATTAGACTGCTTACTGTCTCCATGAAGACTGGCCACGAAATTGAAAGCTTGCCTGATATTAATTTCCTTGTAGGGCCATGCATCTTCGGGATTCCTCTACAGCGAAGGCGCAACCGAACAGATCTTCTACGACAGAAATCAAGAGAAAATGTTCGTGCCAATTTCTCTCGAGTTATTTTCAATATTATGAAGTACGACACTGACTATCATATGGCGTGCATCTCGGACCAAGCCAGGATGGGCGCCGCATTACGCAGATCTCAGTCGAGGTCCTGGAATTTGGGCTTTGGGAATGGCCTTTTTCTGATGAAGATTAGGGGCCAAATGGATGAATAAGTCAAACGAAACCTTCTTTTCCTTTGTCTGTTTTGTCAACAGAAGTTCTGTGAAAAGTCTATGCGGTTAGCCAGTGAGACCAAGGGAATGAGGAAGCCCTGTTATGCTATGGTGCATCTCATAGAACCCCCATTTTTAAATTCCCGAACAATTTTGGAAATCTCAGGACGGGAAACAGAGCTGCCCATCATCTCCACAGTCCTCCCAAGATGGTCCCTCGTGTCTACCAGATCGGGAATGACTCCCAGAAGCATCTTCAGAATATCCAGATTATTGGAAACGGCTGCTACGTGTAGCAGAGTTGCCTGATGAGTAGTAGTCCTCAGCCGGGGATCGCAACCGGCAGCAAGAAGCATTGTGACGATGTTAGCATTTCTACCGAGAACTGCACAGAAAGGCTCAGTTCTACCGCTTAACCCCCGTTGGTCTATCTGCGCACCTGCTTCTAGGAGGCGTCGCACAGCATACTGTCGTCCCCAGAGGGCAGCTTTGTGCAGAGCGGTCTCTCCGTCGTCATCTGTTAGATGTACATTGATCCTGGAATCTAGGATCATCCGGATAGCATTCTGATTGCCCAGCCTTAATGCCTTCCACAGACATGTTCTCCCTCTATTGTTTTGGCGTGAGACCACGCCGTCGAGGCCAGAGGCGAGAAAGAACGGCACAACTTTGTAGTCCTCATTTTTCACAGCGGAGTGAAGCACCGTTGTCCCTTTTTCCGGGTGAATTGCAAAGATATCAGCGCCCTTTGCAATGGCCATCTGTATTGTCTCTAGGGAACAATGGCGGGCCAATTCATGGATGACGGTCGGTTTCGCCGGGTCAGAACCCGCTTCGAGGAGTCTCCGGGCCATATTGTCCAACGAGCTGCGGGCGGCAGCACACAAGGGCGTATCATACGGACGATGTATGTCAGACAACGAAGGGTCCGCCCCTTTCTGCAGCAAGAGCTCGGCAATTTCTTCCTGGAAGTGTTGGAGGGCAAGCGACAGCATTCTCTGACCCCCCAACGTATAAGAATTGGGATCAACCCCGAAATTGAGAAAATTAGCCACGGAACCTTTCTCTCCACATCTGATATCGTCAGCCAACGGTTCCAGGGGTGAAAATTCGGACCAGATGACGCGCAATCCATTTTCGTCTTGGATAATGTACTGTTCGTACACCTTTGGGTCAGGAAGTGCGAGATCTTTAGCGGCACGTTCGACTTTCCCTCTCAAGGAATAGGAGTAGTATAGGCTTCGCGATGCTCGAGAAAGTCTGCACATGTCGGGAGCGCTGAGGTTGTCTGCAACTATAAGAATTAGATCTATTGGAAGATCACTGAACTTTTTGGGTTCCATTGATAAATTAGGTTGCATAGTAGCTCAGATGATGGGCGATAAAAAGTAAAACCGAATCAATGGGGCCAAGAAGCGACGCTGCTTGAATTGAAAAGAAAGGGAAAGAGCAAAGAGCAATTTAATAACCTGCAATTCTGTGTACTTCGAACTGACAATGACCACTGGTAAGTAACTAAGTAATGGAGGACAGATTAATTGCAGGCTTCGAGTTTCAACGTGGATGGATAGAAAGCGTGGTAGACTGTGAGAAAACAACAGCATTTATAGTTTTTCTGGAAGTATGTGCAGCGATCCTGACATCGGCGAACCATCCATTACGCTGAATTCCAAGTCAAACAAGGAACATAGCAACAAACACCTTGTTGACAGCAGTTCTAAAGGAAGAATCTGAATCACAGAAAGACAATGCACACGACTTCCTCGCCGTCCTAACGACGAAGGGGACCACTTCTTCCTTCGGGATCAAGGATGATAGACTGGTGGTCTCTACAGACATCCAAAAACTTCATAGCTTTCTTCGTCATTGATGAGAGTCAAGAGAATTCAAGTTGATTGTTGCTTTTCGAAGCAACAAGATCATGTTTCACATCTTTTTTATTAAAAAGAGTATCAACTGAACAATAACCTTTGTTCTGACATTGTTGTGCTATTTTGGGGAGAGGCATCAAAGCAGTGAGAACCATTGTTCAGTTTTTTTCACTTTTTAATTGGTGCAAAAATAAGGTTGAAAACCAAGGCGAGTTTATATATATATATATATATATATGTATATATTACTCAAAGAACTGCAGTATTGGAAAGCAGACTTGAAAGATTCTTTTAAACGTTTGGAATCGTAGGATGTGTAGATACGGGAGGATAATGCTTCCATAATCGGGATCTGCGCAACTTGCGGACCTGCAAGGGATTTGGACGTAACTACCAACTGATGATGGAATCAACGGTGCACCAGCTCTTTCCAATGCTCTGACGCTGGTTTCCTCGATATCACGAGTCGCTGGATCTTTGGGAGGTTCGATATCAACATGATCTCGACGTCGCGCCGGGACAATTTTACCGCATCAGGCTGTGGCTCCCCCGGGCGGAACTACTATTCCTGTTCGGTAAAGGCGGTCCAGCCCCCAGGAAGCATCCACGTTCTCTTCAGCCAACAACATCAGCTTTTCAAGACGTTAGTCGCGTGTGGCTTCGAAGCTGAATGGACACGTTGAAGACCTTGATTGCCTTGCAGCGCGTGCAGCCGGAGATACAGCTCGAATCTCTCGATTCTGGACTTTTGGTACCTAGTTTAGGGAAGCTATCAGGATTCTTCAAGAGTTGAGACCAGGTTATGACGGGCCACCGTCCCTTGCGATTAGCTTCTACTAGGTACCGGGGTATCAGTGATGGCATCTTCGATGTTACACGAGACTCTGCTGCAGCTAGGCAGAGAATGTTCAAAAACAGACTCGGGCATATTATTGTGCGTTGCTGTTGCATCGATTGTCTATCGAGGTCAATATAAGTACCTACTGTACAAAGAAATGCAGCTTACCCTTCCGAGTGGCCCGTCAGCCATGAATCAACAGCAGGTTACTAGGGCTTCTATGGTAAGCTGAAAGACATCCGTCTGGAACTGCACAGCCTGGCTAACCCATTCCCTTCCAAGATATCGATACCAGCCGGGGTGGGGAGGTACACGACTGGTGGAGGACGGAATCCTAGGTTATCAGGGCTTCTTATCTGCATCTCCTGACCAAACATAGTAAAAGCAATCGATACTATGGCCATCGACAAACCACGGGGAAACTTTCTACAGGGTCTCCGTGGTCGGCGTCATTGGTAAAGTTACCGCTGTCTAATCGCAGTAAAGATGATCGAGAGCGTGCACTCTGTTTGACCGTGCGCTCAAGGCGTTGCTTGCGGGACTCTACTATCCGACGAGATGTCTTTATTACTGTGATTCTTCCATCTTCCGGGGTCTTGGCCCTGCATCTACTTAATGCACTGACATTCCGCTTGGGCTGCATTTCTATTCTTCGTTTATTTGCCTCGTTTTTTATACTGCCACGGCCGTCTTTTCGTTTGTTCTGTGATATTCTTTTCTAAATATTGCTTCTCCCTGTCGATTTACGGGGTTAGTATATATGGACACTTTCAAAATTCCGGGCCCATTGTGGCTGATCGGCTTGGCCTTGCTGTCAGCGAGCGTGTTGTATCTGGCCGTGAACAAATCCAAGAGACACGCTCTCGTCGGTCGAGTCGGGCTCCGCAGCCGCAGAGAGCCGACTGCTGGGACACCACCGCGCTCATTATCTCCAGAGAAGAAGTCGTCTACTAGTCAACCGTTGCAGCCAAGCTACACCGATATTTTGCCTCCTCAGCGTCGAGGAGTGCTCCCGAAGCTCGTAAGCAGTTTGTCCTACGATGAAGTAAGCGAGGACGAGGTCAAACGACGCATCCTTCCCATGACCACCGACTATAGAACGAGTGAAGGCAACAGGTATACACCAACAGGATTCTCAGTGGATGAGATAAAAGTTTTGGGCGATTTTCCAAACTATGCGGAGCTCAGCGGAGTCCCCCTACCACAGGCATATCCCGAATTCAACATCGATAAAGCTTTGTCACGGCTTTATCGCCCGTTTAGATGGGCCTACCATCAAACCATGTGTACGTTTCTTCGTTACACTAGCCGAGAGTTGGATGAACTTTGTTGGGCTAACTTCGTTTCCTTTATAAACAGCCCTCTCCAAGATGGAAATGGACTGGTGGATTGAGCTCGATAACACCTACAAGGACCGGATTGCACAGCGCAAGGGACTCTACGCCAAATACGGAAAGGCAGTACTCGACTATCTCCCTGGGTCCGAACTGGCATGCAAAGAGCTCATGGAGATGGTCCTGCAATTCATCTGCGCCCGCTACCCGCAGTACTTCTCCCTGGTGAACAACCGCATCCTGAAGAACGAGATTCTCGGAACGGAGCAGGATATCAGATCCAAGCATCCCTTGGAAATTCTCATGGATAATGTGCCCGAAGACTTTGCAGTCATGATGCGGGATGATGTGACTGGCCACTACTTCTTCCGGGCTGGCACGGTCTGTTCGTCTCTGGGATGGAACGTTGGGATAAAGATTGGGCTCCAGCTTCATCAGGTTCATGGGCCCGTTCCAGACTACAAAGAAAAGATGCAGTTCTCGATGGATCGGTGCGTACACCATCACCCTTTTCTCTCAGAGATCAACTTGCAATCAAGATGATATTCTAACGAGGGCTCTACACAGCTTCTTCGCCAAAATGCCCACCGATAAACCCATCCAGCGTGGCTCTTGGGGCTTGGAGGTCGACACTCCCCTGTACATGCCACCCGGCGATCCGCACAAGGTGCACCGTCTTTCCCAGGACCCGAACCTTCGTCTGACAGACTGCTACCTCCGCGTGGATTGGCAGACGCTGCGCCGTCTACCCCTCTCCAGCGCCGTCGTCTTCAACTTCAAGACGCCCTTCACCCCTGTGACCGAATTCCGCGACGAACCGGGAGTGCCTGCTCTGGTTGCAAAGATCCTGAAAGAGGGGAAGAGGAACCTGATGCAGTACAAGAGCAGCTGGCACGTGGAGCACGTCGTCCTGCCGAAGATGGAGGAGTGGGCCAAGGAGCAGGAGGAGAATGGGCTCGTCGAGAAGGGCTGGAAGGTCACGACGCTCGATGAGAGTCCGTATTTCAGGGGCTGGGAGGAGAAGTGGCATCGTCAACAGGGGTTCTAGTTTGAGAGGTTGGCTAGCCTTTCCCGTTTCCCTTTACGTCATCTAGAATCCTGAGTGGCGTCATATTTTTATATCTATATATCCTTTCGGCGGTGTTGGTGGCACACTCCATTCTTTGCTTGGATGCTTTGCTTGTGCATTACATTTCCTTATGTGCCTGTGGTACGAACGACTTTCTCGGTATTCGGCAGAACCTACTGTTGCTCATTTTGAAAAATAAGAAGGGAAAAATGACACCGATTGTCACGTCAGCTGACTATAGAATACTTAGTTCTATATATGATGAAAAAGAACTATCTTCAAATAGGGTTGCGGATTGCCTATGTTCCCATCGTGCTCACTTTATTGCCGATGCCCAAAGCCGAGCAGATAGAATCTAGACATTATTTCTTTTCGAGAGCCCCTTGTAGTTCTTTTCCCTCCAGCTTCAATAAGCCTTTCTTCTTTCTCGGGAGCGGAATCCTTCATAGATGTTATATCTTTCAAGTAGGTACTTTCGAGAGATCCTCCTAAGGAGTAGGAACTTCACTGCCCCCAAACGGGGTCTGGAACTATGTCTTCATATCGTAACAAGAGACCCTGGACGAATGTCAACCGAGCCTGTCGGAGATACCGGCGACCTCCTTGTGTACCCACGGGAGGAAGATTCCTGATCTTCATGAGAAGTTGTCCCTATGAAACTCGAGAACCGGTGGCGGTTTGCACAGCTGCTTCCAACTCACGAGCGGCTGTCGGTGTGCGTAGACGATGAAACCGGGGTGTAGACGTCCACCCCTTTCGGAAACGGATCAGGCATGTAGTTCCATGGCAGTGAGACTGCCATGCGTTTCGCACCTGATTATGCGACGACACGAGGACTCAGCACAGAAAGGCCCAGCATAGCATGACGCTAACTGCAATTCGCTGATATCATCAGTACCCCAAGACACAGCACCTGCGGTAATAGCAGCGCTGGTTCGACAACGAATTCAGTCTTCGGAGCCGTGTCTCGATGATTCTTTGTCACTGGCATGGGCCTCCCCTTCCGCCTCGTCGCCCTCTCTATCCATCTCTTCTTCCTCCTCCAGCTCTGCCGCAAGCGGACTCACCCGCTCCTCCAACAGATCCAGATCCTCGAGCTGCTGCCTCGACGGCAGCTTCCACAGGCTGGTCGCACACACGCGGTCCTTGATCAAAAGCTCATCGACGAACTGATCCATGGTGGTCAGCACGTACCGGTCGCGCATCCGCCGGCGCAGCTTCCGGTAATCCAGCAGCAGCGGCTCCAGAGTCTTGTACACATCGACGGGATCGAACGTGAGCCGGATGTAAAAGGCCGCCAGCGCGCGCAGGTACTTGAAGTCGCCGCGAGCCTTGACGACGCCGTTCTCGCGCGCCTCATGTGCGTCCTCGCCGCCACCTTCACCCTCTTCTCCCGGATCCGTGAAGTTCAGGTACTCGAGGACAATCTCCTTCTCCGGTGCGAGCTGAAGCATCTTGAACGCGAGGCAGAGGAAGGGGGTCGGTTTCTGGCTCGCGCCGTAGGTGCCTCCGATCGAGGTCAGCTCGACCGCGCGGTCGCAGAGCGTCGCGGCGTTCAGACCGAAACATTGTTCCTTCCAGTAGTATGAGTCGGTGATGCGGTCGCGCACTGCCTTTTCGAAGAGGGTGGCGGGGTTCACGCCGCGGATGAGAGGGCCCGTGTAGCCACGGTTGTCGAGGAGCGCGCTCGCGTCTGCGCGGTGGGACATGGCGTCTTGTTCACTTTTGGGCCTTCTGCTTGATCTCGCAATGAATTACACTAGCCAATTGATCGATCTTATGGACTTGTAGTATCTCTGTAAGACGGAGGAGGATCGAAGTTCGCTATGGGTTGGAGCTGTGGAAGCTCAGGGGGATGTTGAGAGTGCGGCCAAATTCAGTGGAAATGCAAGCTCAATGCTTGATGGTAAGAAATAAACGAGGGAATTGCCAGCAAACAACCTGGTGAGTTCCTGGACTCAAGCAGTGCGCCGCGGAGAGCTCTCTGGAGGTATGTCAGCGCAGGGAAGTTTTAGTGTTGAGAGCACGCGCCTTGGGCTTGGCGCGGGCCTTGCCGCCACACCGCCCGAACCCGGACGGTTATCGATAGTCGCACCGACAACGGATGCAAATAAACACGGCGGAGATGGCCCTGCAGACACTACAGGCCCTGTTTCAACGCAGGTCGACGTCAGATGTTGTAGGGCCATGAGGATGTTTTTCTGCTCTACGATTGCAGAAGAAACCATTAAATATCTTGGCTCTGTGTTGGTGAACTGTTTATGAACCTTTTTTTGTTGCTGATCTCTCCATTTGAGCTTGTTGCGTCCCGTGTTGCGCTGATCTCGGATCCCCCATACCACACATGCGTGCACGCACTGCATAACTTCAGCCATGGTGCTCCTGAATTCGTCCACAGTCTCCGTCGTTCTCTCCTCGGGCGTAGTGTGCATGTTCACATTCCTCCTTTTTCTTTCCGGATATGTCCTCCAGCAGCAGTCTGTGCGCAGCATCCAGCATGCTCTAAGGACCCCGGCTTCTACGCCAGCTGCACGCTCGTTTATACCGAAAAATGGGGTGCAGGATGACACATATGGCTTGCAGGGAGACGGGAGGGGTGATTTCTCCGGCCTGAAAGATGGCGGAGGGTCAGGCCAGAGTGTCTTGGCCGATTTAGAATCAGACGGCGGGAAAGCCTATTGGGCAGGAGGGGAAGGGAAAGGAGGTAGTTATGCTTATCTCCAACTACTCTCCACCCCCGACCCCTCCAACATCTGCTCTGCCATCCTCTTCTTCAAAAACCTCGCCGCAAGCGGCACCGCGGTCCAGGACCGTCTCTTCATGTATCCTCAGGACTGGGACGTCATGACCAACCCATCAGAGAGGGTGTCGACGGCCCTCTCGCTCCTCCGATCCGCCAGCAGTAAATACAACATCTGGCTCCTCCCTATTGACATGTCCCTCGCGACCAAAAGCGGCTACGGACCCACAGACTCGAGGTTGCTCCGTCTCGGCCAGATCCAGTTCCTGCAATATGATAGCGTGCTGTATCTCCGGACGCCGGGACTGTTGCTGGACGGGAAGAAACTGGACCGCTTTCTGCTCTCGCGGCCACTGCCGATGAAACATGATAAGAATAGACGAGAGTCGTATCACAATGAGGCGTGGAGCCCGATGCCGCTGAGACCGGATAGAGCGACACCGCTACCACCGGCATATCTGATCGCGGTAAATAACATGGGAGACCACGTTGAGGCTAGGACGCATGTTCCAAACATGGCAATTCCTGAATTTAGGGGCCTAGTGACTGGTCCTGATGGCGGAGGTGTTGATATCGATATCGATGATGCGGAGCGCCGGCCGGCGTATGTTTTCTTCGAGCAAGATGACGACGGACATGTCCGCTGGAAGGGCAACCCGTTGTTCGGCACGTGGAGAGCACAGCAGCATGAAGTATGCGAGGGTCTCGATCTGGAAGGCGATTAGTTAAAGTTTTTTTTTCGACGGGATTGAGATTCACTGTGAACCTTTTTTATCTGCTATGCTTTCTTCTGGATATATATTTGTTTTCTGTATCGGATGACTGGACACTGCATAGAAGGGGGAATTTCTTTTTGGATAGGTATCATGAAAGATTCGTGGTTGGACTGACGGCGTTCCCTTGTTTTGGCTTTTCCTCAATGGAAATTGCAATGCATGATTTGTATAGGCAACGAATGATGACGAAGGATAAACGTTTGACCGCTGTTTTCTTTTCCCTCCCAGAAGAATCGAATCAGCAGCGAAACCTGCTTTTGAAATTTCGCTTGGAAAAATCTCTGATGAATGAAAATTGATACTAATACGCGGAAATGAGACGGAGCAGTTCAAGGGAGGAAATAGATATGTAGGCATAAATATGTATACATAGGCTTTATTTTGCAGCTACCCTTTTCATAACCTCTATGGACAGACCTTAATCTCAAAGGGAGCCAAAAACAACTGCGCTGTTGTCATAACCCGTTATGGCGGCACAGCGCAGCGCATATAACACACGAAAACTCAATATCCCATAAGCGTCATAAATATAGTCATATATTATACTAAAAATGACAAGCAAATGAATAGAAACAGAAAAATGAAGTACGACCGTCAAGGAATGGCGATCTCATAGCCGAGCAGAACTTCGGTGGTGTTGCCATCCCAGCCTCTATTTCCGCTCGTGGAGATCATGAATCTGCACGCTGGGTCGAGGTATAATTGTGAGATGACACCAGTGCGGTGTCCCGGGATGATGAGGAAGGGCGTGATCGAGTGGCGAGACGCCTCGTCGTGCTTGAGATCGTATAGACGGAGAATGTCGTGCGAAGCGCTGCAGAACGTTCGGTCAGTAAGTATCAGACAGAATTCATGACTTGGTAGTGCTTACCAGACGAGGTGTCGCCCGTTAGGCATGGCCTGAAGTGCTGTCACGGCTCCGCTTCCTTGAGGGAACTTGAAGACGCGCTCCGGGCTCTTCAGGCCTTTGTGCAAGCTGAATTCCTCAACGGTTCCATTCCGCCTGCCGGCATAAATGTGGTTTCCGTCCGGAGACCAGCAAGCATTCATGCACCATGGCGGGACGTTGCGAGGGCTGATGCGGGCGACCGGATCTGGCTGTCGTCTGTCCCAGACACGTATCGTACCGTCGATAGAGGCAGCAAGAAAGACATTATCAGTTACAATGTTTGTTTCATTTTGTGATGGTTGGCTGCTGTCTTGAGTCATAAAAGGTGGCTCTAGCTGCTCAGCATGGGGGAGGCCGTTGACAGCCGGCTCCGATATTCCGTTCGGAAGGTCCACGGCCATTGAGCTTGTCCCTTGATCTGGAGCAGCGGAGTCTGCAGATGGTTCGACAGAGGGGAGGTTAGGGTCCTGTACACCATTTGGTTGGTTCATAATATCGGGCTCGCCATGAGCGTCCTCTTCAGAGTGCTGAACGCCATTTGAAAGAGCGCGGCTGAATTCGTCGTCTTCATCAACACCAAAGGCGCCGCCTGATGGAGCTCCACCATCTGCAGCACCGCCATCCCCATCACCGAATAACGAATCAGGTCCTCCGAAGAGTGAGTCTGCTGGAGACCCCGCCTGCTGGTTCGCGGCGCCAGACATGTCCTGACTCCCATCACCCAAGCCGTTCACGAAGCTAAAGCTTTCTGCAGCATTGTTCGATGAGTAAGTACCATTGGGCTGTGAAGGCTCCATGGTATCCTGTGGGATAGGTAGGCTTGACTCTGGGCGTATCTGTATAGCTGAGATTTGCCCGGCGCTCGCTCCGAAGATGCGTCTGGGTCGGCCAACGTTTAAATCCCAATCCAGAACCTTCTTATCCCAGCTCCCTGAAAGTAAGGATTTCTCATCCGGCGTTAGGTTCAAAACTGAGACTGCGGAGGTATGCTGTTGAAGGACCGCAATCTCCTTGCCCTCATCATGGCGGACCGTCTGTAGACGAATACTGCCCGACTCAAGGCCGGAAAGTATCCACAACCCCTGGCTGTGACACGCCAGTGAGTAAACTGGCGATAGAATGTTTCCGTCCATATTCTCCCAATATGTCATCAGGACGCCCGCCTTTATCACACTGTCGACAAACGGGTGCCGTTGAGCAACAGTCAACATTAGTTTACTGTTGATCGACTCCACCCAGTTGAACTTCCGCACATAGCCGTCTGACCCTCCACTAAATACCCATCTCATATCTGCGGTCGCCGTCACGGCGTTAATAGACGTACTGTGAGGAGCCGCAGTTGTAGGAACAATGTCGTAGGTTGTGGCCGTCAGGCACTCCGGACGTATAGTAGGGCGAAAAACCGAAAGCGGATCCGATACCACATTTGAAGCACCAGGTGAGGTTATAGTTGCAGCTGCAGTCCGCTGGGAAGCTCCGCCAATTCCTTCAGATACCTGGCTGGTGTTGGATGGGCTGTCGGGCTCGGGTTCAGGTTCGGCGTCCATATCCGGTTCGTTGTCGCCATCTCCGTCGTCCACATCTCTCATGGTATCATCCATATCATTGTCTGAGCTTCCATCTTGCGACCCTAATTGTAACGGATCTCATTAGTGTCTATGCGTTGTAGCGCAAAAGGTAGACGACTCACCCGCGAGATCGCGATCGTCATCTTCCTCCGCAATTGAAGGCATTGTCGCATTGGTCTGCTTCAGATAATCCGATTGAGACACCGGTATAAAGAAAAAGAAATTTCCCGAATCAACCGTTCGTAGGGCGCGGCTCTGGCAGACGACGTCGGCGCGAAAAGCGCAGCTCTAGAGCTAGGTATTCAGGACATGCACCTGCGGTCCTTCATGGGAACATATCGATATAGATCACGAAGCCGTCCGCGACAACGCTTCACAGGCGGCCTCGAGGAATAGTCTGCCAGCTATATAGAGTTCCAAATAATGCTGCGACTATTCGAACAGTTATCTCGGAGAGCCTTTGGGATCTCGAGGACGTCAGTCCTGAGCTGCCCGCACTGTCTTCCCCAGGGTCACGCCTGCTCCACCGCCGACGGCCTGAGGCCGCCTCTTTAGCTCCGCTTAGTCATCAAGGATCACGCACGACCGTTTTCCTCGTCTTTCTACGCATCGGGTTTCACTGAGTATAAGTCTTTTGTGTCCTTCTAATTCTCAAGCATACTACAGATGTGATAATAGTATGCTGGATTCCTCCGGTAATAGACATGATACCTGCACTTCGTGGTATCTACTTCTTACCTGCTGTATCGGCCATGGCTGTGGCTTCAGACTGCAGTAGTACCTGGGTACCTAAGCTTCCAGTCGCATGAGAGACAAACGGAGAGCAGCTTAGGGTCCCAATTCCCAAATCCGGATGTTTTTTTTCACTTACTGTCCTATTCCGATATCTAAAGAAGCGGTTATCCGATATAACCTGATGTTCCTTGCACGCTTTCCTGATCCTTGTCCTATCCAGGACTGCGTAAAAACCCGAGGTTAGGAGAAATGCATGTTACTCCTATCGCACTATTCTTCTATCCATTTGCAATCAATGGTTGTATACATGTTTCTGTGTTTGCGATGTCAAAGCAAACAGCATGTAATGCTCTTATCTTGCGCTGCGCGCGTTGCTCGTGCCTTGCACTGCACAAGTAATTCCTCCTAAAGGCTTCTGCAGTACGATGGGGCAATATGAGCTCTGAACACACGATTCCACCGACACAGCGATGTTCCAGAGGGAAATGATTCACAATATCCATGGGCTTCTCAATTGATATTTGACTGCTATTTTGCTTTTTCAAATGTTAACGACCAAGATCCACCTGAATTGATCAGCCTACAAAAGTGGTTTGAGAGACTCTGGGGCTTAGAACTGCCTGCTTGATGATCCTTAATGTATTATTGTGTGATTGAATTCCGAAAATGAGTACCTGGAAAGTTGTGACTGCAACAATGTTTCTCAAGATTTTTCACCTCAACCACATGTCGTCCGTGTGAATTCACATTCTTCAGTGCTCAAGACAAAGGCAAGGCTGCCAGGAAATCTGTGAATGAGCATCCAAACCTATAAGCCCCACTGCTCTTCACCAGGTCTATTCCTATCGGGTGATAATAATATATTGCCTTATCGGGGGATCTCCCCGCGCAATTCCCCGTGGATTCTCAGTGACGGCACACCCCGGATCAGAATCCTGACAACCATTTGCCATTTGAGACAGTGGGAAACCCCCTCTTCCTCTTATTTCTTTTTCTTTTTTTTCCCGCGCCATTTTACATCTTCGGCTCATCATCTCATCATCTCTACCTCTCAGTTCTTTTGAAGCATATCTGCCTCGCATTCAACATACGTCTCCATCTCAGCTTCTGTCTCCTTTGCGTCTCTTCCATACAGAGACGACATATCTTCTGGATCTTCTCCACCTACAGTTCTTCTAATCATCTCGTCCCAGAAATGAATTCCTTTCAACGTGTTAGCCAGCTTCTACATTGGAACCATCTTGATGAACCGCTACCGATACACCCTCCTGACCCCACCCCCACGCTCAATAAGGACATAAGGGCCTATGTCGCTAGGGCTGATGCGTTAGCAAACGAGAATGGATGGGTCTCCAGACCTGAACTCCCTACGTCAGATGAGATTTTGGGGGCAGAGGAATCCGAGGACGGCGGAGTCGTCTCGTTGGTCCCGAATCAAATTCTTGGACCCTGGCCATCCAAGGACATGTACCTGAAAGCACACTACGATTTGCTCAGAGAGGATGCCGTCTCTCCGCTGAGAGACGCGGTTGCTTATGTGAGAGAAGATCCGCACATGATGGACTCGCAAGCTGCCTGTATCTATGAGAAGGTCAGTTTTGTACCTTGTGGACATCTCCTTCATTATACCTATAGGCTAACCTGCAAGCCCTCATAGGTTTATATTACTGGTATAACCTTCGCTCAGAAAGGGGTAGCCCTAAGGGTCCAGTTCTCAACCGCCCGCGCTGGGAAGAACATTGTGTGGGAATACTCCAAGCGTCTAATAAGTGGCTCAATTGTTGCACTGTCACCGGCGAATGACTTTTTTCGATCAAAATGTGTCGTTGCCGTAGTTGCTGCCAGACCCTTGGACGGAGTGAAACAGCAACCGCCTCAGGTGGACCTATTTTTTGCTCGTGCTGAAGATGCAGACTTTGACACCCAAACTGAGTGGGTCATGGTCGAGGCACGGACTGGCTATTATGAAGCGAGCAGGCATACTATGGCTGCTCTTCAAAGGATGACAAGGGAAAGGTTAGTACTCCGTTCCACGTCCTATTCATCCTCATCGCTTCTAATACCGAGTAGCTTTCCTCTCGCAGACCATATCTGCGACCTTGACCCCTACTTAAAGCTGCCGGAGTATGTCAAGGACAATCCCATTGTTGATATATCATCAGCTCTGAGTTGCGACTCGGACCACAGCAAGATCGATTTGCTCACGCCCTGGCCACCAGTGCCGACGGACGACTTGGATGCATCACAATGGGAAGCCTTGAATCAAATACTGAGGAAGAGGCTATCCATTGTCCAAGGGCCGCCTGGCACTGGAAAAACGCATATCTCTGTCGTCGCCCTCAAGATTATACTTTCTAATATGAAAGAAGGTGACCCTCCCATCATAGTGGCTGCTCAGACCAATCATGCCCTTGATCAGCTTCTGAATCACATTTCTCTATTTGAACCGAACTATGTCCGTCTTGGTGGGAGAAGCACAAACACAGAAATCAAGAAACGTACGCCGTATGAGCTCCGGCGCAAGGAGCCGGTCCCGAGTATGCCAGATGGCTTTTTGGGACCTGCCATCAAGAATCTAAAAGACCTCATCAATGCGCTGTCGAGGCTCCTCGAACCGTTTGGCCAAGAAAACTCTAAAGCTCCACTCCCTGCCTCGTTCTTCTTAAAGCTCAATCTCCTAACGCAAGCACAGTATGATTCGCTCAAAAAAGGTGCAGAGGGCTGGGTACGTTCCGGATACAACGACAATGACGATCCCATGGCAATTTGGCTCGGGGACTCTGTCACCAAATTTGAAGTTTTGTACAAACAGGAGAACTTTGGATTTGAGGAAGAGGAAATCGACCTGGAGTATGAACAACTCAAGGAGCTGGAAGCTGAACAAGGCCTCGAGGACGAAGATGTAGAAACGCTCAAAGGGCGGTATACATATCTGAAGGAAGGGCTCATTGGGTGTGGAGCGCCGTCGGTTTCTGAGAAGGTCGTAATGGAGACGCACCTCAAACGTCGTGACTTGTGGAAGGTACCAGCCAACGCTCGCGGGGCTGTGTACAACGCCCTTCGGAAGCTCGCCAAAGAGAAGATCCTCCCACGTTTCCGTGAGCTTCTAAGTGCTTATGATAAGAATTGCGTGAAGCTTCAGACTGGAAAATGGGAGAGAGACTACGTTATCCTTGAGCAAGCGAGAGTGATTGGCATGACGACTACAGGACTGAGCAAGTACCGCGCGCTCGTCTCCAGTCTTAAACCGAAGATCATCATCGTCGAAGAAGCGGCAGAAGTCATTGAAGCACCTGTCACTGTCGCCTGTGTCGAATCTCTCGAGCATCTGATCCTTGTAGGGGATCATAAACAGCTCCAGGGACACTGTTCTGTTCAGGAGCTAGAAGGCGAACCCTTCTTTCTCAACATATCCCTGTTCGAGAGACTCGTTCATAACGGCATCAACTTCAAAACGTTGACCAGACAGAGACGGATGCATCCTGAAATCCGCAGGCTTCTTACCCCTATCTACGACGACCTCCAAGACCACCCATCTGTCTTGAACCGTCCGAAGATACCGGGCATGGGAGATGTCAGGTCGTTCTTCTTTTGTCATACATGGTCGGAGAGCTCTGATAGCCTCTCCTCCAAGTACAACCAGGATGAAGCCCAGATGATCGTGGGGTTCTTCCTTTATCTAGTTTTTAATGGCGTTCCGGTGCAGCATATAACGATCTTGACATTCTACAACGGCCAGAGGAAGAAGCTATTGAAACTGCTGAAAGATCATCGGTACCTTCAGGGACAGTACGTGAAGGTCGTAACCGTCGATTCATACCAAGGCGAAGAGAACGAAATCGTTTTACTGTCGCTAGTCAGAAGCAGCGAACGCGGAAATATTGGGTTCGTCTCCGTGGAGAATAGGGTCTGCGTAGCGCTCTCGCGAGCCAAGCGTGGATTCTACATATTCGGTAATGGTGCAACAGTAGCTATTGCTGACCCTCTTTGGTGGGAGATTGTCAAGATCATGGGGGACGAGAGTCAAAAGCAGCGCCGTCTGGGGTTCAGTATGCCGTTGACCTGTGTTAAACATGGGAACAAGACTTTTATTCGAAGTACGCTCTGCCATTTCCCTTTTCAGATATGCATCGTTACTAATATAAATCATTACAGCGCCAGAGCAATGGAATGAGATCAATGGGGGTTGTGAACAGATGTGCGGTGAAAAACTGCCATGCGGTCATAAATGTGACCTCCGTTGCCATAGGTAAGACAGTACTTACCTATCTACGTAATTACGCATCCACACCATATGCGCTAGATATAGGATTTTGTAACACTGACTGTCATATAGCTTCTCCCATGACAATGTCAGCTGCAACCAGATCTGCGGCAAATCCCTTCCTTGCGGACATCGCTGCAACCAGCCTTGTTCCATCAGTCAGCCCTGCTACTGTGACTGCGGCGGTGACAACGACACACCTGCCGTCGAGGAGCTTACAATCCACGACGAAAATACTTCCCATCAGTCCAGCTATCCAAGTCCTATCGGGACTCCCACCAAAGCGAAATCTGTGATCAGAAACGACCGAGACCACGGAGCACTGCTCAAGCGCTACCATGACTTTGCCAACGGCGGTGCGAAGGAACAGGATGAGCTACTCGCCGCGAGAGCAAACGATATGGCTGCGGAGGAGATGAAGAATCAGCTGGACGACGAGGCGTTCAACGATCTGTTTGGCAACGATGGTAATAACAAGAAGATGCCCGAGCCAAATGTCCCGAGTATCCCGACCGTCAAGCGTGTCCCCGATGGCAAAGGGGGATTCAGGGAGAGATACGTTGACTACTATTTCAATGACCAAGCTTCGCCTACCAAGCCACCGAAGCAAGGTCCTCCAAAATTTAGTCTCCTTGATGACAGCGACTAGGAGGACTGGTTTTTGACTTGGGTGATAGACAGGTTCCATATATGACTTGATTCTGAGACTGACAGACTGCTATGCAGTATGGGCCATAGTTGGATTTATGTGTATGGACGAAAGAAGCGCAGGTACTACTCTTTTTTAGAATGTGTCGATAAGAAATTGACACAAATGGAAAGCAATTACGCGGGGAATGTCTGAGTGGTTATGAGCTTTGTGATTGAACCCTTTCTCCAGAAATGTACTGTACATTAGAAGACTGGCAACAATTAATATCTATCCATTTACTAGTACGCAGGTGTCGTGTAAACCAAGCGCTTGATACTATATTCCGGAATGTTTCGACCGGTGATGGATTCATGCATCAATATTTGAAGGGTACACTTATCCCAACGGCGAGCCATCCCAATTCAGAGCGGAAAAAAAAAGATTCTCACCCTGACTAACTCCGATTTTATGCTGGTACGTGGGCAGTAAAACCAAAACAGGACTTCTTTGCCCTTACGGTGGCCTCCCCAATGACATGAAAAGACTCATATGTATTGACCATCCTTGACTTTATAATAACAAATTGCCATGTATGTCAAGATCTCAATATTCAAGGTGGACGGAAAAAGAACATAGCGGTATGATCGCAAAAAGCTGAGTACAAGCGTATGCCTCAAAAAGCACATGAAAATATGTTGCAGCAATTCCAGAGGCCGTATCGGATAAGTTTGTTATGGAATATTGTCATCCGTGGACATCAAATTCCGGAAGGGCGAAGAATCCGGAATCATATCAAAATTTAACGTCGAGTCTTGCATCTGACAACTCACCTTCGTTAGAATATGATTGGATTCCTTGCAATGTAGTTGGGAAATTGTTACACTCACCAACCCATCCCATCCAAACCAAAAGCCAGAACTACAGCCAAACCAATCTTCATAGCCGTCATATTCGAAGTCTTGCTGTTGCCCGTCGCTATCATCTCCATCGGTTTGCTGGAGAGAGTCTCTTTCAACCCGTTCCCTTAACAGTCCGCAACAAAGCTCTAAACTTTCCACCATTGCATTGTGCATCTCTTGCTCCACTGATCCGCCCTCCTGCATTGCTTTTATCTGCGCCAATAGAGCAGAAAACATCACATAGCCCTTGACGTTTGTTTCTCCCGATTCTATCCTGGATAGCAGTAATTGCTTGTAATCTCTAAGTATCCCTTCGAGCCCTCTTTGTGATGATGAATTGGATACTGCAGTGTATGGTTGTGAATCGTCTTCTTGGATTTGAGAGAAGACTTCTGAACAGATGATAATAATGGCCTGCAAGGGAATGTTCCTAAAGAGTCCCGCCCCAAGAAGTTCCAGGTGATGATAATCACGAGTTTGGAACCGCTCATCAAGTTGGAACATAGAGTATTCCAGGCGCTCGTCAAGAAGGAAGAGAGAACATTCGAGGCAGACTTTGCGGGAGAAGTAGTAAGTAGGATTTGTCTTTGCTTTGATAGCAAAAGGCTGGTGGAGGGCGATGAGGAAACGGTGAGTTAAAATGTCAAGGACTCTAATGTGGAATGTTGTAGGTTGCGGCTGGCCTTTGGGGAAGGACTGAAAGAGACGAGAATTTGAGCGGCAAAAAGAGGTAAGTTCTGCCCCTAGACGGAGAGTTTCATCGTAGGAAAGGCTCGTGCGGGAACCATTGAGCAAAGCTGCAATTTTAAGTCGGATAGAGAATGATTTCATAAGCGCAACTTGGACAGAAGTTTGGGTGAATATATCCGTCGGTTTTGCTATAGGGGGCGAATTCCCAGCTTCATCCAACTGATCGTCGTTGAGGTTAGATGGTGAATCGCAATTAAAGTCATGGCAAGAAATGAGTGGCGGTCCGCCCGAGTCCATGCTTGATTGTAGCACAATTTCCAGGACTGTAGCCCAGAGCCTGCGTCTCATTTCCTGTTGAAAGAATGACATCCTGGGAAGATGGGCTGGATCATGATGAAACCCCATATACATTGCCGTCCGAAGGAGAGATCCGGCCGAAATCCACACTAAGTCACCATTGATACCGTTTGCCTGGCGAGCTAAGAGAAGAAGACACTGGACCTGGAGACCGGTGATGTTCATGCGAGACTTCTCAAATGGCGAAATCAACCAGGATTGAGCCGCATGGATCCATTGAATGGCAAATAGACGTAGAGAAGTAGAGTTGCTTGACTCTTTATAGAAAACCGAGCCAATGGCCATGACAAGGAGCAACTTCATGACAAATTCAGTACTTGCTGACTGCGGATTATGCCAGAACCGAGTATATTCTTGCTGAAAGGTTGGTATATGCAAAACTCTGTACACATATTCAAAGGTGCGAAGGTATAAGCTGACGAGCTGGTCAGTTTGTTGTCTTGGAAGGACATAATCTCTGACATCAGGTGGAGCGGGCTGATGGATTGAAGGCAAGGTTTTTATTGTTTTTCCCAACCTCTTGCACTTCCTGAAGAGGGACCCTAGCTCCGAGTTTTCGTCTGATACAGCACGGCGATAAATGCTATACAACTTGTCAAACTGCTTGTCAATCAGCTATGGAGCACGAAATTCTAGGAACAAAGATGGTAAACAACGCCACAGGGGCTTCAGGGAGACTTCAATATTAGCTGTGTGGCCTAGGATATAAAGTACGTGGCAAGGATAAATTATGTAGTATTTTGATCGTTACTGGGAATGGTGTCACATGGGGGAAGAAAAGAAATGAAGAAATTTTTATATATACGAACCTGTTCCACGCTGTTCATCCAATGACTTTGACCGAAGAGCCTTGTCTTGGAGAAGGTTCCTCTCACAGGAAGTTCCGTATCGGCATTATAATTTCTTTTTCCGTTAGCTCTTTCAGGGTCGCTGTTGTCTTTTTGAGCACTCAGCATAGATCCTTCTGTGCCGGGATGGCTCGACCGTGGCTTAGAGGCGGTCTCCAATAACTTATGCTCCAGTACCCGCACTCTTTCTAGGAGAGATTGAATGGTGGATGTTGAGTGCGAAGGCCCTTCCAAGCCAGAAGCAGCATCTGAGTTTCCTTCCCTGCCTTTCCTGTGCTGCCCTTCCATAACGGTCATCGAATTGCCAGCAACAGGAATTGAAAAGCGCGGAAAGGCCCATGTTGGTGTATCCGGGACTGTACTATCGGCGGTAATAGTCGGCGTGTCAATCACATAACCCCTCAATGATCTCCTAGCACAACCAGGAGAACTAGCTGGGGTGGGATTGGTCCCTGGCGGAGTTATAATCTAAATATTTTGAGACAAGGCTGACTCCGCGACGCGTCGGATCTTGACGGGGTGGTTATTGTTGTTGTTGTTGTCCGAGGCGTAAGTGCATGATAAATTGCACTTGCTTCGGAGACATTGATCGCATGGTCGCTTTAGATCACACTTGATCTTTTGCTCCCGACATCGTTCACAAGACTTGGGTGGCCTTCCACGTTTGCGTTGTGTTGGTTGATTAAAGGAATCCACGCTGGACATTGTCGAAGTCCTTGTGACACTATTAATGTGTGCCTGGTAAGGTCCCACCTAGTATTGAGAAAAAAAATTTCGAACGAATCAATTGACAAGTTTTAAAATGTACCCACGGAGATCTGTACCTTGGGAGGCTTTGGAGCCTCGTCCAGCTGACAATCTCTCTGGCTTTCTGGGGAAGAATAGTACGTATCCCAGACCCTTGGATAAGGTCTTGAAGCCGTCTTTCACTTCTTCTAATAAATAAGAGCCACACGTAACGCTTCAGCAAACGAGAGAACAAACAGGCTGGAGACGCTTGGACCTGACGGCGAGCAGTGGGTCGCGATCTGATAACCGTGTGGGTAGGTAGGTGCCAGGTACCTATCTGAGTACTTAGTATTCTGTTAGGTAGGTGAGTGAAGAGCAGAATGTCCATAGGCCTGAAATTCACAGGATGTCTGCAGATCACTCGAGGTAGCGACGTCGATAGGATCTGTGGCAGCACAGAAGGCGGCTCACTGCTTGCCGTTCACGTGGCATATCCAACCCTCGCTCACAGACGCAGACTCTACGCACCTGCCATTTTTACAACATTTATTCTATCAAATCTTATAGTGTCTAGAATAGTTCAGAATACCACTACTCCCATAGTCTTTCTCGGGACCATGCTCGAGTCATGTTCGCGGGAGTTTTGCAGCATCTCATGCAGGATTCAGCGCCCTACGAGGCAATATGTTGGTATACTGCAAATCCTGTGGCCAACACGTACAATAATAACACTGGCGCTACCAGGAAGACGCTGTAAGCCAGCTCCGGAGCAAACTTAGGCAACCCCATATCAGACTTTGAATTTCCCGAGCGGCGAAAGCTTCAGGCCCCCCAATACTCCGGTCTCTGAATTTCCCGAGTTCAAATATCCCGAGCCTAGTCCACCCCCTACCCATCGACTCTACTTACCAGCGTGGTGGGCGGCAAAACTACAAGATGGATGGGTCAATCGGGATAAGATGTATCATCAGCTTGTTTATTCATAGAATGAGACATGGCAGCCAGAAAAGTGCTTTTTCCGATCAGAGAGAATTTCCCGACGGTCCTGATACCAAAAATCAGTTGAAAAGCTCTCAGCAAAATTGCTATATATATGTACCTACATACGGTGAAGGATTGACCTGCTTTAACAGAATGACATCGACGTCGTCTTGCGTTGCTGGAGTGCTACTGACGCATTTTCTTTCTAAATAGATCAAGCATCAACCATCTTTCCTCTCCGTTCATCTCGAGATCTTCTCCAAAGAAGATAAATAATCCTAGCCATGGCCGACAGGCAATCCTCCAGCCTTACACACTCAGTTCCCGTCAAACAAGTTGACCGGGACAGCTCTCTCTCGAGAGGACTGCCCGACAAGGAGCATGGGAAGGAAACACCGGGCGAGGATGACTTCCCAGAAGGTGGAGCAAGAGCATGGTCTGTCGCCGCTGGCACTGCTGGAGTGCTGTTCTGCTCCTTCGGGTATCTTAATTCCTTTGGGTAAGTTCTCAACTATTACGGCAAGGTGCAATGGACCTGGGAATATCCTGTTACTAACTCACTTATACACTTCTAGTGTCTTCCAGGAGTACTATCAATCGCATCAACTTTCCGACCACACTGCTTCTCAGATTGCATGGATAGGATCGTTGCAGGGGTTCTTCATATTCTTGTCTTCCCTTGTTGGAGGTCCATTGTTCGATCGATATGGAGCCAAAGTATGTTTCTAATTCTACCTGACTTGCGAGAGCTCAAAGGAACTTCCCCACTAACCGCAATAATCTCCCAGGTCATCCGCCCAGCAGTAGTCGCCCAAGTCTTCGCCGTCATGATGAACAGCCTCTGCAAGAAATACTACCAATTCATGCTCGCGCAGGGCCTCCTCTCGGGCATTTCCACCGGCCTCGTCATGTGTCCCGCCGTGTCGGCAACGCCACAATACTTCAACAAGAAACGCGGCGCGGCCATGGGTCTCTCCATCACGGGCTCCTCCCTCGGGGGGATCGTCTTCCCCATCGCGCTGGGGAAAATGCTCGCGAACCCGATCCTGGGGTTCGGCTGGTCGGTCCGTATCATCGGGTTCATAATGCTGGCCATCCTGGCCCCGTCCTGCATCGCGATCAAGGCCCGCTTGCCCCCACGGAAGAGCAAGTTCTTGCTGCCCTCGGCCTTCAAAGAGGCGCAATACGTGACCCTGGTCGCAGGGGCCTTCCTGATGGCCATCGGAATGTTCACCCCCTTCGTCTTCCTCCCGACGTACGGAGTCGCCCAGGGCATGGACCCAACGCTGGCGTCGTATCTCCTCGCGATCGCCAACGCCGCCTCGTTCCCTGGCCGCGTAGTCCCCGGGATCCTGATGGATGTGCTGGGCCGGTACAACATGTTCTTCGCTGCCGGTGTCAGCACGGGCATCCTCATCCTGTGCTGGATGCGCATCACCAGCAACGCCGCGATCATCGTCTTCGCGGTCCTGATCGGGTTCTGTTCGGGGACGATCGTGTCCGGGATGACGGTGTGCTTTGCGTCGGTCCCCAAGAGTCCGCGGAACATCGGTACCTATATGGGGATGGGCATGGCTCTCGTCTCGTTCGCGGTGCTGATCGGAGCGCCTGTTAGTGGTCAGCTCATTACGCGTTACCACGGCTTCGATCGCGCCTTCATTTTCACTGGCGTGATGTGTCTCGCTGGGAGTTTTGTGGTGCTCGTGGCAAAATGGGCAAGTGGTGTTGGACTACTATCGAGGGGTTGAGTTGCGTTACCATTCCGTTCCCTTGGTTGATTGGCTAGGGGCGAACGAAGGATAGAGAAGTATTTAAGAATAATGTTAGAGAAAGAAGTGGAGAAGATGGATGTTTTTTTTTTCAGGTGTTGAAGGCGACCAATCTCTGCTCTACAGATCAAGCCTTGAAATCATACAGTACATATCTCAGGATAATCTACAAGTAATCGAACAGTATAGAAGCAAGACTAAGCCTTTGAGAAATGCATGAATGACATCGTGACAAAGCGGCATGTCTCACCGTCACTCATTCCAATGGACTTAACATCAAAAGGCAACTAGATCAACACTAAGAAACTGATTTAATATAATACACTCATCTCGACATTCACAAGAATAGCAGTTTACAGAAAAAGAGACCTTTCAAAGTATCCAGAATCATCACTATCACTCCTATCTTCATCCGTCTATTGATTATCTATACGAGACGCGAATCTGGGAGAGGAACCTTTGGTGCTGGAAGGCCAGCCCTGTGTTCTTCCCACTCAGCATCTGGCCTGCAATTGACAGCGATGAAACAGGAGGGAAATGCCTTTTTGCAAAAACAAAAATTATCGCCTTGGTACGCCTGAGCAGTTTGCAAACGATTAGTAAAACATAAAGCACAAGAGCCTCCCAAAAAAAAGACCTCAAAAGCAAAAAAGTCATTAGTGAATCCAAAATTTTTTAGGCAGACGGATGCAAGAAACGTTCAAAAAAGGTTTGTAAAAATATAAACTACAAGGCAGTATACTCATGGCACGTGTCATTAAGACTTCACGAATCATCAACTAGCCTTTTTTGTTCCCAGGCCTTCTTGGCTCCTTCAAGGAGTGCGTCCATGTTGCCGCTGTTTTCGCACATGCCCCTGAAGCTCCCGCCTTCTTTGGTGATTAAAACCCATGGATTGTCAAACTCGACGACCTTACCATGATCCAAGACGAGTACCTTGTCGTAGTCGATGATAGTCTGAAGTCTGTGGGCAATGGTTATGATGGTGCTATCTCTCAATTCTCGGAGCGTCTCCTGGATTTTGGCGTCGGTGGCGTAGTCTATTGATGCTGTAGCTTCGTCCATCATCAGGACTCTCGGATTCTTAAGGAGTGCCCGTGCTAGACAGAGGAGCTGACGCTGGCCCTGCGAGAGGTTCGAACCGGACTCCGAAATCGGACTCTCTAGATTGAGGAAGATGTTCTTGTTGTCCTGGTACGCAGAGGCAGCGCTGTCGGTCCCGTTAGGGACAGGGGAAGCGGTGCCAGCGACAGATCGGTTGCTAGGACTGTGGGGAGTCGTTAATCCTGATGTACCACTGCCGATAAGATGTACACGACGAAGAGCCGTGAAGATAGCCTCATCCGAGTATAAGCCGAACGGATCGAGGTTGCTACGGATAGTCCCTGTGAAGAGCGTGGGATCTTGAGGGACGATGGTCATCGCCTCCCGCAGGTCCTGCAGTCCTATTTTGCCAATGTCCACACCGTCGATAATGATTTGTCCCTTTTCTGCCTCCAGACCACGGAAAAGAGCAAGAGCAAGAGAGCTCTTTCCGGCACCTGTACGGCCAACAATTCCAACCTTCTCGCCTGGTTTCACCGTAAAATTGATGTTCTTGAGAACCGGGTCAAGATCAGGCCTGTATCGAGTAGTGTAGTCAATGAACTTGACTGAACCCTTAGAAGGCCAGTTCGGAGGCGGACGCGAATCAGGGATGATCGCTTGCGCCTCTTGTTCTACCTCAAGGTACTCTTTAACACGCTCAACTGAATTCATGCTCTGTTGAGTCTCGGAGTACAACCGAACAAGCCAAAGAACATTCTCCGTGAAGGTAACGGCGTACGTCAGTGAAAGCCCAGCAGCACCTGCATCAATCTTGCCGATGTTCAAAAGCACGAATGCAGCGGAGAAGAACGACACCAGTGCACCGGTTATGTCCACGCGGAAGGCGAGCCAACGATTGGCAGCCCAGAGATATAAGTGGGGGCGATTGTATGTGTTTATTCTGCGATGATTGTCCGAAAGGAATCGCGCTTCATGACCATATGCACGGATGGTGACGATACCGTTCAAAGTCTCGCCAAACTGCTGGTACAGAGGACTTCGTTGAACAGACTCCAACCTTTTCAAGTCTCGAGAAGAATTCAAATAGACTGCTCCAAGAGCCGAATATACCATAGTGATGAAGACTCCTGCAATCAAGAAACCGGGTGTTATGGCAGAGATGAGTATGACAATCATGACGACTGATGCAAAGCAGTGAAGCATGCCAATCGCGACGGGCGCCACCTCCTGGTCAACAGCCTCGACATCCTTTGAGAAACGGTTCATTAATTGACCTAGCGGGGTGGAGTCGAAAAATCTGAACTTCGCATGAAGGACAGCCTTCAGCAAGCGTTCGTGGATCTTCCACGAAGCTCGGAGCGAGCCCCAGAAGAGGACAGCCTCCCTAGACATAGAAATCATTATATATGCCAGGCCAAGCAAGGCATAAATGCCCAGGTAGTACGAGACTTGAACATCGCCGCCAGTCGGAGGATCCGGATGTGTGTTGAGTTGATGAGCATTCCACGAGGACGTTCGTGGTACACTGCCAGTTATGAATGATGGAAATTTGAAGTTCGAAAGAGCTGCATACCGACCGGCCTCGTCCGGCACAGCTTGTTCAGTGTGATACGAGTTCGCCCACTGTCTGATCCAGATGTTCGTTGATACTGAACCAAGCTGTTGAGCACAGAAAACAGCAATAGCTAGAATCCAGTAGTACCATGGGCCCATGGAATTGAGATACATCTTGATCGTTGACAATTTGACGCTCCCAACAGCCTTTGCCTCTACGAGCTTAGACTTCGAAACATTTTCATCCTTTTGGTCCTTCGTTGCCGTTCCATTTGCCGTGCCATTCAAATTATTAGATGGCTCTCCATTCAACATAGCCTTCTTATGCTCTTCAAGGTCCGATGGCACGCGAGACGTAAGCTGTGAACCCGTCCTGGAAGAGGGTCTCGACTTGAGCAATTCGTCACCCAGAGCACCTGAGGCCGCAACCTGGTCAGGAGGACCTTGCACAGCGATCTTGCCGTTATCGAGGACAACGACGTGGTCGGCCTGAGGTACTGTCAGAGCCACGTTGTGCGTGACAAGGATACACGTCCGGTTCATCATCAACGGCCCCATGATTGCCTCCTGGAAAATGTGCCGGGCAGTGTGTGAATCTACAGCGCTGAGACAGTCGTCAAGAAGAAGATGTCGGGCTCTGCTGTACATGGCACGAGCAAGGGAGATTCGCTGTTTCTGACCACCAGAAAGGCTAATTCCTTTTTCTCCAACCAGAGTCTGGTCGCCAGCATCGAGGATGGCAAGGTCACGCTCGAGCGCGCAAGCTTTAATCACGGCATCGTAACGTCGTTTGTCAAATGGCGAAGCGAAAATGATATTTTCTTTAATTGTATCGTTAACGAGCCAAGCTTCTTGCGCACAATACGCAACACTTTCAGTGAGCCCCGTTTCTGGATCTACCGGAAGCATGGCTCGGTTGCCGGTTCCTCCTGGCAGATGAACCGCCCCTTCAAGGAGTTTCATTTCACCTAGCAGCGCCATCAGCAGCGACGTTTTTCCTGAACCAGTTGCACCTGCGATGACATTGAGCCTGCCCACATGGAAGGACACATCGATGTTAATCAGACGGAAAGCATCAGAGATGCTCTCAGTAGACATGTTATGTGACGGGCCCTTCGAGACATCCCATGTAAGGGTAGCTTTCTCCAGACCAATTTTAGGAGGCTCGCCAGGAAGGTTGTTGTCACGCAGCTGGATGTACTTTTCAGTCTCCTCCTCATTCAGGAATTCCTCTACCCGGTCAATAGAGACCTTGCACTCCTGGACGTGGGCAACCATATCGGCCAGCTGATCCAAGGGAACGCGAAGTAGGGAGAACATAGACAGGGCGGGGAAGGCAACCGACGGGACCAATCGTTTCTTTTCGATTACCGTATAAAGGAAGAATGAAGTGAACGTGATCAGGATCGGCGTTCCGTACCACACTGTCGCGGCGGTTGACCAAATAATATAGCGCAGACGAAGAGATTTCAGCTCCGCTCTTCGCTTCTCATTGACAATGTCTTCGAAGCGCTGCTCCCAGGCGAAGTACTTGATGATCCGGATGTTTTGCAGGATTTCGTTGGTCGAGTGAATCCGAGCATCGGTACCCGCAAGAATTTTGTTCTGTACTTGTCTAAACTTCCGTGCAATGAAGACATTGACAGGGAGCATCAGGATCATCAAGGCAATTCCAGCGAAAGAGCTGAAGCCGAGTATCCGATACAATAGGGTTACAGCCATGATAACCTGTACAGGAACACTGGCCCAGAGGAAATGAAGATAAGCACCCACTTCACTGACCTTGAAGGAGTCAATGGCCATCAGGTTAATAATAGTTCCAACATTCGCTTGCTGGGCAGCCTCATCCTTCTTCGTGCCAAGATCGGTTTCAGTCCTGAGCTCCGCTTTCTTCTTGCGACCAAAAGAGAGGAACTTCTTCTTGCCCTTCACCGGTTCGTCTTTCTGTTTCTTAGATAAATCGACCGAAGCACCGGCTTTCCGTCGCAGCGCTTTGGCGTAAATTTCTCCAATAATAATAGCTCGCAGCTTCACGCCCAGTTTCCGTCCAATCCACAGAGCCTGTCCATCAGCGGTACCTTGAATGGCACCAGAACAGAACAGAAGGATAGTGTAAAGCCAGGCGGCATTCCGCGGAGTCGATTTCGGATCTTCAACATATTCCAGAATTGCTTTGAGAAGCAAGGTTGGCAGAAATGTGAAAAGATTCGAGAAGATGGTCCAAGCGCCCTGCAAGAGAAGCATTCGATGAAAGTACCGCAACAGCCTCCAGATCAGGGCATTTGCCCTCTGCGCCTGACGGAAGTCCATTAAAACGGTAGCCGCTTGCTGGCCAACAGTCAGGTTCCATACATCTTCAAGCTCCAATGTTCTCTTGTAACCCTTCCAGACCAGGGGATCTAGCCACGCAAACGACGCCAAGGACAGCAAGCTGGCCCTCGGTTCCCTTGGAGGTTCCAGTTCATCTTCATATTGAACCAGGACGGGTTTGTTTCCTCTCCGGGTGGTCAGAGCGATAAGCAGCAGGAGCGTGGATAGAGAAAACTCCGCAATGGTAAAAATGAGAGCGCGTTTTGACAACGGATGGATGATTGCTGAGCGGAATACAAATACCGTTGAAAGCCACTGGAGACCGTAAAGAATGGCGGTATGATCCCAGAGCCGAGGAAATGGCCGGATACGAAAACCAATCGCCGACTGCAGGAATCTAAGCGAGACCAGAAACGATATGTAGGCCCATGACACCAGCCTGGCAATGGAAGGAACGGTGCCATGACGACCCCAGCCGTGCGTGGAGATAACGGCAATACAGACAGCAACCTCTCCCAGCAGAGCAATCAGTTCGAGAGTCACGAGAGCGACTTCACCCCGAGGGCGATCGATCTCGAACTGAGGCTGAATGGCTTGGGATGTTGCATGGTGCAGCATTAGATCAGCCTCCTCTTCCTCTTCGTCCTCTGGCCCTTCTGGCTCCATTGCTCTGCTCGAAACAGCTTTATATGCAAGATGCTTCCGTGACGCGACATAGTGAGAGATAACACGGTAGAGGATGAGCAGCAGGGAGAGTGCACAGGCGGTAAGCGGGAAGATCACTTGGAGGTACCTGGAGACTCTCGTGAGCGAGGGATCATGGCATGGAGTGACGAGACGGTTGCAGACTTACTTGCGCTGGAAGCAATGGGTTAAATCGTCGATGACCCAAATTGGGCCATGGCATTGCGGCAGCATGGCGGACGCAACAAGATGGAAGGGGAGAGGAGGTCAAGTCTGTTGCATCGGGCTCTTGAGACCAAGGACCGCAGCACAGACACGACTGTCAACCCTCTGTTATTGACTGCCTTCCACTGTGGACAGGCTGGACTCGACTGGCATGGCAGGGAGAGACGGAAAATACGAGGGCCGTTGTGAGGTCGCCGTCGAGGGTTCCAAGGAGCGTACGCAGTGGATGAGCGGCAGACGGGACGATTGATGGACGGGAAAGAAAGATCGGGGAAGCAGCCACGCGCGAGGACAAGGCCCGAGGTTGGAGAGCGTCGAGACTTGCAGGGCGTCAGATCGAGACAGAAGCAGGAAAAGCGTGACGAGCAGAGCAACAATCCAGGTTTAGCGGTGAGCGTCTGACCCAGTCGACTAGTAGCGCACATCGCGATCTTCCAGTTCCAGCACCCCACTACGGCGCGCCGAACGCGCCCGTGTCGTTTTATCAATCAGTCGGGAGACCAACGCTAACAGGCCCCGCCAGGAGCGCTGGTCCTTCCGGGAGGCTGGGCTGGAATGGAGCATGGCTACGTCTGCAGAACGCATGAGATGGCCAACTGCTAGTCAATATATCTATTCTCCGCTATGTGTTACCATGTAGCTGTTTTCTGGGACATCAGTGCATCTCTCGCGCCTCGGAGCACGTTCGGGACTGATCGACCAGCAGTGATTGTGTCACTCGAGCCGCCCGTCAGCTTCGTCCAGGTGGAGGCGCCAGCCATGAACGTCAAGCTAGACTCCGACCTCCCCGGGTAGCCTGGAGATAACGCGCGTTGATCTCTTATCGACGTTCCTGGGACAAAGCGAACGGCTCGTCCCTTCACCACCTGGGCTTGCTCTCTCCGTCAGGGATCACCTCACCTCCACGGCCTACGAGACTAGAACCAAAGAGACAGGTTCAGATGACCAAAAAACCCCGAGACTCCTGAGACTCGCAGGGCTTCTCCAGCACACCGCTCCACTCGCAGTCACCATCGCCACTAAAATACAGGCCACCTGCCCCCCCCCCTGGGGCTTTCCAAGATAGCCATCACTGCAACCCTATCGCCACTAACGCCATTCACTCGAGACAACACTTCACAATCCGTCCCTTCCCTCCGCCTCCCTTGTCGGCCGCCAGACCTTCTCGATCCTGTGTTCCCATCCTCCGGCCCCTCTTCGGATACGAACCGCGTCCCCTAGTCTGCCGTCTGGCCGTGGTGAGCCTCTCCGTGGGAGCAGAGTCAAGGCGGGTGCAGCCATGGCGGAGCGCATCTTGATGAACGAGTTCAAATCCCTAGCACAGGAGAAATGGGTACACATCGAGGTTCGTTAGTGTTCTGATGGGGCCTAGACCGTGGGCTGACACGCAGGGTCCTAGCTCAACAACGATGACATCTTCCACTGGATTGTTGCGCTTATCGTGCTCAACCCCGACTCTCTGTACTACGGGGGCTACTTCAAGGCCGCTATGACCTTCCCGAAGAACTACCCCTACTCGCCCCCAGGTAGCTAGACACTGCCACGAACTCTGTTGTCTGCGAAATCACTGACGCTCCACCGGTAGAATTCCGTTTTCTCCGGCCACTCTACCACCCGAATATCTACGAAGACGGGAAGCTCTGCATATCCATTCTCCATGCACCGGGGGAGGACGAGATGTCGGGTGAGTTGGCTGCGGAGCGGTGGTCTCCCGCACAGCGAGTGGAGTCGGTCCTAATCTCGATTCTGTCCCTGCTGGATGACGCGGAGGTCTCATCCCCCGCAAATGTCGATGCGGGTGTAATGCTGCGGAAGAACCCTGAGACATACAAAGCGATTGTGAGGGAAAATGTGGAGGCGTCCAAGAAAGATATCCCGCAGGGTTTTGAGATGCCCACTCATGAGTCCACAATGAAGAAACCGGTGGACAAGTTCGACGACCAGGATTTCTGGGTCGACAGCGATGCTGACGATGACGTCTTTGGAGGGAGCGATTCAGACGAGGAGATGACCTTGGATGAGCAGGACACTGGTAGCGACGATGAAGAGGAGAACCACAAATCCTAGATGACTGTCGTCATCTTTTCCTCGGAGGACGAGGAGCATCATCATCATCACATGTCGTGAACGAGATTCCCCCCTTTTTCCTTTTCTCAGTTGCTGATCTATTTCGACTTCCCACGGGCAGAGACCTTTTTTATTATTCCCACATAGCATAGCGGAAGGCGTACTCGGTTTGACGGGAAACTAGGCTTCTTCCAATGTGGTCCATATTCCAATGGTTACCGATCGGTTCCGTTGTATTAACTTTTTTAATTCTCTGTCGATCTCAAATTCTACCTAGTTTAGATTCTAGTTCTATTGCTTAATATCGAAGAGACACGGCTCGCCTTCGCTCTCACAGAATCATGAACTGGGACATTTGCATAGACTTCTCTCCATTTCCGTTTATGATATTTTGACAGACTAGACCTGGTGTTGGCTCTTTATCCCTCTCTAATTCAATCTAAAACTTCAAGCAAGGGCTATACCTATACCGTACCGCACGCTCTCCCTACAGTACACTCCCCCTTCCTGCACTTCTGATTGGATCCAAGGGCCGGCCCGGGAACATGAATTCAATCTATCACTCATTATCATTGATCGATCAATCAATCAATCACCTGTGGGTCCGATCCCGATCCCGAACCGGATCGGCATTTGATATTCAAACATTCCTTAGGTGAGATCCATCCCCATTCGACGCATTATTATCATTATCATCATTATTATTATTATTGCTTCCCCGGAATTTATAAAGGGCACTGTTAGGCCTACAAACGGGTTATCCCTACCTAACTAGGTACCTACGGTATGTACCATTACCGTTACCCTGGGCAGGCCAGATACCTTGCATATACCTAAAGCACGAGCTGTATGGAGTAGACTCTTCTAGGCCTCGCCTTTGTAAGGTGTGTATGTAATGCAGGGTCACGTCACGGGTAACACCGCTTATGGCGCGGATCTGCATTCCAAACCATTCGATTTATCCGGATCAGGATCCATTAATAATTGCTAAGGTTAGTGCCGAGATATGTAGAAGCTGAGGTATCTTTGTCTTCGTCTTTCATTTAAAGAGAGTTGGTCTAAAGGTACCTAGATAGTAAGGACAGGACAGGACAGGACAGGAAAAGGGGTATATGTTGAGGCAATATTGAGGCATCATGAGAGGATTAAACCTTATGTACCTACCTAGGTAGGTAACTTAACTGGTACTCTGACTGCATCATGCACGTGGGCACCTAGGTACCTGACACAGCCATGCATGCAGGTACAGGCTGCTGCCGCTGTGTTACATTAGGTTAGGTAGTGTTCTTGCTGCTCACGGACCTTCCCTTAATTGAAACAGAGCAAATAATAGGAAGAGAAGCTAAGGAACATTTCCTTGGCGTGATTTGATTCGAGAGAAAAACTCCGGAGGAAATTAGAGCTAGCTGTGTGAAGGGCATATGATTAGATGAGTCGAGACGAGATGAGATGAGGTGTTAAGTGGTCAATAGAAGACAGTACCTCCAGTTCAGTTCTTGCAAGCTTTACTATCTTTTACTCCTGCCAATTATCTTTCTTAGATTTTAACACAGTGATGGTAATATCTCTAGATATAGCTTGCGACAGTCAACAGTCTCTAGCAGCCATTTGTATGGCTTGTTTGGATATCTCTCTGTCTCTCTGAACGGAAAGGGAAGCGAACACGGGAGAAAATGTTACAAGGCCATTAACGTAGTTACTGTCATGAAATTGACCGGATTTGACACTAGCCTGAATTCTAATAGGCTACTATACTGGATTTGCTGTCCACTGAGCTGCCAAATAGATCAAGAACCACTGACCTGTGAAGGCGATGGGCTTCTCTCATCTTCTATGTTTCTTCTTTCCCGGCCTTCTCTCATCAATGCCCCGTCTTTCGTGAAAAATGAAGTTATCTGTCCCAAGGCCGGTTCATGGAGAACATAATGGACCTTGATCTCTCCTCCCGGAAGTTCTTCTCTCCGCACCTCGACTCTTTCACCCTCTAGGGGCTGTGCTCCTCTATCCAGCAGAATAGCCATTGTGTACGCCCGGCTATAATGATACAAGCCTGCTTTCGCTGAACCTAGTGGGCTGCCATGTATACCGCCATTGATATTGACATCAGCACCTCTGTCAAGCAGCAGTTCAATAATAGGCGTTCTTCCTAGTGCTGCCGCTGCTCCTAGCGGACAGCCATAATCACCCCCTTTGATATTGACGTCAATACCTTGGTCAAGCAGCAGCTCCACCACTTCTTGATGTTCTTGGCATGCTGCTGCGCATAGAGGATTACCAATTCGACCATTCGAAGCCTCGATATCAGCGCCTTTGTGAAGTAGTAGCCCTACCAGCTTCACGTCTCCTCGAGCTGCCGCTACTCCTAGGACACTGCCGTAGCAACCCCAGTGAATGTTGACGTCAGGGTCCCATTCCATGTTGACATCAGCGCCCCTATCGAGCAGAAGTTCAGCCACACTTTTATGTCCCCCGTCAACGGCAGCCGCCAGAGAAATTCCGAGTTTATATCCTGGGTTATTAACATTGACTCCTCTGTCAAGCAGTAACTTTACCAGCTCCTTGTCTCCCCTAAACGCTACACCCGCTAGTATACCGTTATTATCATAATTAATTTCTGCCATATTGGTGTCAGCCACTTTGTCAAGCAGCAGCTCAACCACATCTTTATTCCCCTCACTGACTGCGGTCCCTAGAACAGTGCCGTAGAAACCTCCCCGGGCGTTGACGTTAGCGCCTTGTCAAGCAGTAACTGTACTAGCTCTTTATCTCTTCCAACTGCTGCTTGTCCTAGGGCACTGCCATAATAGCGTCCTGTAACATTGACATCTGCTCCTCTTTCCAGTAGCAGATTTATAGTCTCCTTGTTCCACCAACCTATAGCGACTGCTAGTAAACCGGTGTACCGACAACCAGGAGCATTGATGTCGGCAACTTCATCAAGGGGAGCATTCACTGTCTTATTATTTCCCCAATATGCAGCTGTCTCGAGAGGATTGAAATATCCTCTAGGAGTATTGAGCTCTTTATTGATGTCAGCTCCTCTGTCTAGCAACAGATTCACTGTTTTCCTTTTCTCATAATCCGCTGCCACAAACAACAATCTGTTGTAATGGTCAGGTGGAATGACATTGACACCTCGCTGAAGCAACAACTCCACCATACTTTCGTCTCCGGATTTTACTGCCCATACTAGACCATTTCACTCTACTCCATTGCAGAACTGATATCAGCTATATCAGCCCCTCTGTCTAACAGCAGCTCCACCACCTCTCTGTCTCCAGAAAATGCTGCTGTGTTCAGAACTTTGAGGATGATTGGGCACTGGCACCTCTTTCTATCAAAAGCATGGCAGTAGAACGCTGGCGGTACCTCAAAGCAGTCGCAAGCAATGTATATCCAGCACAGTTTTCCTCATCCACATTGTCAAATCCTAGTTCCAATCAGTCGGGAAGGAAATGATGAAGGCCAAAAGCAGCAATTGCATGGCAAGAACGGTTGTATGTTTCTAAGGCGGAACTCCACCGCTCGGTGAGATTTTTATATGTTGACTTATATGCCGCACTGCTCTCGTTTATTGAGCCGAGAAATTGTTTGAGAAGTGTTAGGAGGTGAGTGTCAATAGTTCCATTGCAGTTCTGAAGATGTTTGTGCCAGAAATTGGCTGCATATTCCAGGATCTTCCTCCTGTCTAGAGGTAGCTCCTCTCTTTTCAAGTTCCAGTGATTCGGGTCGTTGAGTATTTTGAGACAGATCTCGCTACTAGCGCATGCGTTTGGGTAAGAGTCCAACGGTTCTCAAAATACTCCTGGACTGATAAATGAGAAAATCTACATAATGCAAAGTCTTCTTCAGCAGGATTGACCCAGTCGCCTTTATAGTCTCTTAGAGTCAACAGATTGCGGCAAGCGGAAAGCACAAAGTCGATGTCAATATCAATCGGATCAGCTTCATCCGAATCAGGGTCCTGACAAACTGCGGCGACAAGCATCATCGGCGATAGCGGTTCTGCAGAACATGACACCCAGTGAAATGCACGCTTGGCGATGTCCCTTTTGCTGCCAAATTGATTCTCAATTTCGTCATACATGTTCTTACATATGGTCTCGAGATCTCTTGGCAGCTTTCCAAGATAGTTTCGGATATCACTTTCCCGGGGGGGTAGAGTCTTCTGAGCTGATCCATCTGCAGTGCTACCCACTGAAAACTGCATATCAGAAAGTATTAGTATGACTCGCATTAGAGACAGCTAATAGTGTAAATGAAATCAAGTTACTCACACTCCCTGACTCTTCTGTACAAGAGTATCGCGGACTTCTTCATATAACTGTGGCTTATTCTGAAGTGGTTGAATATTCTGAACGATGAATTCGGTTATATCATCTTGGTTATCTGTTGCTTCAATGGAGATCACAATAACTGTAATCTGCTGATAGGTTGGAAGCAGATAAAGGAGTGTCCTGACATTCTTCAAATGTAGGTTTTCCCGATGCAAATGCATTCTTTTCTTTTCCTTGGTAAAGCTCAAGCACTGGATGAAGGATTGGACCCCCTGTGATAGGAGTAGCCAGTTGCCTGATGATACTGTTCATGATTGATTCTATTGTTTGGAAATATGCCAAAGCTTTATTGGACAAATCCGAATACCGTGGTAAGAGATCGTCAATGACTGTAGAGACGAGTTTTGTCTTTCCAGCTCCGGCTAATTATGCAATCCTCATTAGCAATATGTCAATTGTGTTTTCCCGCCTGTCATGACTTACGGACTCCATGCAACCATAGCATCATCGACTTGTTGCTTTCCTGCCATGTGCGATACTTTTTGTGACTTAGTAGCCATTGTCCGGAATTTTTAACACGATTTTTCTGTGCTGCATAGTGGGAGCTCCCATATTCCATGCGCGAAATCCAAGTCAAAACGTCTCGTCGCTTTGCCTGGTCTAAGCCGTCATGAATGGCATTGACTGTGGAGTCGATTCCCACGATTGGGTCCTCCAGCATCTTCAATATTTCCTCAACCTGTCGTATATTCTGCAGAAGGCCCTTCTGTGCAGTAACATCTTGTTTTCTTCGGCAGTTGTCAACATCACGATGCACCAGTTCCTCATATGTTCTGACGCTTTTAAGAAAGTCATCGAGTTCACCTGGATTAAGAATCGCATAACTGATTCGTGGAAGTAGATCTTTGTCATAGAACTTGGAAGCCTTCGACAAAAAGTTCAATATGTGGGTCTAGAGGTTCAACAGAGTTCCCTGCAGCTGTTGTTGCGTATTGTCTGCCGTAGGTTCATGCCTCAGATATAATTCCTCATAGATCGTACATTTACTATCTTTTCACACCAACAAGGATGACAGCCATAGTGTTAGAATTAGCAACCGCCGCCTTACCTATACGTTAGCAAGTCATACCGCAGACTAAGATCCATTTTCATCTCACATCGAGAAGTAATCTTACACCAGCCCACGGTAAAGTCGCATGGTTGGGATCATAGTTATCTGTTTAGCCAGCGTACTATGGTGTCCGCCTCATCTGCCAGATTGATCGTCCGGCCTTTCGCCGTGAACTTCCACTTCTGGTCATCGCATTGCTTCCTTTTTTTGCTCTGTAACGTCAAGCAGGATCTGAAGCAGCTCGAGCTTGGACGAAGCCTTCTGACTTTCAGATATTGATTTTTGGGCTTCGACTGGTAAAGATTTGAAAGCCTTTGTCCATAAAGTGCTGTCTTCGCCTGTCCCATGTATCACAGTCGCTAAAATCGTCGAAGGGTCTTGCTGGATAGTCGTCGGAGGAGGAAGGGTTGAAGCTCTTGAATTCGTCGAGGCTGTGTAAGCCGTCATCTCGAACGTTCTCGGAGATGGACCTTGATCTTTTCAAGCCCGTGTCCTAATATTACTCTAGGATACCTCATTTTGAGCATGGGACGGATGAACTCATAATCTGATTTCCATCTCGAGAACATTAGGTACCTAGGTAGATGTCGGCTACTGAGCGGGGTAAGAGTCTGGAGGGAAGACCAGCCTTGCTCTCGGGTGCGGCAGGGGCTCTGCGATCCGACGCGGTTGCCAGGATTGATCATTCGCGAATTTATGATGGAGATGGGATCGGCTGTTGCAAACGAGGCTGGCACACTGTTTCCTGTGTCCGCGTATCAAACATCAAGTGCCTGGTAGCTGCCCGTCTAATGGAATTTGAAAATGAACTTGACTGCGGGCTTCCCCTGTGTACTTAAAAATATTACTCGATGATATATTGTGTTTGGTTCAGATGGATTGATAAATGGCTATTTGCGGTTGATGAGCGTAGCGCTGATATCGTCTATCGGCCTGGCTGTACAGTAGATCACCGACGAATGATAAGGTGGAGTAGTAGGACATACGTAGTGTCACTCTACATTCCTCCAGGATGCAAAGATCATAGACTGAGCCTCGCCAATGCAACACATTATTATTAGGTGCCTACCTACTTGATAAGTGTCAGTAGATAGATTTACAGATCCCTCTAGCTGTCCCTACCATGGAGTCATCTGAAGCGAACTTTAATACCTAAATTGTGTCCATATAATGGCTTATTAGCGTACATTATGAGCGGCACCTTTTGAGCTTTAAGCAGAATTTGTTCAGAGACAGTATTTCCAGAAAACCACACTTACAGGATAACCCCCAACTACGATTTGCTCCGCACCACATATTGCAGCTCTTTTGCCTTACCATCTACCCTCGGGGCGTTCCCACCGTCTTTCCCCTGTCGCCCCCAAGCCCACTTCTCCATCAACTCCGAATGTAACTGTCCTTCCATGGAGTCCAGCACCATATTACCTATAATCGGCAGGAATTTCCAGGCGTGGCCTGATCCACCTGTTGCGACGTGCAACTTCCGAATTCGAGGATGTGGTGCGATGATAAAGTCGGCCGTCGGGGTTTGAGAGAGCCTGCCCCCTATCAGTCATTTGAATATAATGGAGATATCTTATTAAAACCTTACCAACAAAGCTTCGTCCGGTCAAATTCTCTGTTAGCCAAGGATGGCATGAGCTCCCGGAGATTGTCCCGTAAAGCGTCCTCGGCTTCAGCAGGGATAATATCCGTGGGATTCGTGACCATCGTCCGCGGGAGCGATATCTCGATCATTTTCGAGTCATCTTCCTCTGGATGAGGTATGGTGACTGTGTTGCAATAACCTGGAGACCGTCGAAGGCACTTTATTTCACAGTTGTACGGAGGAAATATATTGAAGCCAGTACTCATATTTGTCGTGATTGGCATGTTTTTCCACCTCTCAGTTTCATCCTCGGTTACCTTCAGCCAGGCCACTTCGATAGCTGACGAGTACATCAGTCCTTCTAGATCTACGAGGCTGTTAGACCATGCGCCGGTCGCGATCAGCGTAGTTTCTGCATTGATGACATTGCCATCTTCCAATATAACACCCACAGCGACGCCATTGCTCTTGTTTATGCGGCTGACAGGCGTCCCACATCGAAATGCGATCGATGGCTCTGCGAGACATCTCTGATAGTAGATTCGCACGCTTTCCGTGGCATCGATAAAAGCGTCATTCAGGTTACAATACCCGATGTTCCACTGTCTCTCTCGCCCGAATTCACTCTCAGGAACTAGTTCTGCCGCGGGGCCGTGTATGCTCTTAAAGACTTCTTCTGGAGTATTCATCTCGACGATCGTCGTCGGATCTTGTCGCATCTTCACATTCTCTAATCCTCTCTTCCAGATATCAAGGAAGCGACCAGGTTTGCCGTCGCACGCAAAGGTCATGCCACTCTTGAAATAGTGCCGACGAAGGTCAGGATCTGCCTCGATTAACATCTGCGATTCTGCAGCAAGTCGTGCATATATCGGATCGGCATAATCTTGATGCTTGTCAGCGATGATCTATATACAGTCTAATTTCGGCACCGTAAATTGTATCGACTTAATGAAAAACAATGTAGTACACTACCTGCACGTATACACCTGGTCATCTCCGCACTGGTGCCATCCTCAACTGGTGGCGTTAACCTGTCAATCACCGTCACTCTCGTAGTCGGATGACGACGAGCAATAGCAAGCGCTGTGGAAAGGCCGAATATTCCAGCACCGACTATAACGACGCTTTCGGGGAAATTGGCCTGTTCCATTATCAGACAGTATACTTTTTATTCTAGAGAGACCTTCAGTGCCTTAAAAAGCCCTGGGATATGTGTCTTGGAGTTGATTCTTGGGTTGGTAGCATTATGGAAGCCCCTCTTAATCCGAACGCTGCGCCAAAAGCTGGTTGCGTCAACCTAGACATCGCCAAAGTTTACATTTGCGCATGCTGCTGACTACAGCGATTGATATGTTTGTATACATACCTTATATATAATATATATATATATATATATATATATTAAAGGTAGTATCCAGAGCTGCTTATGTACTTTATTATATAGGACAAAAAGGTACTTGGAAGTATTTTAATGCTCTGCATGTACTCCCAAGTGCCGTACTTAGCATTGGTGTTAAACAACAGACTACCTAGTTTCAAAGCTTGGCTTAGGCTTGACCAAACATCCCCGAACAATCCTCCATAGCAGATGATGGTTTAAAGTTAACTAGTCCACCGGTGTTGCTGTGCAGAGGATATTAAAATTTCCATTTTCCCGGCAAGACGATCACACACATTCGCGCGGCGCGTCGCCGGCGAGCGAGAGACTGGGAACATGGGATCGAACGGACCAAGCCCGATATTTCATCCTGAAACGGCACAGTAAAGCGACTGGGACGGTTTCAGATCGTATCAACAATTAGAGGATATTCCGTAATTCCCGGGACGGCATGTCGTGCTACATGCTTAACATCACCGACGGCCGCCGAAATCGCGTCCTCCACTCCGATGAGTCGGGCCTGGCACGATATCTTACGGCATATATAAACACCTGATGGTGCCTCTGTTAGTTTATTCCTATTTATTTGGAAGCCTCAATACTCAATAATAGAACATTCTTAAAAATGGCTACACGGGCTGCTGCTGACTGGGCTGCTTCACTCTCCTATTCTTCGCTCCCTTTAACAGTCGTCCACGCCGCCGTCCGGAGCTTCTACAACTGGGCCGGCTGCGCCGTGGGCGGCAGCAACCATCCCGCCGTGCTCATCGCCCACAAGTCTTTATCTCGCTTCTTCGGAGCCCCAACCTCGGCCCTTCTTGGCTCTGCTGGCGTCCAGGTCGATGCCCAGCATGCGGCCCTTCTCAATGGCATTGCCTCGCACGTCCATGACTACGACGACACGCATCTTGAGACTATCACTCACCCGACAGGTCCTGTCGCGGCAGCGTTGTTGAGCTTCGCGCAGTCCCTGGACAGGCCTGTATCCGGCGCAGAGTTCATTACTGCGTTGGTTGCTGGAATTGAGGTCGAGTGCAAGGCTGGCCTAGCTGTGTGGCCCAGTCACTACGATGTGGGATGGTGAGTTTCTACGCCATGTTATCTTGGCTCTCCCAATCTATATTTCCGTGGATATTTGCTGCAGACCATGCTGACTGTCTTGTAAGGCACATCACTAGCACGACCGGCTCTATTGGCGCGGCGGTCGCCGTATCGAAGCTCCTAAATCTCTCCGCAGAGAAGATCGCTCACGCGATCGGAATCGCTGCCACGCAGGTGACAGGCTTACGTGAAATGTTCGGCTCGCACACCAAATCCTTCCATCCCGGGCGTGCAGCGCAGAATGGCCTTGTTGCCGCGATTCTGGCCTCGGAAGGCTACACCAGCTCCCTACAGGCGCTCGAGGCCAAGAGGGGCTGGGTCAAAGTTGTGAGCTCCGATGACAAGCTGCAGCCCAAGATTGAGAGTTTGGGAAGAACAGGGCAATGGGAGATCGAGAAGAACTCCTTCAAGCCCTTTCCGTGCGGGATTGTAATTCATCCGGTGATTGATGGGTGTGTATGGTTGCACGGCGAGCTGCAGCGGCGGGGCCTTCAGACGCAAAACATCAAGAGTGTGCATGTCACCGTTCACCCCCTCGTTCTCGAATTGACGGGGAAAACGAAGCCTAAGGACGGACTCGAAGCTAAATTTAGTGTCTACCACGGCGGAGCGGTTGGGTTATTGTTCGGAAAAGCGACCCCGGCGCAGTATGAAAATGATATTGTGACTTCTCCGGAGGTAACGACCGTAAGGGACAAGATAAACGCAACTGCAGATGAAGGCATACGCGCAGATGAATGTCATATCGTGGTTGGGTTTGAGGACGGGAAAGACAACATCGAGAGGCACGTTTATCATGCTGTGGGCAGTCTGGAGGTGCCGATGACGGACCCTCAACTGAGAGAGAAATTCATGGATCAATGTACGCCGATAATCGGTCTGACACAGGCAACCAGAGCGAGCGACTGGTGCTGGAGCTTGAAGGCCAAGAACGACATCAGACAAATTGGGAAAGTCATGTACGCAGTAAAAGATTGAAATGGCGATTGCGGAGGATAACTCTCCGTCTCAGCCTAGCAGCACGCGGAGACTAAGATTCCGTCAGACTGAAGCTCCAGCTAAAGTCAAACATCGATTATATTTTCCCCGCATTTGCCTGGCTGCCATCCGTGCGTCTGAAGCTTAGCGTTCCGTATGGCTTTCGGAGAAGCTGACCGACGTGTCTGCTGTATAGTACAAACTAGATCCCGGCGAGTTCGCCTCCCTTAGGACTATCCTATGTACCTACCTATGTAGGTACAGTCTGACAAATGCCAAGGCAGTTGAACTGTCAAAGTTAAATATCTGGGTATCCATTTGTAGCCAAGGTCCGCGTCCACTCCCGCTGTTGGACGATAGTGCCCCGACTCCGGAGTATTATGTGACTATTGTGATACTCGACCTTGCCGACACGTTTCCCCAGGGTTTGCCAGTGCGGGGAATCTGGGGATATCCTCGGGATGGTACTTTTTCTGGATCTCGAAGCAAACATTTATAATCGTGCTCCCTGACCCTTCGGTAAGCTGCTGAAGGGTCTTTTGGACGCTGGATTCTCTGCATCCTGAACACAAAAATGGACGGTTCCAAGGACTCTGGAGTCAAGCATGTCGATGCAAAACTGACAACATCTTCGAAAGATGCAGCAACGAGCGGCGACTCCGAGGATATCCAGAAGGTACCTGAAGTCGCGCATAACGAGAATGCTTCTGTGAACATGCAGGATGCCAAACCCTCGCCATCCTTCACCATCGAAGAAGAGAATCGCGTCTATCGCAAGCTGGACTGGAATTTAATGCCATTGCTCTTTGTTCTCTATAGTCTGTCCGTGCTTGACAGAGCGAACCTAGGAAATGCTAGGATTGCTGGAATGAAGGATGATATAGATCTGAGCGGGCGACGATACGACTGGCTTGCAACCGCTTTCTACATAGCATGTAAGTCATACAACATTTCCTTCTGGTGAGGGTCATGCTCCTGATCATTTGGCTGACGATTTGATTAAGATATTTTATCTCAATGGACAACAGTAGGCTGGAAGGCATTCCCGCCACACATCTGGGTCGCCAGTGCAGTCTTCCTATGGGGGTTCATATCCACCATTCAGGCAGCCTGTACGAGCTGGGGAGGCCTCATGGCGTGTCGTGTATGCCTTGGAATCGTGGAATCGATGTACGGTCCCGGTGTCCCTTTGTACCTTTCATACTTCTATCCGCGTGAGAAATTGGGTCTTCGGACCGGAATATTCCTCTCTGGCGCTGCTCTGGCAAACGCATACGGCGGCGCTCTGGCCTACGGAATCTCCCAAGCCAGAGGAACCATTGCTCCTTGGAGGATATTGTTCATCGTTGAAGGTGTGCCAACATGTCTTGTCACACTCTGCGCCTGGTTCTTCATCCCAGATACGCCCCAGAAAGCCAGGTTCCTCAACGAGAGGGAACGGGAGATCGCTGTCGCGCTGTCTCTCAGACAGCCAGGTGACAGGGAAACGCAAGGGCTTCAATTAAAGCAAGTCTTGGGATCTCTCCTCGACTATACGAGTAAGTCAGCGCTGGCCGCGTTGATAACACCTGCATTGTAGACCGCATCACTGAGACATGCATATCTTTCGAATAGGTTACCTCCCCGCCCTGATGTACTTCGGCTGCAACGTCTGCTTCGCCTCACTCCCCTTATTCGTCCCAACCATCATCTCAGAGATGGGCGCCTTCTCGGAGATCCAGTCCAACGGCCTCAGCGCACCGCCCTACGTCCTCTGCTGGATCGGGATCGTGGTCTCAGCATTTATCTCCGACCGGATCAACATGCGCGGCCCGTTCGTCGTCAGCGCCGCCCTCGTCGCTGCCATCGGCTACATAATCCTGGGGACCCAGACGTCCGTCGCGGCCCGGTACTTTGGGCTCTTCCTGGCAGTGCAGATCTTCGTTTCCGTGGCCCTCATCCTCACCTGGGTCGGGAACACGCACGCGACAGACTCCAAGCGGGCGGGTGCGTTGGCCATCCTGGCCACGGGTGGTCAGTGTGGACCCATCCTGGGTACTAACATCTTCCCCGTGACAGACAAGCCTTACTACCGCAAGGGCATGTGGGTGTCGTGCGGGGCGTGCCTGATTGTCGTTGTCTTGGGTTGCTGTCAGATGTGGTTGCTGTGGCGGGAGAATCGGCGGAGAGATAAGGAGTACGGGCGTGATCGGGATGCGGTGAACCTGTCGCAGCCAACGAGCTATGGGAATGACAGGCGCTTCCGATACGTGGTGTAGCCTGGCATTGCAGTAGTGCATGCAGTAGCCCTCCATCTTTGTTGCCTAGAGACACAGGTCGCGGAATATGATGTGATATGATATGACGATGATGCTCCTTTCAGAGTAGTAATGCTTTGGTAAATAAAATATATCTTGCCCATATACTACCATTCATAGCACGAATGGCGAACGAAGAAAATAGACCTGACATATAACAGCGAAACAGAAAAACAAGGTTACATTAAGTATATTCAGAGTATAGACTGTTTACAACATCCTCCGATGGCACGAGTCGAATATATATAAATAGCTTGACAATTGCAGACCACGTATTACATAGACATCCACTGAGTAATCCGAGCAGTTCTATATACAAACAGCGTTGGTAGCACAAACTGCTCATCTCAAGAGCATTCTCATCCATTGAATAATACAATACTCAGTACTGTACCCACCTACTGTAGTCATGTAGTCACAATCCCAATTTTATATCCAGCTGGTCCATTTCAACATACATCCATATCGCTCCCTCCCAACGACCCATCCATCCATACTAGGTAGACCATCTCCGTTAGAGCACTGTGACAGTTGCTAAGGCGACCCCCAACCCCCAACAAATAAAAAAACACTGTCCGGGCTCCTACATACACCGTAGACGGGCTGGCTAAGCATTGCCAACATTCATTTCGATATACTTGGGACTTGGAAATGATCGGTCTGAAGCTTGCTAGATCCGACGTGGACTATGTAGGGAAATGGTGGATATGCGCGAAGGCGCTCAACGGTTTCGCGTTCGGACGCGTGCTCGTGTCGCGCAAAGCCGGAGAGAAGGATCTACACGAGAACTAACCAATAATGAAGGTCATGCTGAGCGCGAAGTTGTCATTTAACCTCCATCTGTGGTCACCCTAAACGCCGAAGACAGCTGGAAGAGATATTGAGTCGCGCATAAACTAGTTTTAAAAGCCTACGGGATCAAACGATGGAAAAGTGGATGATGGCTCATATTTGAAGCGAGGCTCATAGCAATCAAATGTTTCAGTCTCATATGGGCAGCTAAGCACATTCTCTAGATCCCGTGATCAAATGGATACTTCTCTCGGCGTGTATGCTAGGATAATAATAACAATAGGGCCGAAAAAAAGACACATACAATGAGGATTATGTAACCAGTGAACCTAGGGGTTGAGGATGCCAAATCAAACGTAAAAAGAAACCTGCGCCGGGGAGTGTATCCAGCTATCCATTCCATGCATCAGCAGCGAACAAATTATATAGTGTTCGGTCGTGACATGCTCAAATCATTAATCTACGCAGTAACAGCATCCTTGATCTCGCTGTAGATGGCACCAAGCTCCTCAGTGAGCTTCTCGGCCTTGTCCATGATACCGTCGATCTTATCTTCGACGGTAGCCACCTTGTAGCCACCCTTAGACACGATCTCAGAGTAGTTAGAAGAACCACCGCCGTTCCAGGCAAGGAGCTAGAAACACGAGTTAGCAACTGATGATCATGGAGAGCGCAGGAGAGAGAACTCACGTTAGCAGTGTCCTCTGGGACATCGGTAAGAGCACCCTCAGTAGCGATGGAGATAAGAGTCTCCTTTAGCTTCTTGGGAGTGAGCTCGTCAACAGCGAAGGCAGAGTCCTTGGAGGGCTGGAGGGAGATGAAGTAGGCCAGCAGACCAGCGATGTGGGGAGAGGCCATCGAGGTACCAGAGATGGTGTTCACCGCGTACTTGCTACCGATCCAAGTGGAGAGGATGTTGAGACCAGGGGCAAAAATGTCGTTGCACTTGCCATAGTTGGAGAAGTAAGCACGCTCATCCGCGAGAGTCGAGGCACCAACGGTGATGGCTTTCTCAGCAGCGGCAGGAGAGAAGTTGCAGGAGTCAGCGTTGTCGTTGCCAGCGGCGACAGCAAAGTGGATGCCAGCATCAACGGCCGCGTTGACAGCCAGGTCGAGAGTCACAGACTTGCCTCCACCCAGACTCATGTTGGCAGCGCTGCCCTTGAAGCCCTTGGCCTTGCCCTTCTTAGCAGCCTCGACCTTCTTGGAGTGAGCTTGAGCGGCCCACTCGACGCCCTTAACGACATCGGACATGGTTCCGGAGCCGTTGGACTTGAGCACCTTCACGGCGTAGACGTTGGCCTTCTTGGCAACACCGTACTTCTTCCCAGCGATAGTGCCGGAGCAGTGGGTGCCATGTCCGTTGCCATCAACATCTTCATCGCCAATTGGGATGGTCTTTCCCCAGGAAGCACGGCCCTCGAAGTCGACGTGGTCGATGTTGGTACCGGTGTCAATGACGTAGACGTCAACGCCCTCACCGCCATCAGCAGCGTACAGGTACTTGTTGAAGGTGCCGAAGCTAAGGCTGTCCCGGTGGGAGATACGAGCCAGACCCCAAGGGGCGTTCTTCTCGATGGATGGGTCCTCCATGGTGTGGACCTCCGAGTCTCTCTCGACGTAGTCAACCTGGAGCACGACGCGTCAGTATTTAAGTAAGCAGATCAGGGTAGCTAGGGAGTACTCACGTCTGGATGCCTGCGAATCTGCTCGATGACACCCTCATCGAAGTGTCCAGAGTAACCCAGCAGCGAGCCAGCGATGTTGTAGGTGTGCTTCAGACCCTCAAAGGCATCATCTTTGAAGGGGAACTGGGAGCGCTTCCGGAGCTCCATCCGCTGGTTCTCGTAGTCGAGGTGGATGTCCTGCACCCAGCTATGGTGAGCAGCAGCGGACTCAGCCGTGACATGCTTCTTGAACACGACGATGTAGGAGTCCGGGACCTGCTTCGCGTTCGAGGACGAGAGGACTGGAGCTGCGCCGTTGTGAATCGAGTCAACGACGACGGGTGACGCAGCGGCCAGCAGCGGGAGGAGGGAAAGGCCCAGCAAGCCCTTCATGATGGCGGACAAGGGATGGAACACCGCTGGTCCGTAGATGAGTCTGCAAGAGATTGATGGATGGAAGATGGAAGATGGAGAGAAAGGGGAGAGGGAAGTTGATGGAAGGAAGACAGAGAAGCTGGATGGGACGAGATACAAGTACCTGGAGGCAGATAGACGGGGCGGCTAGCAGGCAAGGGCAGGGTTGGATGATGCAACCGCGATACGGTAAGTTTACGGATACGGCTGGGGTTGGTAGCCTCAACGGGGCGCTATTCGCCGGGTTCGGCCGACGCGTCGATCCCAGATAGCGGTAGGTCCACCGGTGGGGAGCTGGGGTATGTACAGATACCGATGGGTACCAGGCTCCAACGTCTGCAGGTGAGTAACGAGGCAGCCAATCTTGGGGAAGATGGTGTACCAACGAAGTACAGGGTACGGAGGCTGCCGATGCTTTCCAGCGGTGTGTGTTGCGGAACCTGCGGGTGCCGAGACCGCCAGACCCCGTGATTACTCCTGTGCCTTGTCACCTGCTCTGATGACACAGGCCTCTGTCCGCCGTATCGTATGGTCACAGGAGTGTAAGGGCCAGGCTCCCTTATCGGCTTATCACGCTGTTTTCGGACCAATGGTACACCTGGTGGGCAGCAGCGGTATATCACGTGATCGGATACACTGCGACTTCTGGCCTGCTGCATCAGAGCTGCTTGGATGATGCCCCGTGTGTTTCACACTGCATGGAGGGCTGTTGCATACGGAACACATTTTGATGATATTTGCATGAAGCTCTTTTACCATATTTCCACAGGAATACAATGTCCAGGTAGCGTCCGCCGTTACCGCTGAGCCCGTCCTCTTCCCCTCTCCTCGCACACACCCCGGCCAGCCAGGGACATAACCTAAGCAGCCAGCGACGTACACCAGATGCAGACAGTCGTAACCCTTCTGCGGAACTTATGTTTGTGGTGCCTCATGGTCGATAGCCCTTGAAGGTAGCCTGGGTTAGGCTCAGCGGCACCATGAATAAGTCGTCCCCTCTCCCACGCTCATCATCACCGCCCAGCGCATCAACTGGACGACTTACCGCTGAGTTACAACCAGTCATTAACGAGCTGAATGGGATCTGTAACCAGTATCCCACAATCCTCCATCATGCCCTCACTGCGACTGAAAGCCTTCTCCGTCTCCGTCACACCTTTATCGACAATGACCATCCCAGAGAAGCCAAAGATGCATTCCGTCTGCTGCATGGCTTCCAGACCCTGCTGGAGCTTGCAAGAAAGCTCGCAGAACTTTATGATGCAATAACACTCTCAAGGCAGGAAAGGAAGGACTTGCTGACACTATTCAAAGATGTTCTGGGGGTTCTTGCGGAATCTCTGAAGGAACATTCTGGGAACAAACGATATTTTGCGAAGATTGTGGGCGGAGGATCCACATCGCTAGAACAGACACTCGTTATCTTGGCGGGGAAGCTTGATGAAGATGAGGGTAGTCCAAGTGACACGGAACTGCTGTATGGCGGCATTCTCGCGGCGGCTCTGTGCCAGGAGACGATCGCAGGTGTCTTCACAGCACTTAGTCTGAAGTTCCAACCAGAGACAGTCTCTCCTTCTGAAATCCGAACAGCCGTGGACCAGTCTTTGGGGACTGCAGAGACAGTTGAAGTACCAGAGTTCTTGGGGCCGTTTCTCCGGGTGTGGTTAGCACAATCTTCAGCGGCGGCGGGGTATGCGATTCAGAGATTGGCGGTCCCGGCATGCCTTTGCCAGCTGGCATTGCAATCCCGGAGGAACATCTTAGCCCTACATGCTACTGGTATGCTGACATCGATATTGCCGATCTTGGTCAGTGCAGATCGACCACAAAATGAAAAAGCTCTTTATCAAGAGCTTGCGGAGCTACTTTGCGTCCAGGGCATTAACAAACTTGATGATGCGGTGGACCTTTATAGACGGGCACATGATTGCCCGGAAGTATCACGTTTCCTTCTGGAGGCCATCAAGTCTTCGAAGGATCCTCCATGCATCCACTTTGATATGTTGTCCCATGGCTACGCTTCTGTTGAGTTCTCAACACTTGGCCGCCCATTTCCGCCAGCCACCTCTGCGGGCTACACTTTGGCCGTGTGGGCTCGTTTCGATAAGTTCGATCCGAACGCTCATACCACGATATTTGGGGCTTTTGATGCGACTCAGACCTGTTTCGTGCTTGCGTATCTTGAGAAGGATACTCGCAATTTTATTCTGCAGACCTCCATAAGAGGCCCCCGTCCCAGTGTCCGTTTCAAGTCATTTGTCTTTCAACCCGATCAATGGTATCATATCTGTGTGATACATAAGAAATCGCGGGTCGGTTCGTCCTCGAGGGCTTCTCTCTTCGTAAACGGCGAATTTGTCGAACAGTTGAAAATCGAATATCCTTCCACGCCCGTGGGCCGTCATCCTAATAAGTCACCTCGGGTCCAGGCATTTTTAGGTACCCCTCAGGATCTGGCCGTGAGGCTAGGGAAAGGGGTGTCGACATCTCGATGGTCCCTGGCAAGCGCTATTCTGTTTGAAGAGGCGTTCAGTGACGATGTCGTGGCCGTGTTTTACAATCTGGGCCCTAGATACCACGGAAATTTTCAGGATTGCCTTGGTTCTTTCCAGACATATAAAGCTTCGGCGGCCCTGAATTTGCGAAACGAAAGTCTCCACCCTGGTAAAGAGGAATACTCCGAAATTGTCACAGCTATCAGACAGAAGGCCAGCACTCTAATCCCCGAGCAGTCGGTCTTGATTAACATATCCCCGACAACGGTGCTTGACGATGATGACACTAACAATGTTGATGAGTCTCAGCTTGTCAAGTCACTGTCTAAGCAAGCTGCCAAGAACTTGCATAAACTGACAAAAACTGGCGGTAATGCTGTAGCGATAAACGGCGCCATCCCCGCAATCAATGATGCTTTAACACATTCTCATGGCATTGGTATACTTACGGGTGATCCTGTAGTAACAGTGCCACAATCTTTGGACGACGCAAGTTGGCGTATTGGCGGTTGTGCAGCTGTGCATCTCAGCATGGTCCATGCGGCCAGCACCGCAGAAAATACGCTTCTAGCAGTGGAGATACTTTTTGAGGCTGTACAGGATAATTGGAGAAATAGCGAGGCTATGGAAAGGGAGAACGGCTACGGAATACTTGCGTCGCTGTTGCGTGAAAAGATTGGCTTCCCTCTGGGTAGTTTTGCGGGGTCGTCCAGGACATCTACTGTCTGCTCAAACAACCAGGACCGATCTGCATTGGCCATTAAGCTGCTCAGGTTAACCCTAGAGTTTGTCGGGTATGATTTCGAGAATCCTAACCGTTCCATTATCATAAACCCGCTCGCATACCGAGTCCTGCTCGTCGACCTCGATATCTGGAGGTTTGGTGAGCTGCCCCTGCTTCAGCTGTATTATTCACAATTCCGCACCTTTGCAGCCGAAAGCCAATACCGTCGATTCAATGCAAAGCGCTTAGCTCGAATGCGTAAGCTTAGCTTTTAGACTCCTCGAGCTTTCCTTGGGGCGTACTGACAGTCTCTAGGCGTTAACAAAAAGCTTCTAGATGCCTTGAAAGGAGAGCAGTTTACGGAGGAATCGCTCGGCCTCTTTATTTCTGCCTTTAGACCGCTTTTAAATAGCTGTTTATCTGCGGAACTACTAAGGTCGTTGGCTCTTTTCATCACCTATGCTATCCATAAGACCAAGTCGCCGGCCATGCTTCAAAAGAAGAAAAGCCTCCGATTTGACGCTCGTACCCGACGGTTACCTCCTGCAGAGCCAACTGAGAAGTATCTACCAAGCCCCAAAATAGGGGTAGAGATGCTTCGAATGTATTGTTCTGTTCTTTGCGCTCCCGAGGACTTTGCAACAATTAAAAAATTTGCAAGAACGGTTACAAACAAGGTTCGCTAGCAAACCAGTATCAAAGAGCGTCTACTAACATGATATTAGTGGCTGCTCTATCTCATGTCCGAGGACGATCCTGAAGTGGTCGTTCTTGCTGCGAAGATTCTTGCCCGCTTAATTATCGTCCACGGGAGCAACTACAACAAGAAGTTCTCTGACAAGACGGGAGGATACGTGATTTTGCGGCATCGCCTTAAAAGGTGGTGGAATGTCCCGGCTTTGTGGCCCATTTGCTTTGCCGTCTTATTTGGGTTTGATGCCGGGCGGATGGATCTCGACAGACCCTTCGACCACCTTGGATTTCTCGATCTTTTCATGTCAGGGGGCGAAGCAAAGGTCGTCTTTCCAGAGATCCTACCGGTTATTACGGAAATGCTGCAGAGTGGTCTGAAAAAGGTCACGCTAGCTAAGGAGCAACCGGCGGCAGATAGGCAAGACGGCAGTTCTGTTCAGGCGCCCCAGAATCAACAACAAGGGTATTCTATGTCCTCCTCTATTCCACTCGGTAAGGCTTCTCTGATCATGATTCTTCACATGTTGCGTGGACACTATGCTCACTGTGCCATAGAACCCCTGTCTACGCAGACCACGATCAAGGAAGACTCGATATTTTCTACTGTTGTCGGATTCCTAGCAGATGTTCATGCCAGGTCGCAAAACTTTCGGGATTTTGCTGCGACATCCGATTACGTTCAGAAGCTACTTTTTGTCCTGTTCCCGATTGTCGTTGGCTCAGATATCGTGAGCGCGGAAGTGGAGTTAAACTCCCGCGATGGTAGGCTCAGCTTCAGTGATAACAACGTGATTACTCGGCCACGAACTAGTGTACCACCTGTGCTACGAACGACAACTGTTGAACCGTCAGCTGCGCAGGATGAGGGTGGACGGCCCTTGCGGCGTGCATCTTCTTTCATCCTTGTCTCATCGGACAAAGCGAAGTACTCGCCGTCGACTGCACGTCTTCGACATATTTCTATGCCAAAGATCGAAGGGACTGGAACTTTAGCTGGTCATTCAATTGTCCAAAGCGTATTGGAGCTCGTGGTAGCCGTCTTTTCGGACCAGTTACTTGTACGAAAGGATTTCCCTGGTCTGAACCTTTACCTAAAGATACCTCCGGGATTCCTTGAGCATCAGGCCTTTTTTGAGTCGTGGCTGCTTCGAAACTTTCTCTCGGAATTGGGAAACGCCATATTGCTCGATCAAAAGGTGTTGCTGGAGCCGAGAGTTTTGTCTAATCTAGCCCGCTTTCTCACACACATTGGGGAAGCTTTGTATGAGGGTTGGTTTATTGATGGTGCAAATGCCACTCTTGACTTTATTGGGTCGATTCTCGAGTACCTCCAAAGACCGGATGTCTCGTCCTTAAAGAGTGTACGGCTCTGTAGCCAAGCGATTACCACGATTCGCTCAATTGTCTTTCGGACTGTTTTGTTGAAGCTCTCGGAAGCCGGCGACGACGAGTCACTTTCATTCTTAAACCGTCTTGCGTATTGGCAAGCGGTACTTCTTTCTGCTGGAGAGACTCAAGTAGAGTATTTGAAGCTGCTCTGCTATTTGCTTTACGCGAAATTGATCAGTTACAAAGAAGAAGTCCGGTTGACCGCGGCCAGTTTGTGGCGCATCATTCTAGTACAAAAGCCTTCAGAGACATCCGCTATTCTTAGCCATGCAACGCCATCCCTACAACGGAGACTTTCCGGCGGGTTCGAGAAGCTTGTTGGAATGGATGACACTGCCTTCCTTCTCTGGGTTGACGATCAGCGTGATGATCTTGACGCTTTCTTCTTCGGGACATTATCTAGATTCTGGGAGGCTTTTGTGCATGAAGAGAACACTAAGACGGAGGAATCCGCACGAAATAGGATTTCCAAACGCAAAGATAAACTGAAGCAGTGGAACCAGGATGAGAAAACAAGCGAGGAAGTCATCCGCAAGCACGATGTCACCTTTGACCACTGGGTATCGAATATTACTATGTCCGAATCCTTGAAGTACCAAAGAGTTATCCAGGATCAACACGATAACTCCGCGTTCATGTGGTCTGCCTTCTCAAGGCTGTCCCAAGATTTGCGACGCTTTGGCGGCGTTCTGGCCGAGGAAAAAGAGAAGAAGTGGCGCCTTGATCAGACTGAGGGGCGCAGCCGAATGCGACTTCGAATTATCCCGGACGAATCCGGGGAACGACAAGACTATCAGCCAAAGAGAAAGGCATCTGAACCTCCTGCCATTAAGGTAGACCCTCAAGTGAAACGTGCTTCTAGCAGTGAAACCCTTGGGATTACGCCAGCCCCCACGGTTGGCGAGTCTATGGACAATGGAGCTCATGGCGCCGACTCCGATGATAAGAGTGTTCTGGAAGAGAGCTTCGAGATGATTGAAGATCCCAAAGCCGACCTTGATGATTATGAAGACAAAAACAGAAAGGTTATGAGGAGCCTGCACCGTGGCGATCAGGTCCAAAGCGTGTGCAATATGTCGCGCATCATTGGCTTAGAAGCCTGCGAGGGTCTTCTAATCATTGGGAAGGATAGTATCTACATCTTGGACAATTTCTTCCAGCGAGCGGATGGTGAAATTGTCAATGTGTGGCAAGCTCCTCCAGAGGAACGAGACCCGTACGTCCGCATGATTGCTGGCAGGGAATCCAGTGAACGCAAATCGCTGGAGCATGAGACGAGAAGCTGGAAGTGGGCAGATTTGATTAGTGTTTCCAAACGACGCTTTTTGTTCCGCGATGTTGCACTAGAAGTCTTCTTCACGGACGGTCGCAGCTATTTACTCACTTTGATTTCATCCCGGGCTCGGGATGATCTTTACAACCAGCTGTCCACGAGGGCTCCTCAGATCAACGGAAGCATCAATCTCACCCGACCGGAGGATGTGTGGAGGTTCGAGACTCTACGAATCCAGGACAACGCACCACAGTCGCTCGGGTCGAAATTCGCCAGCGTCTTCGGCCACTCAGCGTCAAATCCGGCCACACGCAGGTGGTTAAAGGGTGAAATATCCAATTTTCACTATCTCATGTTGATAAATACCCTAGCAGGGAGGACATTTAACGATCTAACGCAGTACCCAGTTTTTCCGTGGGTTCTAGCGGACTACACGAGTGAGGAACTGGACCTGTCAAACCCCAAGAGCTTCCGTGACCTGTCGAAGCCGATGGGCTGTCAAACACCGGAGCGGGAGGCAGAGTTCAGGGAAAGATATAAATCTTTCGCGGAGATGGGTGACGATAATGCGCCACCCTTCCACTACGGCACACATTACTCCTCCGCGATGATTGTCAGTTCGTACCTCATCCGCCTACAGCCGTTTGTCAAGTCGTATCTTCTTCTTCAAGGGGGCACTTTTGACCATGCGGATCGCTTGTTCTACTCCGTCCGAAAGGCGTGGGAATCGGCTTCTGGCGGAAACATGTCCGACGTGCGAGAATTGATCCCTGAATTTTTCTATCTCCCTGAATTTCTGGTCAACACAAACAAGTATGACTTTGGTCTCCGTCAGAACATGACTGAGTCTATTGATTCAGTGGAGCTACCGCCATGGGCGAAGGGTGATCCGAAGATATTCATAGCTAAACATCGGGAAGCCCTGGAGAGCCCTTATGTCACACAAAATCTTCACCATTGGATTGACCTGGTGTTTGGGTTCAAGCAGAAAGGCGAGGCCGCGTTGGACGCGGTTAACGTCTTCCATCACCTGTCCTACCAGGGGGCTAAAGACATTGACAGTATCGAAGACCCAGTTGAAAGACTGGCTACGATTGGGATCATACACAATTTCGGCCAGACTCCACACCAGGTCTTTCAACGACCTCATCCTCGTCGGGAGGAGCTGCAGCACAAGGATAGTCGGCTTGACGTTCTCGCGGAATCTCTAACATGTCAGCCAATTTCACTGCTCGGTAAGCAGACAGCCTTAGTCTCCTGTTGCTTCTTCGTTTTAACACCTGCACAGACAGTCAGGAACGAGTAGCGTCGTTGTCAATGAAACAGGATCGACTACTTTGCGCTGCCGCTTTTAGGCTTAATATTCCTCCAAGCTATGACAAATACATGGAATGGGGCTTTTTCGATGGAAGCGTCCGGTTTTATGCTGCAGAAAGCAGGAAGGTATGAGTATTCTATCCTCTCTTAGAGGCAACGCTGATGGGTGTAGCTGCTTGGGCACTTCGAGCACTTGCATATTGGTCAATTATCCAGCGCTATTTTCGCGGACTCCCAGACGTTGATCACGTCAGGTACGGACTGCACGATATCGATCTGGACGTTTACTTCGACCGCCAAGTCTGTGGACCTGCAGCCTAAGGCATGTCTCTTCGGCCACCGTTCGCCTGTGACAGTACTAGCGGTCTCGCGGTCTTTCAGCGCCGTGCTCTCGGCGTCGACGGATGGCCAGATCATGCTTTGGGATCTTAACCGACAGTGTTTTGTGAGGGAGCTCCCAGCCAACGGTCCGGTGGAGGTAAGTCTCATGTGGTTAAAATCTACATCCCCAGTTAACTGACGAGCGGTAGTGCGCTCGGATCAACGACGTCACCGGAAACATAGCGATCTGCCGGGGGAATCGTGTCAGCCTATATACGCTGAACGGAGCACTTATGCTGGATCAGCCCGCAAGCGAGACAACCGACGACTATATCGTCTCTTGTGCTTTCTACGAAGGAGCGAACAATGAATGGCTGGAAAGGGAGCTCCTCTTCACTGGTCACAAGAGAGGTCTTGTCAATGTGAGTATAATCGAGAATGTAGCGTTATTTGTCTTTCCCCCTTGGTCAGACGCTGATGGCCTTCAGATCTGGAGCAAGACCATCCGCCACGGGCGCTTCGAGCTTGATCTGATTCGGCAACTTCACCACGTCAACACCGGCCACGAGAATGGCGGCAACGTCTCTGCGGGGATCAGCTGCATCCTTCCGCTGCCGCAGGTTGTGTACACCGGCGATGAGGCTGGGAGAGTGGTGAGTCCATGTTCCCGACATGTCTGTCCGTACTCGCAGCTGGACTGGAGCCTGCTGACGATCGTTCCCTGCTTCCTCTAGTATGAATGGGATTGCATCCAACGTCGGTGACGAAGGAGGCTGTTTGCAGGATATACAGCTGTTTCCCTTTTCTATTGCTCGTTCAAGACAAGAGTTCTTCTTGGAACTCGTTGATAGAATCGTTACGCTCATGGCTTTCTGGCCGGTTGCTATCGGGTTTGCTTGCTTCGTATTGCTTTTCCCCTGGCTGGGTTTACATGTCCATATCACGGCGCAGGGTCGTTTGGTCTTGAGCTGGCTGGCTGTCTATCTATTCTATCTAGAGCGGTTCCAGGAGCAGGTTGTTTGGCCTATATGTATAGAATTATGTCTAGGTACGTCTCGTGAGAAAAAGAGCTGTTCTACTGTACGTACAGGATGAAGCTACTCCGTAGGGACGAGCCTCTCCTCCGAGGTGGGTCCGCATGTGAAGTTCCGGTGAGAGATTCGAGCTCCAGCGTGCAGTCCGTGCCGAGCGAAATGTCGACGGATCTTCACGAGTGATTGGCGGTCCTTTTTGCCTCCATCGCCGGGAGTGCCTGACACGACATACCCGTGGGTAGGTCGATGGTGTCTACGTATACTCGGCTGGAGGACAGGAGGCCGTTGCCACACGCGGGGCTTAGTCAGGGCCCTGCGGCGGTGCCAGAGAAGGAGCAGGAGGAGACAAGGGGTTTGGCCTGAAGACAGGACAGGAGACGTCCGGCGGCACGGTGGCGCCCGGCCATTCACCGTGCGGGCCCGGAGCACTCTGCGCCGGTCAGCCAAGCTTGGTCCCAGGGTTCCCTGCTGTGCTCCGTCTCATGAGCTTCCTGGAGAGCTGCCAGACGAGCTTCGAGGGAGACGTGCGGGAGGGCAGAAGGCGGGGATACAACAGCATCGAGGGCATACATCACAGCGTAGCTTGCCAGCCAGGACGGAGACACCACGATGACAGAAAACGGCAGCAAGCAGCACGGTCGATGGTAGAGCAAGCTGCAGCTGCTTCCATCCGATTACTGTATCCATACGTCGGCGCTGCCCCTCCCCCTCTCCCCGGCGCCGACGCTCAAACAGACACAGCGTCATAAGCCCCACCATCCCACCCCCGTCGTCAAACTTCGCATCTCACCGGCCCTTCTTAGACCTCAGCTCTCCTCCCCTTGCCACTGCGTTCTTCTCTTCTTCAATCTCCCCAGACTTGCTTCCTGTGCACCGTGTTTCTGTTCTGTATACCCCTTGCTGACACACGTACACAACCATGGCTTCCTCTCTCGACCAATTGAAGGCCACCGGCACTGTGAGTACAGCCCTTCTTCGACGACGCTGAAGCTCGACACCCGGAACATACAGAGCGATTGCTGACCATGGGGCGAATTTGCGGGGTATAGGTCGTGGTCTGCGACTCCGGTGACTTTGCGAGTATGGTCCCCAGCCATTGCCCTTCGACATATTTTCTACGGTGATGGACCTAGTCTCTAACAAACAACAACAGCCATCGGCAAGTACAAGCCGGAAGATGCGACCACCAACCCGTCCCTGATCCTGGCTGCTGCCAAGAAGCCCGAGTACGCCCACCTCATCGACAATGCCGTCGCGTACGGCAAGCAGCAGGTGCGTTTCGTTACCCGTGAAGCGTCTTGGAAAAGAAAAAGGAGGATGGATATGCTGATACCTGGAACAGGGCAAGACCCTCGATGAGCAGGTCGATGCCACCCTCGACCGCCTGCTGGTCGAGTTCGGCAAGGAGATCCTCAACATCATCCCCGGCAAGGTCTCGACTGAGGTCGACGCCCGCTTCTCCTTCGACACCGAGGCCTCGGTCAACAAGGCCCTGCACATCATCAAGGTACTGTCTTTCCTCGAGCACAGGGAGTACAGGTAGAGGACGGGGTGCTGACCAGCGCAGCTCTACGAGTCCATTGGCATCTCCAAGGACCGTGTCCTGATCAAGATCGCCTCGACCTGGGAGGGTATCAAGGCTGCGCACATCCTGCAGTCGCAGCACGGTGTCAACTGCAACCTGACCCTCATGTTCTCCATCGTCCAGGCCATCGCCGCCGCCGAGGCCGGTGCCTTCCTCATTTCCCCCTTCGTCGGCCGTATCCTCGACTGGTACAAGAACGCCACGAAGAAGGACTACACCGCCGCGGAGGACCCCGGCGTCAAGTCCGTTCAGAATATCTACAACTACTACAAGAAGCACGGCTACAAGACCATCGTCATGGGTGCTTCGTTCCGTAACACCGGTGAGATCACCGAGCTCGCTGGTGTCGACTACCTGACCATCTCCGTATGTTCCCCTTACCATATCTATATATATCTGGATCGGAATACTAACAGCCACTTCTAGCCCAACCTCCTGGAGGAGCTGTACAACTCCAAGAACCCGGTCCCCAAGAAGCTGGACCCGGCTGGCGCTGCCAGCCTGGACATCCCCAAGCGCAGCTACCTGAACAACGAGTCTCTCTTCCGTTTCGACTTCAACGAGGACCAGATGGCGGTCGAGAAGCTGCGTGAGGGTATCTCCAAGTTCGCGGCCGACGCCGTCACCCTGAAGGAGCTGCTGAAGCAGAAGATCCAGGCTTAAATATAAATTTTTTAGAAACACCTATTGCCTGGCCAATGTATAAAAACGCACCAACCAAAAAGCACCACTGAAATGTAACGGGTTACGAACTGTTGATGAGCGGAGGGCCTTAGCGGAAAGCCTCTCTTTTTCCTTTCACTGATCATGCACTTTGTGTTCCCCTTTGCAAGAGGGTTTTCATCATTGGATGATATTTATCGCAAGCCAGTAGAGCGTACAGTCTTACAGAAACAAGACCTGGAGTCTGCAAGTATTCCTTTTTCCCTTTTTCTCTTTTTCCAATATGCTGGACTGTAAGAAAGTGCGTAGATAGGTAGGATCAGGTAAGCCTTAAGAGCCAAGGGAGGGGGACCGCGGGACGAGACGGGAATCGGGTCGGATGGAAAAGGAAGCCGCGGGGGGTGGGCCGGGCTGCGGGATGGTGTCACGCTGACAAAAGCAGGACTGGAGGAGGCTGGACTGCTCTGGAGTAGGATACCGGCCAAGCCTCTGGACGCTGGCTGCGAGACGAAGACGGAGACGAGGTCGGGCCGGAGGCCGGAGGAGGAGAGTTTGGACAGGACGCTCAAGAGGAAGGCACGACACAACTGTCACGTCATCCGGCCAGCCCCGCTCTCGGAGCACCCAGTGAGAGAGCACGGCAGGCACGACAAGGTGCGGGCAGGCCAGGAAGGTGGGGTTCGGAGGGGAGCAGAAGCCCGTCGAAGTCCCTCTTCTTCTTCTTCTGCCCGCCCGCTTCTGCTCTGTTCTGCTCTCTCTCTCTCTAGATCTCTCAGACTGCTCCAGCGTCCTCATCATCCCGATCGATTTTATCTGCCATCCATCACAGAAACCGACACAATGGTTAAGGCTGGTACGTTTCCACCCCTCTAGCCCATCCGCGTGGTCCGTCTGCCGTTCTCCACGATCGACCGTGGCAGGGACCTTGTGGTGAGCAGATTTGAGCACCTTGGGAACGGGCAGGCAGCCTATCATGGGGTCTGTTGGACATTGGTCCCTGGCAGCTCTGGACAACAATCTGGAACAGACTCAGCCCTGCGAGACAAGAGAACCACTTATGCTGACGAGCTTGTCCAGTCGCTGTCCTGCGTGGTGACTCGAAGATCACGGGCACCGTGACCTTCGAGCAGCCCGACGAGTCCTCGCCCACGACCATCTCGTGGAACATCAAGGGCCACGACCCCAACGCCGAGCGGGCCTTCCACGTGCACCAGTTCGGTGACAACACCAACGGCTGCACTTCCGCCGGCCCTCACTGTGCGTGTTCCCCCAGGTCCCCAGATTCAGGCTCTGTCCTCTGACTCCTCCAGTCAACCCCTTCGGCAAGACCCACGGTGCTCCTACCGACGAGGAGCGTCACGTCGGTGACCTGGGCAACTTCAAGACCGACGCCGAGGGCAACGCCGTCGGCACCGTCCAGGACAAGCTCATCAAGCTGATCGGTGCCGAGAGCGTGCTGGGCGTGAGTATCCCATATCCCGTTGATGTCCGGACTCTGCTAACGTCTCCAGCGCACCCTCGTCGTGCACGCCGGCACTGACGACCTCGGCCGTGGTGGCAACGAGGAGTCCAAGAAGACCGGCAACGCTGGTGCTCGTCCGGCTTGCGGTATGTCCATCCCGTTGAGCGGTTTCTTTGAAAGGCCCGGATCTGACAGTACAACAGGTGTCATCGGCATTGCTGCGTAGATGACTTCGGAGCGGAGCGGGATGTCCGTGTAGAGCGGGCTCTGCGACCGGGGGCGGAGTCTACGGCGGAAACGCAGATGACGAGATACGGGGAAGGACGAAGCTAGTCAAGCATAAAATCAGCCATTAATGACATGCCCAATAGATATCATAACTGATGGCAGTCTAATTGACTTGCATCTTTCCCAGTCCTGCCCTGTTTCGGATCGACGTAGTGTAGAGTGATATATGGTAATGTTATATAATATGGTAGTGACAATGTCAAAAGCAAAGCAGTGTACAGAGAACGGTCTGTGTCCGTAGAGGAACCAGAGGTCGCTGTCGCCGCCACGCTGAGCAGCCGGTGCCGGACCGTGGACGCGGCGTCCGATCCAGTCGGTCCATCAGGGGCGGCCAGACCGCCCGCGCCTCCCCACAGAGCTGGCCAGCTTAGCTGTCTGTATACTTCTCTCCAGCACAACTCATACCCTTTTATACACCCGTCACGCCCATTTTCTCTTTTCCTTCGTTCGTTTTAACCCCTTCTCTTTCTCCTGTTCGTTTATTCCTCTCCTGCTCTCTTCTGCACGCTGCTGCCAGCGGACAGACATGCCTCTCCTCGAAGCTCGTGTCAAGTCCGTGCTGTCGGGCGACACCCTCGTCCTGACGCACGTCACCAACCGTTCCCAGGAACGCACTCTCAGCTTGGCCTACGTCTCTGCTCCACGGTTACGGAGAGAAGATGACGAGGTGAGTTTTCTACTGTTTCATTATTTTTCTTGTTTTTGTGCTCTTTCTTTTTTTTGGTGTGGGGTCTGCAGTTGGTTCTGGATTAGGTGGCCTTTATTATGCACCCAGATACAGTGACAGCTCAGCTAACGCTATGTCTTGTATATGACAGCCATATTCCTTTGCCTCCCGTGAATTCCTCCGCGAGCTCCTCGTCGGAAAGGTCATCCACTTCGAGATCCTCTACACCATCCCCACCGGCGCCAAGCGCGAGTACGGCATCGTCCGCCTTCCCGGGAGCAACACCTCCCTGCCGGAGCTCTGTGTGCAAGAAGGATGGACGCGGGTCCGTGAGGAGGCGGGCAAGCGTGGGGACGAGTCCGACGAGGCCCTAGCCCTGCTTGACCGGCTGAGAGCGCTCGAGGCACAGGCGAGGAGCGAGGGTAAGGGCACCTGGGCCGGTGCGGACAAGGGCCGCGTCGAGACCGTCTACGAGGTGGCGGATCCCAAGGCGCTGGTTGAGGAGTACAAGGGACGAAAGGTCGATGGTATAGTTGAGCGTGTGCTCAATGGAGACCGCCTGCTCATCCGTCTGATCCTCTCCCCGCAGCACCATCTGCAGACGCTGCTGGCCGTCGCGGGCATCCGATGCCCAGCGGCCCGTCGCGTCAACCCCCAGGACGGTACAGAGCAGCCCGGGGAGCCGTTTGGAGACCAGGCGCATGCGTTCGTCGAGGCGCGGTTGCTGCAGCGCAAGGTGCAAGTCTCCCTGCTGGGCGTCACGCCGCAGGGCCAGCTCGTCGGTACCGCTATGCACCCAAACGGCAACATCGCCAAGTTCCTGCTCGAGGCCGGTCTGGCACGCTGCCATGACCACCACTCCACCATGCTGGGCCCCGAAATGGCCTCCTTCCGGCAGGCTGAGAAGGCCGCCAAGGACGGCCGCAAGGGACTGTTCACTGGCTTTGTGGCTGCTCCCAAGGGCCCTGCGGGCGGGGCCGCGGAGACTGACTACATCGTCAGCCGGGTTTTGAACGCCGACACCATCTTTGTGAGAAACAAGGCTGGCACGGCGGAGAAGAAGATCAGCCTGAGCAGCGTGAGGCAGCCTAAGCCGTCCGACCCCAAGCAGGCTCCGTTCGCGACGGACGCCAAGGAGTTCCTGCGCAAGAAGGTCATCGGGAAGCACGTCAAGGTTACTATCGACGGCAAGAAGCCCGCGACTGAGGGCTACGAGGAGAGAGAGGTCGCCACGGTTATCCAGGGCAACACCAATGTCGCCCTTGCCCTCGTTGAGGCGGGATACGCGTCGGTCATCCGCCACCGCCAGAACGATGAGGACCGCTCCCCCGAGTACGATACCCTGCTGGCCGCGGAAGAGGCAGCCCAGAAGGAAGGCAAGGGCATGTGGTCGAACAAGCCGCCCAAGGTCAAGCAGTACCAGGACTATTCGGAGAACCTGCAGAAGGCCAAGATGGAGGTATCAATCCTCCAGCGGAGGAAGCGGGTGCCTGCTATTGTCGACTTCGTCAAGTCCGGCGCCCGATTCACCGTGCTGGTGCCCCAGGAGAACGCGAAGCTGACGTTCGTCCTGTCCGGCATCCGGGCTCCTCGGTCCGCCCGCAACCCTGGGGAGGCTTCTGAGCCATTTGGACAGGAGGCTCACGACCTGGCAAACCGCAGATGCATGCAGAGAGATGTCGAGATCGACGTTGAGACCCTTGACAAGGTTGGAGGATTCATTGGCACCCTCTACGTGAACCGGGAAAACTTCGCCAAGGTGTTGCTCGAGGAGGGCTTGGCAAAGGTGCACGAGTATTCCGCCGAGCAGTCCGGCCACGCGGCGGAGCTGTTTGCAGCGGAGCGGAAGGCCAAGGAGGCACGCAAAGGTCTGTGGCACGACTGGGACCCGAGCAAGGAGGTCGAGGATGAGGACGGTGAGGCTGCTCCTGCCAACGGTACCAGCAACGGCGATGAGGCTGCGCAGCGCCGCAAGGACTACCGCGACGTGATGGTCACGCACATCGACCCGAACAGCGGCCACCTGAAGCTGCAGCAGATCGGCGCGGGCACGGCGGCACTGACGGAGCTGATGAGCGCGTTCCGCGCATTCCACCTGAACAAGGCCAACGCCGCTCCGCTCCCCGGCCCGCCCAAGGCTGGAGATTTCGTCGCCGCAAAGTTCACCGAGGACAACGAGTGGTACCGCGCCCGCATCCGGCGCAACGACCGCGAGAAACAGCAGGCGGAGGTTGTGTACATCGACTACGGTAACTCCGAAGTTGTGCCGTGGTCGCGGTTGCGCCCGCTCAACCAGCCTCAGTTCACCGTGCAGAAGCTCAAGCCGCAGGCGGCCGACGCTGTGCTGTCGTTCCTGCAGTTCCCCGTCACGTCGCCTGAGTACCTGGCCGACGCCGTCGGCTTTGTCGGTGAGCAGACTTTCGACCGACAGCTGGTGGCCAATGTTGATTACGTCTCCCCCGAGGGCACCATGCACGTCACACTGCTGGACCCGTCGGTGTCGAAGAGCCTGGAGCAGAGCATCAACGCGGACATCATCCGCGAGGGTCTGGCGATGGTGCCACGCAAGCTGAAGCCATGGGAGCGTGCCGCTACCGACACGCTGAACCACCTGCGCGGACTGGAGGAGCAGGCTAAGCAGGACCGCAAGGGCATGTGGGAGTACGGAGACCTGACGGAGGACTAAACGCCTAGTCCTTTAGCTTGGAAGCTAATGCTTATAAAAAGGGATGTTTTGTGTGCAAGTATGCATATACATGGACGGGTATAGTGGCCTGCGTTGAGAGCGGCCTGCTCAGACGATGCTTGTCTAGTTTAGGGCGTTGAATTGTTCTGTTGATATTGATATCCTCACTCCGCGCGCTGTCTAGGGATGTATGCATTCGGCTCTGCATAACTTGGGATACCAAAATAGTGTAGTAGAATACAAAAAAAGTCTCTATGTAAGAAGATCACTCTTGTGGTCAGGAACCTTTCCATGCTCTTCAACTTCTGACCATTACTACATCATACGGTCTAATATTATTACCTACTGATCTGCTGCATATGACAAATCTAGATCTGCATAACTCTCCGCTGACATAAGCGACCCGCTGAGCTGGTCCGTCAACAAAATCCGACCCTGACCTTGACTGCTGCTGTTCACCGCGTCTACATTTGGCCACTTTGTTAAATAGACCTGTCTATAGCTGTTTTCTCTTTTCTATTTCTTTTTCTTTTTTCTTTGTTTCCCCTCTTTTTTTGGTTGTTCAAATTCTTCGCTTCTTCCTCCCTACCTCATACCTATCCCCCTCTCCTTCTCCTGAGCTACGTCGCCGCTCCGAATCCACGGAGCTTGAAGCTAGACGGACTTGAAGCCCGATACCTACCTCCCTACAACACAACAACAACACGCCTCGAATTACATTTGCAATACGTTCCTCTCTCAGCAGCGGAAGTTGTATACAGAAACAGAAAGCAACGGGAAACGGACGAACGGACGACGGACTCGCCGGGACGAACGGACTCGGTGGTGATCTTAGCTTGAACGAGTTGGGCTGAATTTATTGAAAGTCTGAGCTTCGCCCCCTTAGCTAGTTAAGTTAAAAGTATTCCGTACATAAGGCTAGCGGGTTTTGGCTGCGGATCGACAACTCTACGCCCGGGTGAAGTCCGAATCCGAATCCGAACGAGACAGACACCGGACAACTTTGTGTTATATCTTCTCAGGAGTTCCGGAGCTCAGAAGAAAGAAAGGGACGAAGGACAGATCAGATCAGAACAAAACAGAAACAGAAAAAAACAAGACAACTAGCTCTAAGAAAAAGAAAGCACAAAGTGAAAGAAGGAAGCAAAAAAAGATGGGCCTCTGGCGAACCAACTCCCACAAATCCCACCGCAGCACCAAGTCCCACGACGAGACCGACAGAGAGAACCCCAACGCCAAGGCCGATTACAATGACCCCGCTGCGTCGGCGGCCCAGGCGTCCGGGACCGCGTGGCTCGCGGGCCATCTGAACCATCTGACGCCGGAGCAGGAGGAGAAGTTGAAGGAGTTTAAGAAGGTCTGTGAGGAGAAGGGGTATTATAAGCCTGGGAAGGAAGATGGTGAGGGGGAGAAGGCGAGTCATGATGATGCGACGTTGTTGTATGTCTTTCTCTTCTACTCTCTGTTCTTTTGGAGGGATCCCTTGTGGGGAGGTTCGAGGGATAATGGCTGATGTCGTTTTTTAGGCGATTCCTCCGCGCGCGTCGGTTTGACGTGAATGCCGCGTTCCAGCAGTTCAAGGACACGGAGGACTGGCGGAAAGAGAACAACATTGAGGCGCTGTATGAGAATATCGATGTCGATTCGTATGAGGAGGCTAGGCGGGTGGTATGTTTGCTTTTCTTTTACCAATTGCACGATAGTCTGGACGATCATCGTCAGGCTAACGGCTGCAACAGTATCCCCAATGGACCGGCCGCCGCGACCGCCGCGGTATCCCCGTCTACGTCTACGTCATCAAGCACCTGAACAGCAAGAACATGGCCGCCTACTCCTCCAAGGTCTCCTCGACCACGACCGCCGAGACGCACAAGTCGTCGAGCGTCCCCGCGCGCCTGCTGCGTCTGTTCGCGCTGTACGAGAACCTGCTCCGCTTCGTGATGCCGCTGTGCTCGGAGCTGCCGAGACCGAACCCCGAGACGCCCATCGTCACGTCGACAAATATCGTCGATATCAGCGGCGTCGGGTTGAAGCAGTTCTGGAACCTCAAGAGTCACATGCAGGATGCGAGTGTGCTTGCTACGGCGCATTATCCGGAGACGTTGGATCGTATCTTCGTATGTCCCCTTCCCCTCCCCATTGCCCCAGATCCTCCATTTATCAACTCGTCAGAGACTAATATACATGTGTTCTAGATCATCGGTGCTCCCTCTTTCTTCCCCACCGTCTGGGGCTGGATCAAGCGCTGGTTCGACCCCGTCACAACCTCCAAGATCTTCATCCTCTCCGCCTCAGAGGTGAAACCCACCCTAACGGCCTTCATGGACCCGTCCTCCATCCCCAAGCAGTATGGCGGCAACCTCGACTGGGAGTGGGGCGACATGCCCAACCTGGACGAGCCGGCGCGTGAGCTTGTCGGTGGACTGGAGACCCCGCCCGAGGGCGACTCGAAGAAGCCCGGGTTCACGAAGGGCCCGGTCCTCTTCAAGGGTGATCATGTGGAGGTTTTGGGAAGTGTGGACGGGAAGGCTCGGAGGGAGACGATTCCGGTTCCGAAGAAGCAGCAGCAGCAGGCTCAGAATGAGAATGAGAAGGCCGACGCGGACACAGCCAAGGAGAGTGAGGCCAAGACAGAGCCGGCACAGGACGGCGAGAACGAGAAAGCCGCTCCTCCGGAACAGCAGTCCAACGGGACTGCTGTGGAATCGCAACCAGCTGCTTGATCGTTTGCCCTCCACGGAACACATGCCAAGACTCCCCATACTCTACCTAGATAAGGGGACGGCTTGTTTTCTCGGATTCCCGGTTCATCCATCACGATTCCCGCCTGGATACTCCTTCCAGCCCTAATTAATCACGTCGGATCGTTAATCTCGACGATCTTACCCTGATTCCCATATACCATCTTATCTTATCGATCTTATCTATCTCGCTGCGTTTTAAATCATCTCGGGTGTCTCGAAACAAAACAGAAATGCATATATCCATTATCATTATTCTCTTCCGGATTGGACTGGATAAGAACGGTGTGGTGTATTCTGCATCTTTTTTTCCCACCATCTTATTCTCCATCTCAACTTATTTCTCTCTGTGTCCCTTGGATTGATTGGGTTGGACTTTCGCAAGTTTGCGTTATTTGATTTTCGGAATAGGACTATATTATAAATAGACGGATGATGGATGGGATTGAATCTGTGGATGTGTGCGTCAACGGTGAGTGTTTATTATATGTTATTATCATATTACTAGAGAGATACACATTTTGGATCATATACCAGCTTGTTCGGTGCGTTTGTGTTGCGTTGTGTTCTGTTTTGTGTTGTGCTATTTGCTGTTCTTGGATTGTATTTTCTTGGACCAGAAAAAAAAGTATATATAGATAGTACATATCCGGTTTCGAAAGAGAAGGGAGGGAAAGAAAAAGTAAATAAATAGAAATTAGAAATAGAAAAGTTATATTTACTGTGATATACTACAATAACGGTGGGTCGGTCGTCTGTACGGCTTGGCTTTATACAGATGGTCAATGCGGTCCTCTTGATTACATAATATGTGACATCTCCCCCTTTTTCTTTCTCAGTCGTCTACCATCTCCTAGAATCCAGGTGAGTCTGCATTTATATGATTAGGTATAGATGAATAGGCATATGCTGACAGCTGTAGAAGTTCTTAGAGCCATACCCACTATTCTCTACTATCTGCCTACCATTCGATCTGCCTACTATTTGATCCGCCTCTAATTTGCCTAGGATCTAGATGAGCACCTAGATAAGCTTCTAGGTGAGCCTCTAGGCGAGTATCTAGGCGAGCATAGTCTCTATAGAAGTAGTAAGAGCCCAAAGGTCTAATAGTAGATTATATGATAAATGATAGATCTGCAGTACAGAGTAGTATGGCATATATTGGCTACTGAGTAGGACTGCTGCCATCTACAGACTACCACTTCAAGCCTGAGCGAGCGTAGCGAGCGGTTAAAGGCTCGTACATGTATAGACTACTGACTGGATCATATCTTTCGGTACCCCCGTGTCGAAGCCACCTACCTGCTGTACCGCTTTTGCTTATGACTTTGATTTGGGCTGGCTTTTCCTAGGATGTATGTATGACCCGCGTGCCCCTCCAATGTCTTCAAAATCACACGGGTATAAAATAAATTAGCAATCCGCCAAGCTCACTAGACGGCATGTGAGATGGGTGACGGAAGATATGATATCGCAATGTATTATCGCTTTCACAGATCTATAGTTGGGTTGGTTCTAGAAGCAACGGTTTAATGTATTATGTACGGACAAGGAGTCGATAGTGTTTCATACAAATCCTATTCCTCATGGTCAGCAGACACTTCAATTTCAGCATGTGTCATACTCCCATCCCCAATTCCAAATGCTCACTCTCGACTGCCTTTTTTTTGCATCCTATACAAAATATTTTTTTTTTGCCATCACAGCTCGGGACTCCGTGGTTGTATCTTAGGTCTGAATCGTGGTTCATCCGGTGCGATCTGCTCCAGGACTATGCGTCCCATCTCCTGCCTATCATTCTTCGTGATGAAGCCTATTCCAGTGACAGACGGTTCCCTTTCAATCACCCCTGCTGAATCCGTCAGCAGGATCGCCACTGGATCCGCGATCGCGTCTGCGGTTTGGTTATGGTTATCGCTGGCCATCCAGGCGACGCTTGCCAGACCAGCGGCCCGACGAACCTGTTGTTTCCTGTCTCTCTCTTGTACCAGGTACCAGTACCAGAGACTAGAGTTCGCGGTCTCTGCAGCGCTGGGTACTTGCATTGGGGGCCCCTCTTGAACTGCAAAGTTCCAATTGACGCTACCGGAGATCAGAGGCTCTATGTAAGGTTGGGGGAAGATGCAGAGTAGCACGATTACCACAGGCCACTCCAGTCCTTGCGGTCATTTTAATGGTGGCAGTCCTTCTATGATCCAATTGAGCTCGGTTATCTTTAAGCCACGACTCTCCAGGAGGATGAACGCGCAGCGCCAAGCGGTGAGGCCAATCCACATGGCACCGACAAAATCGACGATTTTGATGGCGGCGTTAAGTAATGTTGTGATATCTGAGACACGAAACACAAAACGCCCATCGGGCTGGTGTCATCCTTGCCAATCGTATGCGAGCGCCATATACCCGTGTAGTTTCAGTGCAACTAGCAGGACTGTAAGAACGCAAAGCGCAAAATGCAAGCAGAGTGGCAGCCAAATTGACATAAAGTGCTTCGTAGTGGATTCGCCCTCACGATACATGACACGATGACGGACGGGTCGCGGGCTTGGAGTCTTTGAACGCTTCAGCATATTCTGTCCTGGTTGTAGACCTCAACTTCGCAGAAGCCTTCTGGGCGGTCACTCCACGGGTGTTAAGCCAAAACTGGTCAGATTATATCAGCTACATGAATGATATATCCTACAGCTAACAAGGAGAACGAGGTAAAGCATTAGTGCTACACGTCTCAAAGGATTACATCCTTACACTGGCTTCGGATCTTCATGATTTTCTTCCCCCCCGCACTCCTATTCCAGTGCTAACTGTCTGAGAATACCAAGAATCGCATCAGGGTTGGCAAGCCATGGAGTACGAGACGTCTCCATTGTTATTGTCTCCAGCACCGCTCCCTCTTGCCGAGCAGAAGCCACCATTGCTTCCTGCATAGGCAAGGGAATGGCTCTGTCAAGTGCACATAATACATACATTGAAGGAACAGTCAGATAGGCTGCCCCAGTGGCAGGGGCCTTTTTGGTAGCCAAAGCATAAGGTCTCAATGCATCAGCCCATTTCTGAGCATCCGGAACATCATGCAAGAAGAGATAAACTGGGTTCTCTGGCATGACTGTACCCGTCTCTTCCTGACTGAATCGTCAGTATACCATCCGAAATCTGCTGTAAAAGAGAAATACTAACATCGATAATCCACCAAGGGATGGTCTCCCCATTCAACGTACCGATCAGGCTTTGGCCAACCTTTGGAAGGAATGTGGATATAGAACAGAGCTTGGTCACTCCACCGGTTTTTCCTTCTTGGACTCTCTCTTTCAGCGTCAGGCCTGTTAGGGCAGAGCTGCAAGACACGCCGGCCCAGCTGTGAACGACGAGAATAACTTCACGGCCCACGTTAATGAGGGGGGATATAATTTCTCGAACGGTGGCAATGTCGTTGTCCAGTGAAGTTATCTCAGTTGCCCGTTGAATTGATGGGAAGCTGATTGAATGGCAATCATACCCCTCTTGAGTGAGTACGGAGGTGACTGGTTCGAATGCATTGGCGGGATACAAAGACAGGCTTGGTCATACTGGATCTGATAATACTTCTGGTTATAAATGATTATGGTATCACCACAAAATGATCAGTCCCTCAAGCCAAGTCACCGGTGTGGGTCAGTTTCAATCAATCAAAAATGCGGTTGCTGGTATAACAGGCAAGAATAGGAAAGTTTGCACTGCCAGCGACATGGAGGCAGTATTCATTAATTTCTGATAAAATAATTTAGGCTCCCCAGCCCCCCTTTCTCCGGAACAAGGTGCCGGCAAATCCCTGTTCAAATTCCCAGCTCCGGCAGCTGAATCCGTTGATAGACGCTAACCCTAGACAATGGAATTGATATCTCAATTCTGCTCCCTCATTGGCCCCCTCGGTGAGGCTTGGCTTGTTCACATGCATTGCTATACAGAAGACTATCAACATGCAAATGCGGGGCAGCCCCAAGCCAATATCAATGACAAAGGTCTAGACCAATATCATGGAAAATCTTCACTATTAACAGATCTACAATTTTGTGCCGGCGAGACTTCGCTATTGACAAAGAATTTTGGTATTTGTCGTGTCTTCAAAGCCTCCTGAGCAGTGTGGATAACAATCTTCCCCCGCATTATCCTCCCTCTTTATCAAGCGGGGCCACGTCACTAGTCAACTTGTCTAATTTTGGAATGGGTAAGCAAAGACCTTACCACTGAAATTGTTGTTGCAAGGTCTTGATTGCGTACATTTCCTACCAATGAAGGATCTTCGCTCACTCAGTCATGGCCACAAATACAATTCCTCTATGGGATGTGTTGAAGGAAGCATTCGGCGACAATATGGACATAGGGGAAGGGTACAGTAAATGTTTTGCATACTTCTATCGGATGGCCCTTCAGCTTCATGCAGTCGACATTGCCCCGTCACCCAAAGACGATGAGGGCACAACTGCAGCCGCCACCAAATTCGATGAGAATGATCCCCGTCAGAGGAAATTTCGAACAATACTTACACAAACCCAAGAAAGATCGTTTTGGATTCTCTGGAGATGGTGGGAGGCTTGTCGTGCTGAATGCGCCATCAAGAAGGACAAAGATGGACGGATCGTTCAACCTGTGGAGGCTGAGATCGACAGCGACCCCGAAGATCAATATTACCCTAACATGAGAGAGGTACACGAGAAAGTGCACACTGTCGCAGGTACCCAATACCAGCTCGAGTTTCAAAGTCTGTATAACACAGTGATGGCGAATCTTTTCCATTCAGAATTCGGAAACTACGTAAACCCTCGCTCCGCGGAAGTTCTGCGCGATTTAAGGGCGCAGTGTGCCCAAGAGTCAGCTTGTCTTCATGTTGCTCTGGAGTGCCATTATGCGAGAACCGAAGATGCGGAGGCAGATGTACCAGTTCTCAGAGAGCTGGAGTACGTCGATAATCATCTTGCTCATCGTTCTAAACAGCATACTCGACTGGCGAGTAACGGTGGAAGGAGGATCCTCCATCAAGATGACTTGCCAGGTCTAGATCCATTCTGCGCCACAGGCTCCAGTGTGGAATCGTGTCCTTGGCTGGAAGACATCTCCGGACTGCCCTACTACCTTTGGGACAGAGTCCGCCGTGAGACAATCGAGGTGCACACGCTCACATCAACCCCATCATACACCGCGATCAGTCATACCTGGGGCCGGTGGCAGAAGAGCACTCCTCCTGTTGCCGTTCCGGGTGTCCAGGCATGGCTCGTCCCGGAGAATTCCCTCTTCGAGGTGAAAGAACTGCCAGAAATCTTGGACCAGGTGCCCACCGATACACGATATGTATGGTTCGATCTCGTCTGCATACCCCAAGACCGCTCCCCAAGGGCTCGTGATGAGATTGCCCGCCAGGCTGCCATCTTCAAAAGTGCCCGACATGCAATTGCCTGGTGGAATGGCACACCCTCGTTAGCATTATGGAAGGGAATGAAATCCACGATCCAATGGATGTCCCAACTCTACCTGGACTGGGCATTTTCTAATGATCGTCCGGTATTTGCATTGGACTATCCTGATGTGGATTCGCCTGCCACTGGAATGTTTGCAGAATACGAATATTCAGAAAACATCCAGAGAGAAAGCATGGTCGTGCTAAGCTGGTTCAGCTCCCTGTGGACCCTGCAGGAGGTGTGCTTACGTCCTGATATCTGGCTCTGTAACCGGGAATGGGTTCTCCTCACGGTGGGCAATGGGACGCCCGTCGCACTCAACACGATCGTGGCTCTCACTCACCGAGCGAGAGATCTTGTTCACGACGACTATGGAGACCGCTCGATCCCAGCAGAGAAGCTCTTCGCCACTCTGGTCGGGAGCGGTCGGTACCATCGCGGGTTTCTGGAACTGATGGAACTCTTCAACCGGACTGGAATGGATGATCTGCACCGGATCGAGCGGGAACATATTCTTCTGCTGGCGACGAGCCGATATTGTAAGCGGAGTCGAGCAGAAGCCATCATGTCGGTGCTGGGTATGAAAGAATGGATCAATTTCAGTCCTCGATCTGCCGGAGATGAAGAGCTGCTTCAGCTGGTCTTCGGTCAATTTCCACTCGTCTTTGTCCGTGAAGTAGCCATGAGATTGGGCTCTCATTTCTTTACCTCACTACTCACCTATCCACCCGTTTCAGACCCAGACCGTCCGCGCGGAACAATGTTACCCTTTCGCGCCAACATGAACGAGCAAAAGAGCCTGCATATCTCGACTCTGTCGTTGACGGATCATCCCTCCATTGCATCCTGGGTCGTCCAGCGTGATGGCACAGTGCGTCTAGGAGAAGTCGAGATTCTATTCTCTTCAGATTCAGATCCGGCGAATTTCCGACAGATGAAGTGTCTGTTCAAGCTGGGTCAGAAGGTTTCCCGGGCAGTGGTGGAACGGTACCAGCTTCAACTGCAGACAACTTCCTTCGTGGGCGACTTGAGATTCTGGGTGAGAGAGAGACTGCCCCAGCTGTATCAGCAGGGTCAGTATTATGCTATTAAGCTAAGGTATAGGCCGGGGCAATGCGATGGGTTGCTTCTTAAAGAAGTGGAAGGGCGTCCGGGTGTGCTGTTGAAGATTGGGAATTTTTATATGCTGACGATGCATGGGGCGGAGTATGTTCCTAAGGCTCCGGTACAGAGGGTTAATTGGCTGGTTCTTTAAGGTCACGAGCAATTCAAGCTTTGATTGCCTCTGCACTGGAGTTGGCGCTCAACGACGGTTAGGGTTATGAAGTGCCTAATAAAGGCTGTGTGCTAGATAAGCAAGTCCATCTGACTTATATAGACTCCTTGGCCTCGATCTCAGCCCGTCATTTCAACCTTGATGACCCTTCCGATGAATCTGCACTTGCAGAAGAATTCCCCCTCTTTTCAACATATGATACCTCATAGTGCTAGTCGAGATACAGGCCTAGTGTTGTTCAGGCCTCCAGTATATATACCCTATCAGAGAAATATTTTGAAGAGAGCAAGCAGAACTACCCTCATGTCAGTCAAAATGGTAGGCAATTCTGCAAAAATCCTTGATTCGGTGTATCCATGGAATTTATTTTAGTGGTTTTCCTGAGACCTTTGAATAGAGATACAAAGAAACTGTTATATTTCTTTAAGAAGGAACTTGATCTGGATCTATGCATAAAGTGTCCTCAGTGGTCTGACACAGTGCGAATTCGAGGAAGCCGTTAAATAACTGTGATAATAGCCATATGAAGCAAGTACTGTCGTACACAAAATTCATTGCCACATATCAGCGTGCATAGCTATATGCATCTACATTGATATACGGAGTTCTAAGACTTCCGGCGGGGTTGGGGGGGGGGGGGGGGGAGCATCCTCCCCAAGCATCCGCTGATAGCTCTCCTCCATAGATAGCCTTGGCAACTAGATCTTTCAGAATGCTGATGTTTCTATCCGAATGGATAGACACAAGCTAAAGAAACATTTACTCAAGCTCAGGTTTCTGGCATCTTGCTTGGACCTTGACTTTCAACATTTGAATGGGATAGGTGGTTTTGCATTTCACCTTGTCTTTTTCTATATTCATCTCCGCGCCATACACGTGCAACATACACATACATCATACATATCCAGAACACATAAATACACATTCTCAGACTCGTAGACGAAGAGAGGGATCAAATACTCGTTTTGAACATAAAAAGGAATTACATAATTCTAATATGCCGCTACGCTATGCTATGCGGTGTCATAGGTACGCTACGACGCCTTCCACAGCGCATTGACCTGCTTTCTCTGGACCATCGGCCTCAAAATCATCACACCCACCGCGAGCGCCACAACCGTCGCCAGGAGCTGCAGCTTCGAGAAGCTCTTACCCAAGACGTCGAATGCTTGACTGGGCGTCACCCGCGTGCCGAACACATCCCCCTCACCGAACGCGAAGACCAAGCTGGTACTCTCAAGCAACGTTGGGCTAGACAGGACTGCCCGGACGCCGGACACATACACGTCCCGCGTGTGCGTCAGGTACCATTTCCCGTCGAATTCGAGGAACGGGTTGTACTTGAACAGGCCCTCCTCAGTCTCAGCGGCGGTCGGGTCACGGCCCACGGGGCGGCGCGGGTCCAGCACAGGTCGGGGGATGCCGACGATTGCGTTAGATGATGGTAGGGTGCACAGGAGCAAGCGCGTCGTAATGCCCTGGCGTGTCTGTGTGACGGCCATGCGGGAGATGGGCTCAGGGATGGTGAATGCCTGGGAGATAACGTGTGGTCGCGGAGGGACATCCAGGCCCTGGATGCTGGAGTAGTTGGAGGCGGAGCCCAGTGGCCCGCGGTCGTTAGGGATAGGAGATTCATAGAGCTCGGAGACGACAAGCTGGTAGCCCTTGGCGTCGGAGGGTGTGTCCTTCTCAGTCACATCGCCCCAGAAGGAGTAGGCAAACCAGTTCTCTGAGATCACGGAGGCGATGGGCTGAGTAGTGTCTACGCCGTTCTGCACGCTAGAGTGAAGGATCTTGCCCGATATGGCATCGAGGAGGTAGAAGGTGGCGGTTTTGTCGCCTACGGCTGTCACGAGCGCGAGGTTGGGGTTCAGGTACTTGTATAGGACCGAACGGTCTCCCAGGACCTTGCCTATAGACGCAACGGGGTCATGGGAAGGTCTCGACGTGGCGTGGATGACTTTCTGGCCTGGAGGAGGTAAGAACTCCCAGACTGGGAACTTATTGTTCGCTGCGTTCCAGCCGAGAACTCGTCCATCATCACTGAGTGTGACTATAAACCCTGGAAGGTCTGCAGACTCGGTGGGTGTCCCATCTTCCTGGATTCCAATAACGACAGGAGCTGTCCCGTCGCCTAGCAGAGCAATGGACTTGATCTTAGCAGCACCAGGAGAGCGCGAGATGATTTCGCCGGAGGTGACGTTGACTTTCACAGCACTGCCGTCATCTGCGTACACAGTGGCAGTGCCCAACTGAGTCGTTATGGCCTTGACATTCCACTTATCTGTCTCTGCGGCCTTGATACTCCAGGCCACGGCACCATGCTTTCCAGTGTCGATGGCGAAGATTCGACCATTTTCAGTAGCAACAATGATCAGTTTTGCAAGTCCAAAGCTGTCCAGATTGCTTACCTCAGCCGTCAGGAAGCTGGAGAAGATCCGCCGAGGCAGTTCGCGTAGCCAGTCAGGAAGGTGTTGAAGATCTCTGATATGACGCTTGACACGGTGGATGTATGCCCCATAGAGAGTTTCATGGCCCTCAACTTCCAGTTCATGGGCAAGCTCTTCACGACCATCTGCTTCGGCCCAGCTGGCAGCGAGTGCGCCAGCCAACGCTTCGTGCCTGGTCCACTCTGTCTCTCCATTACGGACCAGCTCCCAGTCTCCAGATTCCAGGAGATAGGCAAATCGAACGGCAGCGGAGTCTCCCTTCGCAACCACTTCAGAGACAGCATGCAGGGCACGCTCAGACCTCGGCTTTTTCGGCACCCATTGTCCAAGGATTCTGTCGGATGCGGATGAGACAACGCTGATTTCAGACTCCGTGATGCGAGTAAAGTAGACGTTCGCGTCTTTGTTGCTAGTTGCAAAGACTGATTTCTCCGAAGAACGGGGCAGCTGATAGGCCTTGGACACAGTTGAGGATTTCAGATCAATGTGATACACTTCCGCCCAAGAGCTGGAATCTGTTTCATAGTGGACAAGGAAGTGCGGGTGCGAGTTGGGGCTGCGAGACGCCTGAATGCCAATCCTCCGAATTTCTTCACCGCTGGAGTTGTCGATGTTCACCGATTGGACTTGCTTCGAGCCGATGACGTTGATCTTGAGCGTCTTCTGGGACTTGTCTGCCCATGCAATCAGAGGAGAGGCAGTATTCGAGCCCACAAAGAGGATCGATTCTGGGGTCGACACCTCGTTCTCGGAGTTCAAGATATGCTGTTTTGTCTGCTGGCCGGTTCGAGCATCCAATGCCGTAACTTTGATCTTGTAGCCTTTCAACAATGCGGACTGCAACGAAATGTAGAATATCTCAGTAGGGGAGGATGACACCTGGAACGGAACGTCACCACTGTATAAGGTGTCAGCTGAGATCCAACAATATTTCCAAGCTTGAGACCAACCTGTCATCCTTATACTCCCACTTCACATTTCCAGTAGCCCCATCAAGTCTCCGTACAGTTCCGACCTTGTGTCCGAAGAGCACGACAGTGTCCCTGGCGAGCCCGTCCGCACTGGCATCCTCGAGCTCGACCAACTCCAGGTCCTTCACGGAGCCATCGCTGAACCGGCTCTCCCAGGACAATTTACCGTCAAGTGCTCCCCAGGAGAACACATCTCTACCCGCAGCGCTCACCACGGTATCGTCTCCATCACCAGCCCGCAGGAAACCCTCCACCGGACCTTCTTCGCCATGTGATGTTGATGGTGATGACCACCACGTCAAGTTCTGTCTCCAGACAATTGACCCATCCTTGGGGTTGATGGCGCCCAGGATGAGCTTCTCAGAGAGGGTATAGAGCAGCGAAGCAGCGTTCGAGGAAGGGGAAGGCCTGTGGAAGAATGTCGTTTGAGCGGACGGGACGCCTAGGAGCGCATGGTGGTAGTCGATGTGGTAGGCCTCGTCAGCGAAGATGGCCAACGACGGAGGCACGCACGAAGCCAGCAGGAGAAGCGCCGCCTGGAGCCGCATTGTTTATAACCTGCTCGTCCTGGCTGGCATTTGAGAGCTGGTCGTGGTGAGAGGTCTGCACAATGCGAGCTTGTTATGTAGTTCTGGTGGACTGCGTTTCCCAAAGGTTCGAGACGGAGCTCCACGTACACTAACTTCTAAGCTCCGACGGCCGCGCTGATTTGCCATCCGCCGCTCTAAGCTCAACCTCTTACCTCGCAATTGATCCTGAACACAGAGTCTTGAGGAGAGATCACTCTACATTCTACGTCTCTGTGTTTCAAATATTTATTCTTGATGGCGCTTTACAAAGGAGAAAGTGCCAATGCCGTAAGCACAGGCATCCAGACGGAGTCATCGTTTTGGCCGCCATCATTATGGACTGACGCCTCCCGGTTAATGCTTCCTCATCACTTGGTATCTACGCAATACTTGACTGTTCGATGCTTTTGTTCTCATGCTATGCTCTGGGCTAGTTAATCCATTGGCCACTATGTCAAACTACTGCAGAGAAATCATCGAGTTCGGCTATTGTTGGGGGAAATTCTGTTTCCTAACCACACGAAAAATGACCACTCCGCCCAACTCACATCAACGAGTTCGTTATCTTACATCAACAACCTGAAAGAGAGCCATGCCACTAACCAGCCAGTGATCTCGGTACAAAATGTTCAAGTTCCAGCTTGTCCAACAGTCTTGTTCAGGATTGTCCAAAACACATTTTATTGCCAAATTCGATAGCCTGCTTCTCTCCCTCACTCATACCTTCGTTGATCTCCCAAGACTTTGTGCCAAGACCCATCGCCTGAAGGCCCTCGGGGTTCAGGGAAGACCAGTCAACCGTGCCTTGGAAATCCTTCTCTCCAGGGCCTCCAGCACCTGGGAAATCCCATGGCGGAGAGTACGTAAGGGCGGCCTGGCGCTGTTTCACGAGATACTCGACATTCATGTTGCATAGAGGAGTCGCAGGGATGTACATCACGCTCGAGTCCCCTGTTCCTCGGTGCTCTCTGTCCACAGAGTGCAATGAGTCGCAGTGCCAGGCGACATAGTCACCTGGCTCAACCCGAGGCACGGACACCATGGTCTTCTCGAGTTCAAGATGAGGATGAGTAACAGAATTGTACTCCTGGCAAGCTCCAGGAACTGCACCAGGGAAGGTATTATCCATTGCAGGGAGCGAGGACTGAACATCGAAGAATGGCCGCAGAATAGTATATGCCGTGCTGTGGATCAACATAGGGCAGATGTGCAGAGTGCCCTCACCAGGAGCAGTATCTGACATCGAGAGCCAGCCCTGGAAGAATCTCAGCATCGAACAAGCCCCGGCCCCATTGTACAGGTCCATTTTCGCCGTGACCCGATGCTTGGCGTCGAAGGGGTCATATTCTTCCCATTTCCCCTCGAGGATCTCGGTGTATACGCGGGAATACTCGGGGTCTTCCCATCGTTCCAAAGACCCACCATCAATATGGGGTCCGAGAGTGAACTTCGCGTCGCCTGGGTGTCTGATCCTGAAGCGGTCCGCGTACGAAAGTGGATATGTGGTCGAAATTTGAGTGTTCGGATCTGAGGAATGCCACAGGCGCTGGAGGAAGCGCTGCGTCTCGAGCATGTTCGGATGGGCTCTCGCCTCCGTCTGTGAGGGAGTCCAGTAGAGTTCATAGACCGCAGGCGAATCTGGTGGGAAGGCCTTCACACGCGCCTGGTTGGCCGCGATGTATTCTTTCGCCCTCTCCTTCCACTCCAATGCTGTTGATCTAGGCATAACATTGCGAATCACAACAGAACCTCGATGGCGGATTTCAGCCAACACATCGTCAGAGACCCGCCCCGAGACGATATCAGAGTATGCCACAGATGGAATTATCTACTAACATTAGCAACTAACGCGGCTCAGTATCGACGGGGGAAATATACATCAGGTCCTCGGTGGCGTATCTTTTCCACTTCCTCCTCCAAGCTGGGAAGCAGCCTCTTCCAGCTCTGTTTCAGAGCCTCTTCATTCTTCTGGAACAGTTCCAGTTTGAGATCCCGGAAGCGCGGAGGCAACGGTTCTGGCTTGTAGTCCGGTCTCAAGCTGGGGAATACGGACGAGATATCGCCTGCCGCCTTCGTCATCTGGGACGACGACGCCGACGTCGATGCAGCGCGGATCGACCTGGAAAGCAGCTTTGATAGAGCCATCTTGAGTGCTCCTGAGAAATCATTCTTCAAGTTTCACGGCAGCAGAAGCAGCAGGTCTATATATGCCTCTCTGGTTGGTCTCTTACTATGTGACCTGAAGAGGCATATGTCGGAAAGCCGAAAAGGGTAAGCGATCCGACTTCCGTTTCCAGTACCGCATCCGCTCGGGGATCGTTCCACCGACCACGTCACGTGCGGAGCAGATGCGGGACCAGCCAGCTGTGACGGTGGAGAAGCGCGTCTCCAAGGCCTCGTTCTTTCTTGAGAAGCTGTGTGCTTGATTGGCAGATATCAAATATGGAGACCTCGGAACGGCCAAGGTCCCACCAACGATAAGAGTCCTGGGGCCATACAGAGTACTTCATGTTTTCTACTGTGTACAGAGTACAGTACTTCAACAGCAATAATCCTATCTACTAGTCCTCCGATAATGCGGCCAAGAAAGATGCGGTCTGGAGATATTCCCTGTTCCAACGGTGCTACAATGAACCAACAGGTATCTTCCAAGGTTCTGCATGGTTTAACTACTCCGGAAAATCTCCATAGTTGTACCTTTCCAGTCCACCTGATGCATATGGTCTGCTTCATGTCTGCAATGATCGGGATTCCTTCTCCGTTTGGCTGACTTGCCTCGGGGCAACTGACCCCGCGACTTCTTGCTGCTCCTAATCGGCCCAGGACGACGCGGCAACTGCCCAGTGAAGCCGCAGAAGGGCGTAGAAGACATGGCTGAAGCCGTGGTATATAAGCCCGAGGTGACGCGGCTTCCCTCGAGGCGCCCTGGCTGCCGATTATTGTCCCAATATCTAGACTGATATATCCGTAACGACTTCTCAATGGCTCTGGTGGTAAAATCAGTAGAAGGGAAATCTGCAATCGTTACTGGTGCAGGATCTGGTATGTATTACAGCTACTCGGTAAATGAGAATGCACACCTGCTGATCTATCCAGGGATCAATCTCAGCTTTGCAAAGCTCCTGCTGGAAAACGGCTGCAATGTCCTCATTGCGGATCTTGCCCTGCGTCCCGAAGCGCAGGCTGTCGTCAACCAGCACTCTGCCAACCCCAGCTCCTCTTCCAGGGCGGTCTTTCAGAAGACAGATGTGACAGACTGGACGCAGCTGGAGAGGATGTTTGAAGTAGCAGAGAGGGAGTTTGGGGATATTGATATCGTCTGCCCTGGCGCAGGTGTCTACGAGCCGGTTTGTACCTTTTTGTACCAGGCATTTCATCTTTCTGGCTGTAGCCTTCACTAACATCCGGCTCCAAATGATATAGGACTGGAGCAACTTCTGGCGACCACCTGGAACACCTGAGAGTCGGGACTCACCGTTTGGGTCAAGATACGCCTTGGTGGATATCAACCTGACTCACCCTATCCGGACCACACAGCTCGCAATTTCTCATTTCCTGCGGTGCAGAAAAACTAACCCCAACTCACCCAAGTACATCGTCCACATCTCCAGCGTCGCAGGGCAAATCCCTTTGATGGCCACGCCCATCTATGCAGCCACCAAGCACGCGATCAATGGTCTCGTGCGCTCTTTGGCAAAGCTGGACGCAGAATTCGGAATCCGCGTCACGGCGGTCGCACCAGGCGTCATCAAGACACCGCTGTGGACTGACCACCCGGAGAAGCTGAGGATGGTCGACGAGAAAGTGGACGAGTGGGTTACCCCGGAGGAAGTGGCTCAGGTCATGCTTGCCCTTGTCCAACAGAACGAAGTCAGCGAAGTTATTGGAGATACGAAGGGAGTGGAAGGGAAGATGATACCCGTCCAGGGGGGGACTATCCTTGAGGTGTCAAAAAGCGTGCGGGAGGTCAATGCTTTCAATGATCCGGGCCCTGTGGGGAGAGCAGGAACTACGGTGGCGCATGCGAAAGTTGTAGAAGATGAGATCTTTAGCCTGCTATCGCAGACGGGTTGAGGAAGGTCGAAGCTGTGAGAGGGATGGAGTATGGTAGTCAGCTGGAGGGACCGCTGCGTAGATGAATAGGTATCAACTGGTGGAATGGCTGAAATTCCCAGATATTTACCTAGATAGGATAAAAGCCATGATCTATTTATATCCCATTACGGCAGCACTCTGCTACACTGTGGTCCTGGGTTCAAAGTCGAGAAAAATCAGTTCCATTGGCTGTTGTAGCCTTTGCAGATACACTATATTTTATGATTGTATGTCTGTTTTATGTGTGTTCTCGTGCTCACGAGCGTAAAGACGGGGCCCCGGAAAAGGCGCAAGGGGCCGCAACGGGCGCCGGAGCGGTGTCCCGCTGGCTGTCGCAACACGGCGCGGCGATGCCAACATCATCTCCGAATCACTTTCTCTCCGTTCCCCAGTCCCTCGTTTCCCTCTTATCCACGGTTTAACCCCGCTCGATTCTCTCTCCGACCGCTGGTTCGAGTCGCTATTATGTCACTGTCCATCGTCTTCTCTTGAATCTTTTGCCAACCACTTTTTCCCCACGCGCGAAGCTACAATACAAAGAGAACAGGACAAAGTTATCCACCGCCTGTTTTCAAAATGCTGGACGACGACGCGTCCATCGGAGGCGTCTCCATTGCGAGCTCGCATAGATCTCGAAGGTATCGTACGCCTGGAACGCTTCTGCATTCTGGATTTCCGCTCTTTCTATCGCTTGGAAGTTCAATGTGGCTGACTTTAAACACTTCTCCAGGCGCCAGCCCAGAGGAAAACGAGATGTCGGGTATCATGGCCAGGCCAGCTGGATAAGCAGCGTTGTTAACCTGCTCAATACCAGTGAGTTGCAGCGACGGCTGTTCGAGGTCTTGCACGTTTTGTCTCTAATATGACATTGCCATCAGTCATCGGTGCCGGTGTCCTCGCCATGCCTCTTGCCATGTCCCATATGGGCATCCTCCTCGGGGTCTTCGTCATCATCTGGTCAGCGACAACAGCTGGATTTGGTCTCTACCTCCAGGCGAGATGCGCGCAGTACCTGGAGAGAGGAACGGCGTCATTCTTCGCCTTATCGCAACTCACGTACCCCAATGCCGCCGTCATCTTCGACGCGGCCATTGCAATCAAATGCTTTGGGGTCGGCGTCAGCTACCTGATTATCATCGGTGATCTGATGCCGGGAGTCGTGCAGGGTTTTGTTGGAGGTACTCCTGAATATGATTTCCTCGTTGACCGACATTTCTGGGTCACTGCTTTCATGTATGTTCGACTCGATCTCATCGTTGGAAGGCCGGTTGGCCTGAAATGGGAAGATGTCGCGTGCTAACAGAAGAACCCAGGTTTATCGTCATTCCACTCGCTTTTCTGAGACGTCTTGATTCTTTGAAATACACCAGCATTGTGGCCTTGACGTCCATCGGGTATCTGGTGATTTTGGTGGTTTACCACTTTATTAAAGGAGATACCATGGCGGATCGAGGGCCGATTCGTGTGGTCAGATGGGGAGGAGCTATTCCTACGCTGAGCAGCCTCCCTGTTATTGTATTCGCATATACATGCCATCAGAACGTACGTCTTCGGCCTTCCACGTCTATCATTTCTTTTACATCTCTGACCTCGAGCAGATGTTCTCGATCTTGAACGAGATCAGGAACAACAGCCACTTCCGGACCACTAGCGTTGTGTTCGCCAGTATCGGAAGCGCAGCATCAACTTACATCCTTGTCGCGATCACTGGCTACCTCTCGTTCGGAAACAGCATCAGCGGCAACATCATTGGGATGTACCCGCCTTCTGTGTCTGCCACTATCGGACGCGCTGCCATCGTCGTGCTTGTCATGTTCTCCTACCCGCTCCAAGTGCACCCATGTCGTGCTTCCGTTGACGCCGTTCTGAAATGGCGGTGGAAGCCCAGCAGGCCAGGTAGCAGCAATGACGTCTCACCACACCGGAACCCTTTGCTCGGGCCGCGCGCGAACCGACCGGCTGAGCCCATGAGCGATACCCGCTTCGCGATCATCACAACTGTCATCCTCGTCCTGAGCTACATCGTCGCCATGACCGTCTCTTCTCTCGAGGCCGTGCTTGCATATGTGGGGAGCACAGGAAGCACAAGCATCAGCTTCATCCTTCCCGGACTGTTCTACTACAAGATCTCCTCTCCGGAATCAGACTTGCACCAACGCCTCATGAAAGAAGACGACGAGGCCGACGATATCTCCGATGACGGGGACGACGAGGCTGAGCAGCACGGACAGGGTCTCCTGAGCCGGAGCACCGGTTCGCTCACCGGCAGCGGCTTCCTGCGTCGTCCCAGCCGGCAATGGCGCAGAGCCCTGCTACGGAAGCTCAGCCTGGCTCTTGTAATCTACGGCGTTATCGTCATGGTTGTCTCTCTGATCACGAACACATTCTTCCTCGCTTCGCATTAGATGTGATACTACTCATTGCAACGCATACATGCATGCATACACCACACCATACCTAGTTGTCACAAAATGAGCACCTGTTTATTTTATTTCAAAGCCTGGGGGGCAATAATAGAAATGCCCCAAGCTACGGAGTAATCACCTACCTTGCATCATCATCGCATTGGATACCCGACTTCGTTTCAGCACGGAGAATAGATCCTACTTTTACCCTGCCTGCCTACCTACCTACCTTGCATTTGCCATGTCTTCCAGGTTCATGGCGGTTGTTGATACCAAATGGAAGTTCAGCAATGGAATACCATAAGCGAAACCTCGGAGTTTGACAGCGTCTACGATCTTCCTTAGCTTTTCTTCCTTCTTTAAGTTTTCGGTTTTCATTCCTTTTCTTCCTGCTTGCTTCTGCTTGCCTGGTGTTTGTGGTGTGGAGTAGGAAAACTTTTCTTTATCTTTTATCCTATCCTATCTCTCCCTCCTGTGTTGTCTTAGCTGGTTTAAAAAGAGCCTTGCGCTTGTGTTTGTTTGTTCGATCGATCCCACCTATCTATACAGTCAGTCCTTATGTGTTTGTTTTTCTCTTTTTTTTCTTTTTTTTGTCTACGGACTGGGGAACGGGAAACGGGAACCATTTATTTTTTGCTAAATTTGCTGCTTGCTCATCGCTAGCTACTTCAACTTTCTTCTTGCGGTCCTTGCCTTATTCCATATCTCTTTTTCCATTTCCATTTTACCAGCAGAACGGAACAGAACATATGGCTTTCGTGGCTGGATGGATCGGATAAATAAATAGATCAGTCATGTAACTGGATAGCTGAATAGGAAAGGAAAGAGTTAAATTGAAATCCGAATCACGATGTCAACCTCTTCTTTTTTTCACTTTGATTCTAGGATTGATACACGAGTACCTAGGTATCCGGATAATTCTTTTATCAATCGGTACAGATTGGCCATTGCTATTGCTACTACTATGCTTGCTTCTGTTAATGGCAAAACTACGCATGCATATTTCCGCTTTATTTATTAGCTCATTTGAATAAAAACACACAGGAAAAAAAATACAGGAAACATGGAAAAGGGAGACGCTAACTATGCTAGGTGGATAGCTAGGTTAAGCATGCGCATGTCAAAAAATAAAGAAGAGAAAAATCCACTAGCAAAAAGACCCCCAATCCCATCAAAGAAAAATAATGTCCCGAAAAGCAATGAAAGCCCCCAGTCCCTAAAAACTCCTGGAAGCTCAGAAAAGAAAAAGCAGAAGAAAACTGGCCACCTTGTCTTGTCTTCAATCTGTTTTAGTCCTACAAACCAGTTTGAATTCCCGCAGATCCATGGGCACATGGCAGAACGCAGTATCCTGCGGAGATATTATCCGCTACCATTAAACAACCGCCCACCCACAGGTTAGGTACAGTACACTAGTGCTTAGTTGTTGTTCTGGCTGTTCAGGATGCGCAGAATCGACAGGAACAGATTCAACACATCCAGGTACAGCGAGATCGCCGCCGCGATCTCCTCTTCGACATGGTAGTGCCTCATGATCAGCTGCGTATCGACCAGCACGTATCCGGAGAAGATCAGCGCCGCCACGGCTCCGTACACAAGCTCCACGGTTGAGCTCACGGGGAAGAAGGCGGCCATGAACCCGAACAGGATCAGCACCCAGAGGCCGCCGAACAGGTAGGGGATCCAGCTCGTGAAGTCGTAGCGGGTCTGGCACGCGAAGACGGTCAGGGCGACAAAGATGCCGAGCGTGATGATGAGGGCTTCGATGACGACGCGGGCGTCGTAGAAGGAGGTCATGACGCTGATGGAGTAGGCTTCCATGGCGGTGAAGCCGGACAGGAAGAGGAGGTTGGCCGGGTAGGATTTACGCTTCCAGAAGGTGAGGAACATGAAGGCGATGGCGCCAATGAGAGAAATGGCCATGAGCCAGAAGTTGGATTGGATCCAGAGGCGGTAGCGGTCGGAGAAGAAGGAGACGGAGGAGAGGATGGTAGTCAGGAGGATCTGGACCGTTCTGCAGCAAGCATAATCGCGTTAACCATTGCCTTTTGCACAATATTTGTGTAGAGCAGCCGGTATAGAGCAGCGGGCATAGAATACTCACAGGATAGAGTAGACCTTGCGGATGAATTGCATCCGGATGGGGAGCGTTGCCTCTGCGACGCTGCCGCCGAACTATATAGATCATCCCAGTCAGCGGATACATACGTCTCTTCGCCAGTAAAGAATACAGTCTCGCAGAAACTCACCTTGAAGTCATCCGGAACATTATCGCCCTCACTCCTAGGAGCGTCCGGGAACTCCGCCGACGCCTGGTACGACGGCGGGGCTTGGGTGTACGGCGTGCGCTCCTCGAAGGAGTCCCGCTGGGGAGCGGGCTCGTATCTGGCGTTCGCAGCCATGATTCTGTCGTCGCCTCTGGAAGTTCTCACTTCTTTCTCTTTTTTTTCGAGTTATCCTAGGCGATGGATGGAAGAGGATGATGCCTGGACGAGGGAACGAAGCCGGAAGAAGGGGAGAGCGAACGAGCGCCGGCGCGACGTGAGATGCCGCGGACCCCATGACGTCCAGTTCGATCACGTGCGCAGCAAGGCACGCCTCGTTCGGCCAGTCAGGTGACGTCGGGAACGCCTTCCGCTGCGGTCGCGGGCGGCAGAATCTGCCAATCGTTCTGTTATCTGATACGGCGCTTCTAAAACTAGATGTACTAACTGAAAATTATAAATTAGAAAGATATATCTCTTGAATATCAGCAAAAGGGAAATATCCCAAATTAAATAGAAGCAAAGCCCAGCCCCAACCGAAGTCTATGTGTCTATGTACTGTGCCCAAGATCGTCACCGAAACCGATATCCACAAGATGTAAACGAAATTATATGCACTGAACGAACTTTTAAGCAAATAAATGAGCCAGTAATGGCTACTGTCGCGGGCTGTCTGTCATCGCGTTCGGACTAGGCAGCTCCTCGAGGATCACCGCCTCTTCCCCACGGGAGTCGGGGTCGACCTCTTCTTCCTCGCTCGAGTCATCAGGACTGTGTGACTCATCGTGGTGGAGTGAGTCCCCAGACAACGGGTCAGGTCTCTTCTTCCGCTCAAAGTCCTGCGCATGTGCAGTAGCCATCATGGTCCCGACACGGGAGATACCGCCGACGAGAGACTGACGACGCTGGCGCATGGACCCCGAAGTACCAGGAGGAACGGTTCCCTGCTCGATATCCACACCCGTAGTTGCCGCTGTCGGGGTAGGCATCTGAGGCTGAAGCGGCACGTCATGCGACGGGTCGATATCAGTCAAGACAGATGGCGTCTCAGGTGGTGGAATATCATATGGCAGGGGCACGTCTCTCGAGGCACGGAACAGGTGCACGTTGGTGCAGTGCTCGTTCTCCACACGGAAGATGGTCCACATGCCTCTGCGGCAGGTCTCGGAGAACGACACGAAGAAGCTGAGCAGAGCCGAGTGCTGGATGTCGCCCGCGAAGATGGCGTAGAATATCCAATTGAACCGTATAATGACGTCCAGTACCATGGCCACGTAGTAAACCCACGCCCTACGGAATGCGAGGAGGTCGCGCAGGAACGGGCGCTTGGCGTACGGATTGCACAAACTCCAGTCCATGGCAAGATCCCAGACTGAGGTATACACAGCGTTCAGCAAGGCAAACGTGATAAACACGCTTTCGAAACGTGTTGCTCTGTTGGTCCGATAAAGACTCAACGTCATGTAGTACAACACGCCAAACATGTACTTGCCAAGATTGACAAGGTGGGGAAACACATTCTTCGTGTCATGGTATCGACGAATACACTGGAAGCCTCGCCAGATTGACGGGACGGTGGTGAGGAATCCAAGCAGCCGGGAGTTAGAGGAGTTGCACTTGGTCGGATCATCCCAATGATTTGCATAGAGACAGAAGAACAATTCGATATTCTAGAACAGTCAGCACCAGTTACTGCATTTGCAATTGCATTACTCACACCCATGGAATAAGTTTGAGAACAATACATGTCACCAAGGAAGAAATCTCGGAACTCGACGGGATAGAAACCCGCGAGAAGCAGACGCCACTATATCCAGTTAGAACCAGTCAAATGACACGGAGTTGTGAAATGTTGCTTACGTTAGAATATGCCCACCACCTTCTGCTTCTGTGGTAGAGCACCTTGGCAGGCAAAAAGAGAACAACAAGCGTTATGAATATTAATAGAACCGGCCAATAGAGGTACATCACATTGACCCACGAAAAATTAAGCCACATGAACAGGCCCAGCAAGAAAAGAAAAAGACAAGGTAGCTACCGTAAGTCAGCGGCGGCACAAAGGTTTGTGGGTAGACAGAAACAAACCTCAGCTAATTGACGCCAGTCCAAAACATGCCGAGAATCGTACTCGAAAACGAAACTGTAGTTGATTCGTGACTTGGTCCAAATCATACAATCAAAGCAGAAGAGCAGGAAGTGCCAAACGATGAGGAAGAAACCGGCGTAAATCTGTTCGTGGTCAGCCCCAGCTACGGGAACACCATGGATACTGCAGGGACATGCCTGAAGTAAATAGCTCGTCCGAACGTGAATGACAGGGTCAGGATCGCCAAGGAGCTGTACTCCATAGACCAAGCCCTGAATACCAAATACCAGAGCAGCTGCCACCAGCAGACCGGTGCGGAATGTGCTCCCAGAATAGTCGCCCGCTTTCAAGCTTCTATTACGCAGTTTTCCAACAGCGATCTTGCGACGTCCGCGCTCAAAATAGCGGGCATACAGATCCTCCACTGCCATGAGATGGCTCTCAATAACTTCGCTTTTGACGAAGTATGCCTTGTTAACCTTCTCCGACATGTATCGCAACGGCGGACGCGCATCGACAATCTTGTCATACTTCTTGTTTATCTTCCGGAAGGCCGTCCGGTTCAGATAGGCATAGGCCTTGAGAAGCTCTAATCCGCGGTAGAATTCTTGCAATCCAAGTTTCAGCTTCCGCTTTGCAGAGCGATACGGGACTCCTTGATGGTCCGGTCGACGCGCAAAATCTCTCCGGTCGGGATTGGGCAATGTGGTGGTCGGCAGTTCAGAGCCCACAGGGGTCATCATGTTCGTCAACGCTCTTGAATTCTTTCCGAAACGCGGCTTCCCGGTGATCGGGTTCTTCCACTTGGCCCCATTGACGCCTCCAAAGCCATTCCCGTTGCCCGACCCTTTTCCGTTATTGCTGGTAGCCAGCTTCGCGACCAGAACCTCCTCGATTCTCCGATCCCGCATCATGTGTAGCTGCTGCCGGAGTACATGCAAGCGATCCGTGGCCTCCTGCTCCTTCATCTTATAGAAAGTCTCGATCTTGTTGAGCTCGCTATCCAGAAAGTCGAAGAACTCGTCCTGTCTCCTTTCAAACTCGGACCCAACTGCATCCCCAAGGCCTTTGCCGGGCGATTCCCACTCCGCGCTTGCGAAGACCCGCTTCAAAAACGGAGGCCTCTTGACGCTAGCATATCCTGGCATCGAGTTGACCTTTGTCCCGAAAATGCTCTTGCCGCCCGGGATGATCGAAGATCGTCTCCTGCGGACACTGTCCAGATCCGAGCTCTGCGGAGCGGCATCACTCCTGGCGGCTCCCGTAGACGGAGCACCGCCACGCTCGTCCTTCACTGAACCTCTATCTGGCGTAAAATAATCATCCGCCGGATCAATCGCGGGATCGGGCAATTGGAGGGACGGCAGGTCCGGCGCGGGGGCATTGGTCGGCGGTGTGGCGATAATGCTGCCATAGCTCCCCAACTGACCTGAGAATCGCGATCCGGGGCTTCTCAAAGGCTGCCGCTCCGGCACGGCCATGGGGGTTGAGCGTGTTATCGAAGCGGAATTTACATCCGCGTCTCCGGGTCGTTGAGAGGAGCGGTCGACCGCCTCGAGCCTCGTCGAAGCATCGGGCTGGGTGGTGCGACCGGCGGAGGACGCAGTGAAGACCGGACGGCCAGGGGAGGGAGCCGGATATTCATTTCCGGAGACGAGAGGGTTGAAGCGTCGCAGGGCGGGGGTGCGAGGGGTGCGGTTTACTCTCTGGAGGGCACGCGAAATGGCCTTGAGCTTCTTTTTGCCCGCCTGGATGGAGAGGTCATGTTAAGACCAGAGCGTCGCAAAAGAACGATAGTTTACTCTGTTCATTTACTTGCCTTGTAATCGAGGTATTTGGCACGCCATTCAGGCACCAGCTGCTCCTCCAGCTCTCTGCATTGCGGTCAGCGAAACTAACGGCCGTTTGCAGCAATGATGGGGAAATCAGGAAGTGATTGACGGACTTGGCAAACTTCATTTTTTCCGATACGCAGAGCCGATCAGGAACAGCATCCTAAAGATACGACGTGACACATGTAGCAATTGCAGCGGGAGAAAAAGGATAGAGAGAAAGAAAAGGAAGGACGGAGAGGCAAAGGCCAAAGCAAAGGGACTCCAGAGTCAGACAGACAGAAACGGCGTGCGCATCCAGGCCAGGCTAGACGGGGCCGATGGGCGGGTGGAGACCGGTTATCGCCTTTGCAGGGCTGGATCGCTGGCACGTGCGGGCTGCGGTGAGGTCATTCCACGCTCACTGGTTGGACCGTCGGGGATTTTTGCCCTGCAGGCTGCATTGCTTGTTTGCCAGAGTATGTACGGAGTACTACACCGCATACCTGGTATCAACCCGTACGTGGTTAACTACGAAATAGATACAGACGAGTTGCTCAACGGCTTCCATGTCAAATCCGCTTCTGCATGTTGCACTTCAAGCTCACCCAAACCACAGCAAACAAACATTGAACTCCAAAATACAATTGTACTGAGCCTTGAGTATACCATCCGGCTGCTACATTATCAACTTGCGACCTCTCCAATGGCCATCCCTCCCGACCCTCCTGAAACTCTTGGCGCCAGTGGCAAAGTAATGTAGTGTTGTCTCCAGCTTTGACGTCCGTCCACAAGAGCTGCCACAACCATGCGATCGACAGGGGACTTGGGGTCATGAGCAGGTCCGTCCGACGTGAGACCGGGTCCAGTCGACATCGTTTTCTGTCGATAAGGTATCTGCGGGGTATGGCAGTACGAAAAGACTCCGCATTCATCTACTGCACGAATAAGCCCCATCTGAGTCCGGTGGGCTGTAGAGTCTGGGTCCTGGGCACCGCCCGCAGGCTACTTCTTATGGAATCAAGTACGTCAGTAGGTCAGTTCGGATGAGAAAGTCATCATTCAAATTGGAAAACTACATCCTAATCGCATTCACCTCTACTGAGTGCTTCCTCTTTCGAAGATGTGCAAGTTTGCCATCTTATACTTCAACAGTTACGCTTACTGCCCATTTACTGTCCGAGACTTTGACAACTCATACAGGAGATGAAGTATCAGGTATCAATTCACTTAATTCATATTCAATCAAAGGTATCATCTACCATCCACGTGCATACATCCCATCGTGCTTCACATATCCAAAAAAAAAA